>NC_057798.1:258744251-259057625 GCF_018294505.1 Triticum aestivum | reverse complement strand
AGTGCGGTTATTCTGTTTCCCACCCACACCCCCTAAGATAGATAATGGGGGCAAGTCCATACAAGGAAGATCTGTCAGTACAACTATGCCCCTCGGTGCTGTGCGGTTATTCTGTTTCCCACCCCCACGCACCCACACCCCCCTAAGATAGATAATGGGGCAAGTCTGTACAAGGAAGATGTGTCAGTAAAACTATGCCCGGCTACGTCTTGAGCTTGCATTGGTTTTCCTCGCAGAGGAGAGGGTGAGGCAACAGAGTAGCGTAAGTATTTCCCTCAGTTTTTTAGAACCAAGGTATCAATCCAGTAGGAGGCTCCTCAAAAGTCCCACGCACCTACACAAACAAACTGAGAACCCGCAACCAACGCAATAAAGGGGTTGTCAATCCCTTCACGGCCACTTGCGAAAGTGAGATCTAATAAAGATAGTAAGATAAGATAAATATATTTTTGGTATTTTATAATATAGATGCAAAAAGTAAAGATGCAATAAAAGTAGATTGAAAGCAAATATGATATGAGATAGACCCGGGGGCCATAGGTTTCACTAGTGGCTTCTCTCAAGATATCATAAGTATTACGGTGGGTGAACAAATTACTGTCGAGCAATTGATAGAAAAGCGAATAGTTATGAGATTATCTATGCATGATCATGTATATAGGCATCACGTTTGCAATAAGTAGACCGACTCCTACCTGCATCTACTGCTATTACTCCACACATCGACCGACTCCTGCCTACATCTAGAGTATTAAGTTCACAAAGAATAGAGTAACGCTTTAAGAAAGATGACATGATGTAGAGGGATAAACTCAAGTTGCAACCCTTTCTGTCACTGGGTAAGGACACCGCAAGATTGAACCCAAAGCTAAGCACTTCTCCCATGGCAAGAAAGATCAATCTAGTAGGCCAAAACAAACTGATAATTCGAAGAGACTTGCAAAGATAACTCAATCACACATAAAAGAATTCAGAGAAGATTCAAATATTATTCATAGATAAACTTGATCATAAACCCACAATTCATCGGATCTCGACAAACACACCGCAAAAACAGTTTACATCGAATAGATCTCCACAAGAGAGGGGGAGAACATTGTATTGAGATCCAAAAAGAGAGAAGAAGCCATCTAGCTAATAACAATGGACCCGTAGGTCTGTGGTAAACTACTCACAACTCATCGTAGGGGCAAGGATGTTGATGTAGAAGCCCTCCGTGGTTGATTCCCCCTCCGGTAGAGTGCCGGCGAAGGCTCCAAGATGAGATCTCGCGGATACAAAAGGTTACAGTGGTGGAAATTGTGTTTCATGTCGCTCCTGGATGTTTTCGGGGTACGTAGGCTTATATAGGAGGAAGAAGTACGTCGGTGGCCGCCCGAGGGGCCCATGAGACAGGGGGCGCACCCTCTTATCTCGTGGGAGCCTCGGCTGCTTCTTGACTTGCACTCCAAGTCCTCTGGATCACGTTTGTTCCAAAAATCACGCTCTCGAAGGTTTCATTCTGTTTGGACTCTGTTTGATATTCCTTTTCTTCGAAAAACTGAAATAGGCAAAAAAACAGCAATATGGGCTGGGCCTCCGGTTAGTAGGTTAGTCCCAAAAATGATATAAATGTGTAAAATAAAGCCCATAAACATCCAAAAGGGGTAATATAATAGCATGGAACAATCAAAAATTATAGATACGTTGGAGACGTATCAAGCATCCCCAAGCTTAATTCCTGCTCGTCCTCGAGTAGGTAAATGATAAAAAGAGAATTTTTGATGTGGAATGCTACCTAGCATAGTTCTCAATGTAATTTTCTTTATTGTGGCATGAATGTTCAGATCCAAATGATACAAAATAAAAGTTCATATTAACATGAAAATGGTGAAACTTCAAGCATACTAATCAAAGTAATCATGTCTTCTCAAAATAACATGGCCAAAGAAAGTTATCCCTACAAAATCATATAGTCTGGCTGTTGCTCTATCTTCATCACACAAAGTATTTAATCATGCACAACCCCGATGACAATCCAAGAAATTGTTTCATACTTTAATAACCTCAAACTTTTTCAACTTTCACACAATACACGAGCGTGAGCCATGGACATAGCACTATATGTGGAATAGAATGGTGGTTGTGGAGAAGACAAAAAGGAGAAGATAGTCTCACATCAACTAGGCGTATCAACGGGCTATGGAGATGCCCATTAGTAGATATCAATGTGAGTGAGTAGGGATTGCCATGCAACGGATGCACTAGAGCTATAAATGTATGAAAGCTCAACAAAAGAAACTAAGTGGGTGTGCATCCAACTTGCTTGCTCACGAAGACCTAGGGCACTTTGAGGAAGTCCATCATTGGAATATACAAGCCAAGTTCTATAATGAAAAATGCCCAGTAGTATATGAAGGTGACAACGTATGAGACTCTCTATCATGAAGATCATGCTTCTATTTTGAAGCACAAGTGTGGAAAAGAGATAGTAGCATTGTCCCTTCTCTCTTTTTCTCTCATTTTTTTCTTTCGTTCTTTTTTTCTTTGGCCTTTCTTTCTTTTTTTCGCCTTACTCTTTTATTTTATTTTCTTTTTCTTTTTTTCTTTTTCTTTTTGTAAAGTCCGAAGTCTCATCCCAACTTGTGGGGGAATCATAGTCTTCATCATCCTTTCCTCACTGGGACAATGCTCTAATAATGAAGATCATCACACTTTTATGGATTTCCAACTCAAGAATTAAAACTCAAAGCTAGAACAAGATATGACTCTATATGAATGCCTCCGGCAGTGTACCGGGATATGCAATGAATCAAGAGCGACATGTATGAAAATTATGAAGGTGGCCTAGCCACAAATACGATGTCAACGACATGATCATGCAAAAAGAAATATGACAAAATTAATGCGTGTCATATGAACGGAACGGTGGGAAGTTGCATGGCAATATATCTCGGAATGGCTATGGAAATGCCATAATAGGTAGGTATGGTGGCTGTTTTGAGGAAGGTATATGGTGGGTGTATGGTACCGGTGAAAGTTGCGCGGCACAAGAAAGGCTAGCAATGATGGAAGGGTGAAAGGGTGCGTATGATCCATGGACTCAACATTAGTCAAAAGAACTCATGTACTTGTTGCAAAAATCTAGAAGTCATCAAAAACCAAAGTACTACGCGCATGCTCCTAGGGGGGTAGATTGGTAGGAAAATACCATCGCTCGTCCCCGACCGCCACTCATAAGGAAGACAATCAATAAATAAAATTGTGCTCCAACTTCATCACAAAGCGGTTCACCATACATGCATGCTACGGGAATCACAAACTTCAACACAGGCATTCTTTAAATCCATAATCACCCAAGTAGCATGACTTTAATATCACTACCTCCATGTCTCAAAACAATTATCAAGCATCGAATTGATCATAGCATCCAGTTCACTTTCTATGATAGTTTTTATTATACCCAACTTGGATGCTCATCATTCTAGGACCAACTATAAAACCATAGCAAATACCATGCTGTTCTAAAAGACTCTCAAAAATATATAAGTGAAGCATGAGAGACTAGTAATTTCTTCAAAATTAAGACACCACCGTGCTCTAACAAATATAAGTGAAGCACTAGAGCAAAAACTATCAAGCTCAAAAGATATAAGTGGAGCACATAGAGTATTATAGCAAATTCTAATCAAATAGGCTTCTCCCAAAAGGTGTGTACAGCAAGGATGATTTTGATAAACTAAAAAGCAAAGACTAATATAATACACGACGCTCTAAGCAAATACATATCATGTGGCGAATAAAAATATAGCTCTAAGTAATTTTACCAATGAACGAAGAAGAAAGAGGGGATGCCTTCCCGGGGCATCCCCAAGCTTAGGCTTTTGGATATCCTTGAATATCTTGGGGTGCCTTGGGCGTCCCCAAGCTTAGGCTCTTGCCACCCTTTATTCCATAGTCCATAAAAGCTTTACCCAAAACTTGAAAACTTCACAACACAAAACTCAACAGGAAATCTTATAAGCTCCGTTAGTGAAAGAAAACAATACACCACATAAGGTATTGTAATGAACTCATTCTTTATTTATTTTGGTGTTAAACCTACTGTATTCCAACTTCTCTATGGTTTATAAACTATTTTACTAGCCATAGATGCATCGAAATAAGCAAACAACACACGAAAACAGAATCTGTCAAAAACAGAACAGTCTGTAGCAATCTGTAACTAACACAAACTTATGGAACTTTAAAAATCCTGCCAAAATAGGAAGTCCTGGAAAATTTGTTTATTGATCAGCAGAAAAATGAATCAACGCAAAATCACATTTCTGTGATTTAACAAAATTATATTCGTGTGTGCAAAGTTTCTGTTTTTCAACAGAATCAAATCAACTATCATCATAAATAATCCTATAGGTTCTACTTGGCACAAACACTAATTAAAAGATAAAAACACATCAAGACAGAAGGTAGATGCAAGATTTATTACTAAACAGGAGCAAAAACAAAAAACATAAAGAAAATTGGGTTGCCTCCTAACTAGCGCTATCGTTTAACGCCCCTAGCTAGGCATAAAAGCAAAGATAGATCTAACGAGTGCCATCTTTGGCACTAAATTCATAAGTAGCCCGCATGATAGATTCATAAGGTAATTTGACTTTCTTTCTTGGAAAGTGCTCCATGCCTTTCTTTAGTGGAAATTGGAATCTAATATTCCCTTCCTTCATATCAATAATCGCGCCAATCGTTCTAAGGAAAGGTCTACCAAGAATAATAGGGCAAGAAAGATTGCAATCTATATCAAGAACGATAAAATCTACGGGCACCAAATTTCTATTTGCAACAATAAGAACATCATTGATTCCTCCCATTGGATTTTTAATGGTGGAATCCGCAAGGTGCAAATTTGAAGAGCAATCATCAAGATCATGGAAACCTAGAATATCACATAAAGTTTTTGGAATCGTGGAAACGCTAGCACCCAAATCACACAAAGAAAAACACTCATGATCTTTAATTCTAATCTTTATAGTAGGTTCCCACTCATCAATAAGTTTTCTAGGTATAGAAACTTCCAAATTAAGTTTTTCATCATAAGATTGCATCAAGGCATCAACAATATGTTTGGTAAAAGCTTTATTTTGACTATAAGCATGAGGAGAATTAACAACGGATTGCAACAAGGAAATACAACCTTCTAAAGAACAATTATCATAATCAAATTCCTTGAAATCCGAGAGAGTGGGTTCAATGCTATTTGAAGTCGTGGCTTCTCTAATCCCACTTTTACCAAATTTAGCATCAAGATCTAAAAACTCCGAATTCTTGGGACGCCTTCTAGGCAAAGTTGATTCATCATCAGTCCCATAATTATCAAAATTCATATTGCAATACATAGATCTAATAGGAGATGCATCAATAACTTTAAGATCCTCATCATTATTTTCATCTAACTTTTCTAGTTTAGCGGCCATCTTATTGACTAAGGTGGCTTGCTTGTCAGAAATTTTGGCTATAGCATTTTCAAGCCGGGTAATTTGAGCATTAACACCATAAAATTCTTTATTCATATCATCAAGCTCTTTGTTCATAAAACCCAAAAAAACTTTTTGTTCCTTATGCTCTTTTCTAAAGAAATTATTATGCTCAAATTGCAAATTCATAAAGCTTCTAATATTTGATTCAATCTCTTCCAAACTTCTGAGAAGGTGGTCAGGACCCTTAGCCAAAGCCATAAGGACAAACAGGCACACAAGCAAGCAGAAAAAGGCAAGCGAAAAGAGAGGAGGAGATTGGGAAATAGAGGGCGAATAAAACGGCAAGGGTGAAGTGGGGGAGAGGAAAATGAGAGGCAAATGGAAAAAAATGTAAATGCGAGGGAGATGGGTTTGTGATGGGTACTTGGTATGTCTTGACTTGAGCGAAGACATCCCCGGCAACGGCGCCAGAAATCCTTCTTGCTACATCTTGAGCTTGCGTTGGTTTTCCTCGAAGAGGAGAGGGTGATGCAGCAGAGTAGCATAAGTATTTCCCTCAGTTTTTGAGAACCAAGGTATCAATCCAGTAGGAGGCTCCTCAAAAGTCCCACGCACCTACACAAACAAACTGAGAACTCGCAACCAACGCAATAAAGGGGTTGTCAATCCCTTCACGGCCACTTGCGAAAGTGTAGCGACCCGACCCGAAGGGATCAAGTCTCTGTGCTTATGTGTCATCCCTGGATCAGTATGCTGACACACACAGTACTCGAAGGATTTATAACAGAGGTAAATCACATGTATAAAGTAACGTAAATACTATTACCTCAATCCATATAGCGGAAGCAACAAGGTTGTGGATTCCCATCAACACCAACGGCAAATTTGAGTGTAGAAATCGTAACCCTAACGTATCACTTACTCGTCGTAAGAAACCTGCAACATGAGACATTGCAGCCCGAAACGGGTCAGTACATTGAATGTACTGGCAAATTCACACCATAGAGAATGATGAACAATGGCTATCACTACATGCATATTTGGCTGGTGGAAAAGCTCTATGGTTATAAGGTTTTTGCGTAAAGCCAATTTTTTCCTACTACAAAGGAATACATTTTAATTAACTATCATGGTGGTTGTGAAACATTGAGAATGGTTGACAGCATTCTCAATCCCAATTAAAAATACTCAAAACCCAACAACATTAATTAGAAGTAACATGTTGAGATTCACAATGATATTCAAGTACTAGAGACTCAAGATGTCCATAACCGGGGACACGGCTAATCATGATTAGTTTATACACTCTGCAGAGGTTTGCGCACTTTTCCCCACAAGACTCGATCGCCTCCGCTTGGTTTCTCGCACTACATGGTGTTTAAGAAACGGATGACCGAGACATAGTCTTTCAGAAGTGCTAGCACCTTACGATGGGTGGACCGGTACACCTACATCCCCTACATCTGCTAGTCCACCACTATAAGAGTTCGCACGACTTAGTCAACTATGCCAGAGCCCATAATGGCTTGTGGCTGCACACGTAAGTTACTAGTATGAATTATCTTATGATCCCTTTGAGCCTGGGTGGCGGTCCATAGGAAAATCACACGGTACCCCGGGATTTCCAAAAAAAACAGGCAAGTCCTGGTAACTCCAGGTGCCTCAATCCACCTAGATGTGTATTTAAGTTGCCACCTTAGATAAACCATTAATAACAATCTCACATCTGTCATGGATATTCACTCACCCAATCCACGTCTACTAGCATAGCATGGCATAATAAGCAAACGTAGAAGTAACTCCCAAAGGTTTCATAAGTAATACAGGTAATGGGTACTACCTCATCTACTTCCCATCCCATAATTTAATTAGATCCTAATCATGCAATGTGTGAGGATTGATCTAATGCAATAAAACATGGGTTGTAGAAAAGGTATGATCAAAGTGTGAACTTGCCTGCAATGTTGATGAAGATGATTCGCACTCAAAACTCGTGATAGATCTACTCGTCTCACTCCAGTCAATCTATCGTAAGCAAACAATAGTAACCACACAATAAGTACTCATCTAATGCACAAGTAAAACTCGAACGAGAGAATGAACCAGAAGGTTCAACTTAAGAACTCCGGTTGCAAAGAAAGAACGAACCGAACAAACGACGGAAAACAAACGGCGGAAGAAAACAACTCGGTTCTAGCAAGTTGAAACTAGGTCAAAATTTTACAGTAGCAAAAACTTGTTTAAGTTGATTAGACGGAACGGCGGTTTCGAAACGAAACTCCAGGCGCTTGAATCACCTGATTCCGATAAACGAGCGAGAAGATAAACTAGAACGAAGATCGGATCTGAGATCGCGATCGCGGAATAAATCCGACGAGAAGAAAAAGAAGAACGGTTATACGAACGGACGTTCGTGAACCTAGAAGAATCCGGTGATCACGTTCTTTAGGACGAACGGTCCGGCGAACAGTCCAAAGGCAACTAAATCGGAAAAGAAAACGAATCCGATCTAGGGTTTCGGAGAAGAAAACCGAAACGAAAAACCGATCTAGAAAACGAATTAGAAGAGAAGAAAAGAATCGGAACGATTAGAAGAAAACGATCCGAGGAAAAGAGACGCGGGGCAACCTTGGCGAGGGGCTCCGGTGAACGGCGGCGTGGCGTAGGGCGGCGGCGTGGACAAGGTGCGGCGGCGGCGTGGGCACAAGGGTGGCGGCGCAAGACGGCGGCGGCGGCGCTAAGGCGGCGGCGAACGGTGGCGACGGCGGCGACGGCGCGGGTGAGGCGGCGGCACTAGGGCACAAGGGCGGCGGCGCGGGTGTGGGGTGGCGCGGCGGGTGAGGGGCGCGGGGTGGGGCGCGGCTTGGGGAGGAGAGGGGGTTTTGATTTGATGATTTAGAGGGGGGGTGTTGGGGTATTTATATTGGGGAGGGGTGAGGTTTCTTGGGGTAGGGGACAAGAAATAGACTAGGAATAGGAAAAAGTGTAGGAAAAAGAGTCCTAGAAGAAAAAACGAAACAAAGGAAAAAGGGGCAAGGGGCTACCCTAGAATCCTTTTAGGATTCGTAGAGCAAGAGGCGGCGGCCTGGGGCGCTCCTGGCGCCTGGCGCTGCGCTGCGCGTAGGGAGGCTGCGGCTTGGCTTGGGCCTTTGGTCCGGCTGGGCCTTGGTCCAGTTTTTTTTAACTGATTCCGCGCGCAGAAAAAAAAACTAAACGGGCTCCAAAATTCTAAAAGTAAATTTTCCCCGACTCCTAAAAATGAGTCGAACAAAATGAACTTTTCTCCGGACCTAAAAAGCAATTTTTGAAAACACGCGTTTTTCCCTATCCGAATAAAATGCAAATAAACACCGGAAAACAAAATTGATTTATCCATTAGATCTTCATTTTTTTCCTAACTTTGGGAAAGTCATATTATTCCCTCTCTTATATTTTGACACCGGAAAAATTATTGAAGATAAAATAAATAAATCAAATGATCCTCTTTTCAAATTCGAGAAAACTCTCAAATATGAAAATAACGAAATCTCCAACTCTCTCCGAAGGTCCTTGAGTTGCGTGAAATTTCTAGGATCGACCAAAATGCAATAAGATATGCATAATGATCTAGTGCATAACATTCCAAATTGAAAATAAATTCAAAAGAACTTTGAATTTAATTCTTTGAAACTCCCAACTCATATTTCATATAATTTGAAGAAGTCATTTTATCTTCTCTCGTGAAAATCATTGAGTCGCATAAAGTTTCAGAATTGGAATATTTCCAAATGAAATTCAAATATTTTCAACACCCCCTTTTCATTTATATAAATGGAAGAAGTCATGTTATCTTCGCTCAAGGGTTTTGTGTTTGAAAAGCATTTGAATTCATGGAGAGCATAAAATGCAAAAATGAAAGTTTGGGAAAGTCCTTTTATTCCCTCTCATTTAACTTTCAAAAAAGGTTTCGAATTCACTCACTTTTAGACAATCAATCAAACAATCAGTCAAATCTATCTATTTATTATAACATTCCAAAATTTAGAATTTTGGGATGTTACAAACCTACCACCCTTAAAATGAATCTCGTCCTCGAGATTCGGAGAGGCTAGCAAGAAAAGGTTAGGGTTTGGGGGTCTCCTCAAAATCCATCAATCGTCTCCGGGGTCTGGGATGCTACCACCCTTAGAAACATCGTTACAGCTCCATCAATACTCATATACTCCATCCATATTGTTAACAGTGTCGGTCTCCTCAAATCCTCGAGAAATTTTTTCCTCTAAGATCTTCCGGTAACGGCATGACCTTTTCCTCAATTCTTATGTCCTTTTATCTTGGTAAGGTCATTCCGAGACTGGGTCTTCTTAGCTGATGGTCTGGCGCCAAAACTAAACAACTATCGATATCTCATGGTGGTCAACAATGTATGGTTTCTCCTGCAGGAAATGGGTCTTGGTTGATCCTCACCGTATAACCTACGGTTGGCAAAAAGCTGTCGTGTACTGGGAAAAAATACTTATACCATTCTAAGGTTTAAACAAGGTTTAATATCATCGTCTCTCTACTATAGGCAAGTCACTCAGATTTACCATCCCATATAGCAAGGCGAATAATAAGAGTAAGTCGGTATGGTGATCAATCCATCCCGCACCCAAATCATTACCTTGTATACAGTTTAGCGAATCTCGCATTCTAACACTCGGTCATCCTCACAAGCATTGCAGAATTTCTCTTGTCGACGAACCAAGTTCGGATAACTCCATAGTTTCTGCAAGCCAAACAAACATCTATCGTTCCTTCACAACTCTCAAGTTTTGCGTTACTCCTATAAGATCGTCTGTCGACAAAGGTGTATCCACTTCCAGGGGTTTTTCCTTCAACAAGAATGTGCTTGCTTCTTGGCAGGTCCTGGGGCCTGTGGGTTATGGCCCATCTCATCATTTGTAGTCCTTGAACTTATCATTGGGCAACTGATCATTATTCCAACTTCCAACTTCCTAGTATACTTAGAATCCATCCAATTGTATTGTCTTCTTCCTTCTATTGGCACCAAACTAAAACGTGATTACTCAAACTCATCATGGAATTTCCATTTGATCCATATTTCCAACAATCATACCTCCTTTATATCCAATGGTAACTCATCTCTTCATCCTTGTGGGATATCCCTCATACCGAGATAAAAAAAACTTATACTTATGAAGTCCATATTCCACTTCGTGGTATATCGTTATCCTTTCCGCAATCAAGCGTCCTTACATGGGAATATTGGCCATCTCTGCATGGCACTCCTCAACTGGGAAACATGAAACACATCTTGAACTCCTGACAGTCCTTCGGGTGACTCCAACTTGTTGGCTACTTCTCTCATACGCTCCAAAACTCGGTATGGTCCTACAAATCTCAGGGCTAACTGTCCCTTAACTCCACTACGTTTAACTCCTCGCATAGGGGACACGCGAAGACATGCTCTGTTCTCCAATTTCATAGACTACCTCCTTGAGTTTTTGAGTCTACATAATTCTTCTGCCTGGACTAAGCTACCTTCAGTCTATCTCGAATCAACTTAACATTCTTTTCTGACTCCTTGATCACATTTGGTCCAACGGACGGTCTCCAACTTCATCCTACTTACTCTTAGGGTATCACACATATCGAGACAAAACTCGTATTCATTTTGTCCAAAATCCACTCAGTGGAGTATCCTCATCTTTTCCAGGGGTCAACGGTTCTTACAGGGTACTACCACCCTTAAAATGCACAAATCTTCCATAGACCATATTTCTCTTATACTCAAAATGGTCAAAATCCTTCTTCATAGAGTAACAACTCATAAAATCCATATCAGTACCAACGATGCTAACTTTATTCATTCTCCAATTATTACAATATCTCGCTTTTCCATTACATGCCTCAACTCAACACCTCAATATAAAGGAAAATGTTCTCACTACTACGACTATATTTCTTCTGTTGCAAACTCAACTATCTAGCACAGGTTTCCTTCTCCTTGGGGCATTCTCTGGCAAAGTGCCCTGCTTCATTACAACGGAAACATATTACTTCTGACAAGTTTCGAGGTTTCCTTTTTGGACATTTGTTGAGGTAGTGCCCTGACTCCTTGCACCCATAACAGGTGACATGACTCAGATCCTTCCTGGAATCCAATCTACTTCTCTTTCTGGACTTTTCCATTCCAATCAGGGCTTCTATTTCCAGTGGGTCATACTCTACTTCCTCTGTCGGGAATTCTACTAAATCCCCATTCATACAATTCTGGGAGAGGTGTCCTTCTTCTCCACATGAATAGCAAGACTTGGTGTAGGGTTTAATTGGTTCCTCTTTGGGTGTGTCCTCCACCTCTTCTTTCATCACAGTTTCTTCTAAAATTTCCATAAGGGCTCCTTTCATTGCTTCTTTCTTCTGTTGGATGGTTCTTTGTACCAAGGGGTAAATGTGACACTGAGCAGGGTAGTGGGTAGTCCCTTCACACAAGAAACAAGTGATCTGCCTAGTGGGGCATTCTTCAACTGGGTGACTTCCTTCACAATTAGGGCATTCATCCTTGTGTTCTTTATGGTTGTGTCCGATTTCTCCACAAATCTTGCATGCACAAGGTTTCTTCATGTCCTTTCCATAAGGTTTCAACTTCTGGGGCACAAACTGAGACTTTAGCAAAGTCAACTTAAATTCTTTCCAAGTGGTTACTCCTTGCCATCCATTGATGGTTTGATACATCCTCCACCAAGTAGCAGCACCTCTTTCTAAACATTGAAGAGCATGCTGGGCCATATCCTTTCCGACTATAGGGTTGTTCTCCATATGATCCTCCATGTTCTGAATCCATCGGTCTGTCTCCAATTGACTCATCGGTCCAGAAAATACAAGCTCATCTCCATTCATCATCTATTGGGTCCATGGGTTTGGGGTGAGATAAGAGAGATCGAGAGAGAGGGATACACACAATACAAACAAATTTTTTGAAAAGACAGATTTTTGTTGTGGCTGTCGAAAAACATCAAACAAATGACAGCTCACAATCGTCGCGTCTAACGTAGGTATATAACAGGGGTTTGGTCTTCTAAAGGTCAATAAATCTTCAACGTCTCCAAACTCTTCAAGGCTTGTTCATGCCTCCGATGGCTTCTTCCCATCGTGCTTGTCTTCTCAATTTCTTCTGCCAGATCCTCTCTGTTGACAAAAAGTTTCTTGTGACGTCCTTTAATATTCCGGAGTTGCATGTCAAACTTCTGGGTTTCAACATCCTTGGCATGAACCATGGTCATACTGTCCTTCAGTTCTTGACAATTCTCCGGTATCTCGAGGTTGTAGCTCCTCCATCTTGGCTACTTTTAGCTTTTGGTTACTGAGTTCTTCACGAAATGCTTCCTTGTCTAATATGCTTTCATGGAGCTCCACCTTAAACTTCTTTATGTACTACTCCAGATCCTGGTGATACACCGGCTAAGGTTAAAACTTCATCTTAATAGGTGCTCCATCAGCCTTCTTCCATCAAATCCATTCTGATGACATGCATCCTTAACTCAGCATGGTGACAATAGCATCAGCGCGAGATAACTTCTTGGATAGCTGTGGTTGTTCTCTTGTCATTTCCATGAGTTATCACTCCATAGTTGATATCTCCGGCCTTAGCGTTTTCTTTGACAAAACTTTGAGTTCTCATGCTCCTTGTTTTAGTCTTTCTCCGATACACCTTGATCTCGGGTATTGACAACTTCCATAGTCTAGCAAGTTCCAAAAGGGTAGCCATTCCTAGGTCATACTCAATCTGGAAATTCTACAGAGCCTTCAAATTCTACTTGTCTTCAGAGTCTTCAACAGCTGTAGTTTCCATTATCATAATGTATGGTAAAATCCTCTTCATTCCGAATGGTCTTACTTGTCTGATATCCTGTACTTCTTGGAGTGGTATCATCAGTGGAATCCTTCGTGTGGTCAAAAGGGAAAAGGGGTATGGTCTCACTAAAGGGAATTTTGAATAAACTCAGAAGAGAAGAGAGGTAAAATGTCTTTTTTGAAAGGGAAAGTTGTAGAGAAAAGTCTTTGCTATGGGCTTGCCAGTTTCTAGGTTCACGTCCTATAGTCAACATGTGCTCTGATACCATCTTGTAGCGACCAGACCCGAAGGGATCAAGTCTCTGTGCTTATGTGTCATTCCTGGATCAGTATGCTGACACACATAGTACTCGAAGGATTTATAACAGAGGTAAATCACATGTATAAAGTAACGTAAATACTATTACCTCAATCCATATAGCGGAAGCAACAAGGTTGTGGATTCCCATCAACACCAACGGCAAAGTTGAGTGTAGAAATCGTAACCCTAACGTATCACTTACTCGTCGTAAGAAACCTGCAACATGAGACGTTGCAGCCCGAAACGGGTCAGTACATTGAATGTACTGGCAAATTCACACCATAGAGAATGATGAACAATGGCTATCACTACATGCATATTTGGCTGGTGGAAAAGCTCTATGGTTATAAGGTTTTTGCGTAAAGCCAATTTTTCCCTACTGCAAAGGAATAAATTTAATTAACTATCATGGTGGTTGTGAAACATTGAGAATGGTTGACAGCATTCTCAATCCCAATTAAAAATAATTAAAACCCAACAACATTAATTAGAAGTAACATGTTGAGATTCACAATGATATTCAAGTACTAGATACTCAAGATGTCCATAACCGGGGACACGGCTAATCATGATTAGTTTGTACACTCTGCAGAGGTTTGCGCACTTTTCCCCACAAGACTCGATCGCCTCCGTTTGGTTTCTCGCACTACATGGTGTTTAAGAAACGGATGACCGAGACATAGTCTTTCAGAAGCGCTAGCACCTTACGATGGGTGGACCGGTACACCTACATCCCCTACATCTGCTAGTCCACCACTATAAGAGTTCGCACGACTTAGTCAACTATGCCAGAGCCCATAATGGCTTGTGGCTGCACACGTAAGTTACTAGTATGAATTATCTTATGATCCCTTTGAGCCTGGGTGGCGGTCCATAGGAAAATCACACGGTACCCGGGATTTCCAAAAAAACAGGCAAGTCCTGGTAACTCCAGGTGCCTCAATCCACCCAGATGTGTATTTAAGTTGCCACCTTAGATAAACCATTAATAACAATCTCACATCTGTCATGGATATTCACTCACCCAATCCACGTCTACTAGCATAGCATGGCATAATAAGCAAACGTAGAAGTAACTCCCAAAGGTTTCATAAGTAATACAGGTAATAGGTACTACCTCATCTACTTCCCATCCCACAATTTAATTAGATCCTAATCATGCAATGTGTGAGGATTGATCTAATGCAATAAAACATGGGTTGTAGAAAAGGTATGATCAAAGTGTGAACTTGCCTGCAATGTTGATGAAGATGATTCGCACTCAAAACTCGTGATAGATCTACTCGTCTCACTCCGGTCAATCTATCGTAAGCAAACAATAGTAACCACACAATAAGTACTCATCTAATGCACAAGTAAAACTCGAACGAGAGAACGAACCAGAAGTTCAACTTAAGAACTCCGGTTGCAAAGAAAGAAAGAACCGAACAAAGAACGGAAAAACAAACGGCGGAAGAAAACAACTCGGTTCTAGCAAGTTGAAACTAGGTCAAAATTTTACAGTAGCAAAATATTGTTTAAGTTGATTAGACGGAACGGCGGTTTCAAAACGAAACTCCAGGCACTTGAATCACCTGATTCCGATAAACGAGCGAGAAGATAAACTAGAACGAAGATCGGATCTGAGATCGCGATCGCGGAATAAATCCGACGAGAAGAAAAAGAAGAACGGTTAAACGAACGGACGTTCGTGAACCTAGAAGAATCCGGTGATCACGTTCGTTAGGACGAACGGTCCGGCGAACGGTCCAAAGGCAACTAAATCGGAAAAGAAAACGAATCTGATCTAGGGTTTCGGAGAAGAAAACCGAAACGAAAAACCGATCTTGAAAATGAAATAGAAGAGAAGAAAAGAATCGGAACGATTAGAAGAAAACGATCCGAGGAAAAGAGACGCGGGGGCAACCTTGGCGAGGGGCTCCGGTGAACGGCGGCGTGGCGTAGGGCGGCGGCGTGGACAAGGTGCGGCGGCGGCGTGGGCACAAGGGCGGCGGCGCAAGACGGCGGCGGCGGCGCTAAGGCGGCGGCGAACGGTGGCGACGGCGGCGACGGCGCGGGTGAGGCGGCGGCGCTAGGGCACAAGGGCGGCGGTGCGGGTGTGGGGTGGCGCGGCGGGTGAGGGGCGCGGGGTGGGGCGCGGCTTGGGGAGGAGAGGGGGTTTTGATTTGATGATTTAGAGGGGGGTGTTGGGGTATTTATATTGGGGAGGGGTGAGGTTTCTTGGGGTAGGGGACAAGAAATAGACTAGGAATAGGAAAAAGTGTAGGAAAAAGAGTCCTAGAAGAAAAAACGAAACAAAGGAAAAAGGGGCAAGGGGCTACCCTAGAATCCTTTTAGGATTCGTAGAGCAAGAGGCGGCGGCCTGGGGCGCTCCTGGCGCCTGGCGCTGCGCTGCGCGCAGGGAGGCTGCGGCTTGGCTTGGGGCTTTGGCCCGACTGGGCCTTGGTCCAGTTTTTTTTAACTGATTCCGCGCGCAGAAAAAAAACAAAAAGAAAACTAAACGGGCTCCAAAATTCTAAAAGTAAATTTTCCCCGACTCCTAAAAATGAGTCGAACAAAATGAACTTTTCTCCGGACCTAAAAAGCAATTTTTGAAAACACGCGTTTTTCCCTATCCGAATAAAATGCAAATAAACACCGGAAAACAAAATTGATTTATCCATTAGATCTTCATTTTTTTCCTAACTTTGGGAAAGTCATATTATTCCCTCTCTTATATTTTGACACCGAAAAATTATTGAAGATAAAATAAATAAATCAAATGATCCTCTTTTCAAATTCGAGAAAACTCTCAAATATGAAAATAACGAAATCTCCAACTCTCTCCGAAGGTCCTTGAGTTGCGTGAAATTTCTAGGATCGACCAAAATGCAATAAGATATGCATAATGATCTAGTGCATAACATTCCAAATTGAAAATAAATTCAAAAGAACTTTGAATTTAATTCTTTGAAACTCCCAACTCATATTTCATATAATTTGAAGAAGTCATTTTATCTTCTCTCGTGAAAATCATTGAGTCGCATAAAGTTTCAGAATTGGAATATTTCCAAATGAAATTCAAATATTTTCAACACCCCCTTTTCATTTATATAAATGGAAGAAGTCATGTTATCTTCGCTCAAGGGTTTTGTGTTTGAAAAGCATTTGAATTCATGGAGAGCATAAAATGCAAAAATGAAAGTTTGGGAAAGTCCTTTTATTCCCTCTCATTTAACTTTCAAAAAAGGTTTCGAATTCACTCACTTACATACAATCAATCAAACAATCAGTCAAATCTATCTATTTATTATAACATTCCAAAATTTAGAATTTTGGGATGTTACAGAAAGTGAGATCTAATAAAGATAGTAACATAAGATAAATATTTTTTTGATATTTTATAATGTAGATGCAAAAAGTAAAGATGCAATAAAAGTAGATTGAAAGAAAATATGATATGAGATAGACCCAGGGGCCATAGGTTTCACTAGTGGCTTCTCTCAAGATAGCATAAGTATTACGGCGGGTGAACAAATTATTGTCGAGCAATTGATAGAAAAGCAAATAGTTATGAGATTATCTAGGCATGATCATGTATATAGGCATCACTTCCGCAACAAGTAGACCGACTCCTGCCTGCATCCACTACTAGTACTCCACACATCGACCGACTCTTGCCTGCATCTAGAGTATTAAGTTCACAAATAATAGAGTAACGCATTAAGCAAGATGACATGATGTAGAGGGATAAACTCAAGCAATATGATATAAACCCCATCTTGTTATCCTCGATGGCAACAATACAATACGTGCCTTGCAACCCTTTCTGTCACTGGGTAAGGACAACGCAAGGTTGAACCCAAAGCTAAGCACTTCTCCCATGGCAAGAAAGATCAATCTAGTAGGCCAAACCAAACTGATAATTCGAAGAGACTTGCAAAGATAACTCAATCACACATAAAAGAATTCAGAGAAGATTCAAATATTATTCATAGATAAACTTGATCATAAACCCACAATTCATCGGATCTCGACAAACACACCGCAAAAAGAGTTTACATTGAATAGATCTCCACAAGAGAGGGGGAGAACATTGTATTGAGATCCAAAAACAGAGAAGAAGCCATCTAGCTAATAACTATGGACCCATAGGTCTATGGTAAACTACTCACAACTCATCGGAGGGGCAAGGATGTTGATGTAGAAGCCCTCCGTGGTCCATTCCCCCTCCGGCAGAGTGCCGGCGAAGGCTCCAAGATGAGATCTCGCGGATACAAAAGGTTACGGTGGTGGAAATTGTGTTTCATCTCGCTCCTGGATGTTTTCAGGGTACGTAGGCTTATATAGGAGGAAGAAGTACACCGGTGGCCGCCCGAGGGGACCACGAGACAGGGGGGCGCGCACTCCTATCTCGTAGGAGCCTCGGCTGCTTCTTGACTTGCACTCCAAGTCCTCTGGATCACGTTTGTTCCAAAAATCACGCTCCCGAAGGTTTCATTCCGTTTGGACTCCGTTTGATATTCCTTTTCTTCGAAATACTGAAATAGGCAAAAAACAGCAATATGGGTTGGGCCTCCGGTTAGTAGGTTAGTCCCAAAAATGATATAAATGTGTAAAATAAAGCCCATAAACATCCAAAAGGGGTAATATAATAGCATGGAACAATCAAAAATTATAGATACGTTGGAGATGTATCAAGCATCCCCAAGCTTAATTCCTGCTCGTCCTCGAGTAGGTAAATGATAAAAAGAGAATTTTTGATGTGGAATGCTACCTAGCATAGTTCTCAATGTAATTTTCTTTATTGTGGCATGAATGTTCAGATCCAAATGATACAAAATAAAAGTTCATATTAACATGAAAATGGTGAAACTTCAAGCATACTAATCAAAGTAATCATGTCTTCTCAAAATAACATGGCCAAAGAAAGTTATCCCTACAAAATCATATAGTCTGGCTGTTGCTCTATCTTCATCACACAAAGTATTTAATCATGCACAACCCCGATGACAAGCCAAGAAATTGTTTCATACTTTAAGAATCTCAAACTTTTTCAACTTTCACGCAATACACGAGCATGAGCCATGGACATAGCACTATATGTGGAATAGAATGGTGGTTGTGGAGAAGACAAAAAGGAGAAGATAGTCTCACATCAACTAGGCGTATCAACGGGCTATGGAGATGCCCATTAATAGATATCAATGTGAGCGAGTAGGGATTGCCATGCAACGGATGCACTAGAGCTATAAATGTATGAAAGCTCAACAAAAGAAACTAAGTGGGTGTGCATCCAACTTGCTTGCAAACGAAGACCTAGGGAACTTTGAGGAAGTCCATCATTGGAATATACAAGTCAAGTTCTATAATGAAAAATGCCCACTAGTATATGAAGGTGACAACGTATGAGACTCTCTATCATGAAGATCATGGTGCTATTTTGAAGCACAAGTGTGGAAAAAGAGATAGTAGCATTGTCCCTTCTCTCTTTTTCTCTCATTTTTTTTCTTTTTTTCTTTTTTTCTTTGGCCTTTCTTTCTTTTTTTTGTCCTTACTCTTTTTTTTCTTTTTTTTCTTTTTCTTATTGTAAAGTCCGAAGTCTCATCCTGACTTGTGGGGGAATCATAGTATTTATCATCCTTTCCTCACTGGGACAATGCTCTAATAATGAAGATCATCACACTTTTATGGATTTACAACTCAAGAATTACAACTCAAAGCTAGAACAAGATATGACTCTATATGAATGCCTCCGGCAGTGTACTGAGATATGCAATGAATCAAGAGCGACATGTATGAAAATTATGAAGGTGGCCTAGCCACAAATACGATGTCAACTACATGATCATGCAAAAAGCAATATGACAAAATTAATGCGTGTCATATGAACGGAACGGTGGGAAGTTGCATGGCAATATATCTCGGAATGGCTATGGAAATGCCATAATAGGTAGGTATGGTGGCTGTTTTGAGGAAGGTATATGGTGGGTGTATGGTACCGGCGAAAGTTGTGCGGCACAAGAAAGGCTAGCAATGATGGAAGGGTGAAAGGGTGCGTATGATCCATGGACTCAACATTAGTCAAAAGAACTCATGTACTTGTTACAAAAATCTAGAAGTCATTAAAAAGCAAAGTACTACGCGCATGCTCCTAGGGGGATAGATTGGTAGGAAAAGACCATCGCTCGTCCCCGACCGCCACTCATAAGGAAGACAATCAATAAATAAAATTGTGCTCCAACTTCATCACAAAGCGGTTCACCATACGTGCATGCTACAGGAATCACAAACTTCAACACAAGCATTCTTTAAATCCATGATCACCCAACTAGCATGACTTTAATATCACTACCTCCATGTCTCAAAAGAATTATCAAGCATCAAGTTGATCATAGCATCCAATTCACTTTCTATGATAGTTTTTATTATACCCAACTTGGATGCTCATCATTCTAGGACCAACTTTAAAACCATAGCAAATACCATGCTGTTCTAAAAGACTCTCAAAATATACTACCTCCATCCCAAAATAAGTGACTCAAAAGTGAGTCAACTTTGTACTAAAGTTAGTACAAAGTTGAGTCATTTTTGAGTCACTTATTTTGGGACGGAGGGAGTATAAGTGAAGCATGAGATACTAGTAATTTCTTCAAAATTAAGACACCACCGTGCTCTAAAAAATATAAGTGAAGCACTAGAGCAAAAACTATCAAGCTCCAAAGATATAAGTGAAGCACATAGAGTATTCTAGAAAATTCTAATCAAATAGGCTTCTCCCAAAAGGTGTGTACAGCAAGGATGATTGTGGTAAACTAAAAAGCAAAGACTAATATAATACACGACGCTCCAAGAAAAACACATATCATGTGGCGAATAAAAATATAGCTCCAAGTAAAGTTACCAATGAACGAAGACAAAAGAGGGGATGCCTTCCCGGGGCATCCCCAAGCTTAGGCTTTTGGATATCCTTGAATATCTTGGGGTGCCTTGGGCATCCCCAAGATTAGGCTCTTGCCACCCTTTATTCCGTAGTCCATAAAAGCTTTACCCAAAACTTGAAAACTTCACAACACAAAACTCAACAGGAAATCTTATAAGCTCCGTTAGTGAAAGAAAACAAGACCACCACATAAGTATTGTAATGAACTCATTCTTTATTTATTTTGGTGTTAAACCTACTGTATTCCAACTTCTCTATGGTTTATAAACTATTTTACTAGCCATAGATGCATCGAAATAAGCAAACAACACACGAAAAACAGAATCTGTCAAAAACAGAACAGTCTGTAGTAATCTGTAACAAACGCAAACTTATGGAACTTTACAAATCCTACAAAAATAGTAAGTCCTGGAAAATTTGTTTATTGATCAGCAGAAAAAAGAATCAACGCAAAATCACGTTTCTGTGATTTAACAAAATTATATTCGTGCGTGCAAAGTTTCTGTTTTTCAGCAGAATCAAATCAACTATCATCATAGTTAAGCCTATAGGTTCTACTTGGCACCAACACTAATTAAAAGATAAAAACACATCTAGAGAGAAGGTAGATGAAAGATTTATTACTAAACAGGAGCAAAAACAAAAAACATAAAGAAAATTAGGTTGCCTCCCAACTAGCGCTATCGTTTAACGCCCCTAGCTAGGCATAAAAGCAAAGATAGATCTAACGAGTGCCATCTTTGGCAGTAAATTCATAAGTAGCCCGCATGATAGATTCATAAGGTAATTTGACTTTCTTTCTTGGAAAGTGCTCCATGCCTTTCTTTAGTGGAAATTGGAATCTAATATTCCCTTCCTTCATATCAATAATCGCGCCAATCGTTCTAAGGAAAGGTCTACCAAGAATAATAGGGCAAGAAAGATTGCAATCTATATCAAGAACAATAAAATCTACGGGCACCAAATTTCTATTTGCAACAATAAGAACATCATTGATTCTTCCCATTGGATTTTTAATGGTGGAATCCGCAAGGTGCAAATTTGAAGAGCAATCATCAAGATCATGGAAACCTAGAATATCACATAAAGTTTTCGGAATCGTGGAAACGCTAGCACCCAAATCACACAAAGCAAAACACTCATGATCTTTAATTCTAATCTTTATAGTAGGTTCCCACTCATCATTAAGTTTTCTAGGTATAGAAACTTCCAAATTAAGTTTTTCATCATAAGATTGCATCAAGGCATCAACAATATGTTTGGTAAAAGCTTTATTTCGACTATAAGCATGAGGAGAATTAACAACGGATTGCAACAAGGAAATACAACCTTCTAAAGAACAATTATCATAATCAAATTCCTTGAAATCCGAGAGAGTGGGTTCAATGCTATTTGAAGTCGTGGCTTCTCCAATCCCACTTTTACCAAATTTAGCATCAAGATCTAAAAACTCCGAATTCTTGGGACGCCTTCTAGGCAAAGTTGATTCATCATCAGTCCCATAATTATCAAAATTCATATTGCAAAACATAGATCTAATAGGAGACGCATCAATAACTTTAAGATCCTCATCATTATTTTCATCTAACTTTTCTGGTTTAGCGGCCATCTTATTAACTAAGGTGGCTTGCTTGTCAGAAATTTTGGCTATAGCATTTTCAAGCTGGGTAATTTGAGCGTTAACCCATAAAATTCTTTATTCATATCATCAAGCTCTTTGTTCATAAAACCGAAAAAACTTTTTGTTCCTTAAGCTCTTTTCTAAAGAAATTATTATGCTCAAATTGCAAATTCATAAAGCTTCTAATATTTGATTCAATCTCTTCCATCCTTCTGAGAAGGTGGTCAGGACCCTTAGGCAAAGCCATAAGGACAAACAGGCACACAAGCAAGCAGAAAAAGGCAAGCGAAGAGGAGGAGATTGGGAAAGAGAGGGCGAATAAAACGGCAAGGGTGAAGTGGGGGAGAGGAAAACGAGAGGCAAATGGCAAAAAATGTAAATGTGAGGGAGATGGGTTTGTGATGTGTACTTGGTATGCCTTGACTTGAGCGAAGACATCCCCGG
The DNA here is from genome assembly GCF_018294505.1 of Triticum aestivum. Taxonomy (NCBI): domain Eukaryota; kingdom Viridiplantae; phylum Streptophyta; class Magnoliopsida; order Poales; family Poaceae; genus Triticum; species Triticum aestivum. The sequence goes on along the minus strand of NC_057798.1, from coordinate 259,035,045 downwards.
CAACGGCGCCAGAAATCCTTCTTGCTACGTCTAGAGCTTGCGTTGGTTTTCCTCGAAGAGGAGAGGGTGATGCAGCAGAGTAGCATAAGTATTTCCCTCAGTTTTTGAGAACCAAGGTATCAATCTAGTAGGAGGCTCCACAAAAGTCCCACGCACCTACACAAACAAACTGAGAACTCGCAACCAACACAATAAAGGGCTTGTCAATCCCTTCATGGCCACTTGCGAAAGTGAGATCTAATAAAGATAGTAAGATAAGATAAATATATTTTTGATATTTTATAATATAGATGCAAAAAGTAAAGATGCAATAAAAGTAGATTGAAAGCAAATATGATATGAGATAGACCCAGGGGCCATAGGTTTCACTAGTGGCTTCTCTCAAGATAGCATAAGTATTATGGTGGGTGAACAAATTACTGTCGAGCAATTGATAGAAAAGCGAATAGTTATGAGATTAGCTAGGCATGATCATGTATATAGGCATCACGTCTGGAACAAGTAGACCGACTCCTGCCTGCATCTACTACTATTACTCCACACATCAACCGACTCCTGCCTGCATCTAGAGTATTAAGTTCACAAAGAACAGAGTAACGCATTAAGCAAGATGACATGATGTAGAGGGATAAACTCAAGCAATATGATATAAACCCCATCTTGTTATCCTCGATGGCAACAATACAATACGTGCCTTGCAACCCTTTCTGTCGCTGGGTAAGCACACCGCAAGATTGAGCCCAAAGCTAAGCACTTCTCCCATGGCAAGAAAGATCAATCTAGTAGGCCAAACCAAACTGATAATTCGAAGAGACTTGCAAAGATAACTCAATCACACATAAAAGAATTCAGAGAAGATTCAAATATTATACATAGATAAACTTGATCATAAACCCACAATTCATCGGATCTCGACAAACACACCGCAAAAAGAGTTTACATCGAATATATCTCCATAAGAGAGGGGGAGAACATTGTATTGAGATCCAAAAAGAGAGAAGAAGCCATCTAGCTAATAACTATGGACCCGTAGGTCTGTGGTAAACTACTCACAACTCATCGGAGGGGCAAGGATGTTGATGTAGAAGCCCTCTGTGGTCGATTCCCCCTCCGGCAGAGTGCCGGCAAAGGCTCCAAGATGAGATCTCGCGGATACAGAAGGTTACGATGGTGGAAATTGTGTTTCATCTCGCTCCTGGATGTTTTTGGGGTACGTAGGCTTATATAGGAGGAAGAAGTACGTCAGAGGCCGCCCGAGGGGCCCACAAGACAGGGGGCGCGCCCTACAGGGGGGCGCGCCCTCCTATCTTGTGGGGGCCTCGGCTGCTTCTTGACTTGCACTCCAAGTCCTCTGGATCACGTTTGTTCCAAAAATCACGCTCCCGAAGGTTTCATTCCGTTTGGACTCCGTTTGATATTCCTTTTCTTCGAAATACTGAAATAGGCAAAAAACAGCAATATGGGTTGGGCCTCCGGTTAGTAGGTTAGTCCCTAAAATGATATAAATGTGTAAAATATAGCCCATTAACATCCAAAAGGGGTAATATAATAGCATGGAACAATAAAAAATTATAGGTACGTTGGAGATGTATCATGCCCCTCGATGCAGTGCGGTTATTCTGTTTCCCACCCACACCCCCCTAAGATAGATAATGGGGGCAAGTCCATACAAGGAAGATGTGTCAGTACAACTATGTCCCTCGGTGCAGTGCGATTATTTTGTATCCCACCCCCACACACCCACCCCCCTAAGATAGATAATGGGGGCAAGTCCATACAAGGAAGATGTGTCAGTACAACTATGCCCCTCGGTGCAGTGCGGTTATTCTGTTTCCCACCCCCCCCCCACACACACACACACCCACACCCCCCTAAGATAGATAATGGGGCAAGTCATGTTACGGACTTGCCTCCGCATGCGATGCCGCGGCACACCGCGTCGTCGCCTGCTATGGCTCGTTCCTGGCTCGGCCTCGTCGGGATGGGGGAGGGGGGGGGGGTCTCGACCCCCTCCCCCCGGCTCGGCCTCGCGCTAACGCGGCAGTGCACTTGTTTGACAGGTGCGCGGTTATTCTGTTTCCCACACCCCACGCACCCCCCCTAAGATAGATAATGGGGCAAGTCCATACAAGGAAGATGTGTCAGTACAACTATGCCCCTCGGTGAAGTGAGCCTAAACACAGAAGTTCTACTTTGAATGAACCCTCAGTACAACTTAGTTTACAAGCAAGTACTATAATGCTAACAAAGAAAACAAGAAAACCTTTGATAATAATCACAACAACAAACAAAAAAAGTGAGTCAAAAACTCAAAGACAAAAGAACAGTTTGACAAAACTCACAAGACCTACAATGAAAGTATAAGTCCAAGTTATTGATGGAGTCAAGTACTACATTCAAAACCCAAAAAAAGATAGTTGACCCCCCCCCCCCCCGTAGAAAGACAGGCCCTAGCGCAGGTACTACAATAGAAAAGTTAAAAAGCATCAAAATCGGCTTATATTACTCACTGGCAGACTAAAGAATGACAGTACAAGTACAATTGAATCAACAGTACATATTTACTACTATAAATAAGGAACAAAGAAACAACAGTTTGCAAATCTATCAAAAAAACGCGAGCCTAAACACAGAAGTTCTTATTTGAATGAACCCTCAGTACAACTTAGTTTACAAGCAAGTACTATAATGCTAACAAAATAAAACAAGAAAACCTTTGACAATAATCACAAAAACAACAAAAAAGTGAGTCAATAACTCAAAGACAAAAGAACAGTTTGACAAAACTCACAAGAACTACAACGAAAGTATACGTCCAAGTTACTGATGGAGTCAAGTACTAGATTCAAAACCAAAACAAAAAAAGTTGACCATCCGTAGAAAGACAGGCCCTAGCGCAGGTTGACACTTGAACTCGAGCCTACGGGGATACCGTTGGCGAATCCCTAGTAAATCGCCCCAACGCAGGGCCTGCCATCAAGGGCCCACAGGTCATGAGAGAGAGCGAGCGCCGTGTATAAGCGCTCAGGTAACTGTACAGAGGAGTTCGACAGGTCGGATTCGGTAGCGCTTATAAACCGGTCGAGAGCCCCTTCGCCTGGCGAGGTGGGACTAAAACCAAACCACACGCGCACGCTGCACTGTGCAGCCAGGCGGACGACCTATCTGGGCCGAAAACAATGCCTCCAGGGAACGGCCCAATGCAACAGTAGAATCCAAATACAAAATTCCTACCGATCAAACACGAACCAAATTAAAAGGAACAAATGCATATAATTTAAAAATAACCCTCATAAAATATGATTCTAAAAAAATGTACAAAAGTTCAAACAGACGTTAGTTGTAAAAAAATTAGAAAACTAAACAAAAAAACCTTTTTTAAACATAAATATATAAAAGCATACTTCAAAGTAGAAAATTGTAACAAAATTATAAAAAGTTCATGTACCGAAATTCAGAAGGTTCAAGTAAAAATGTACTGTGCAGCAAGATAAAATTCTTTTTATTTAAAAAATACTATAACTATCACTATTTAAATAAAAAACTTGGCTCTAAATTCCTGAAAATATTAAGAAAAAATGATATAAAGCAAACCAGTGCGCTTGCCATTGACATCCAAAAAAACTTCAGTACTACTATTAAGAACATGCAAATTCAACAAACTCAACACAAGCGGTCCAACATCCATCATCAGCGTGTATATGTTTCATCCACAAGCTATGAACATCAGTTCAACTTTAAATTGTGCCAATTCAAAAAAAGTTATAAAAAAAGTTCTGCTTTGGCCAAAACACAAAGCATTACATAAAAAAATACCACATACAATAACATACGGAAAAATAATATTCCAAACCATCTGGTAATAACATATAATTCAACCATCTCACATACATTGTTTAAACAAAATTACTGCAACATAGACAAACGCACACAAATCTGACAACTAGCATCGTTTGCCATATTTAAACCTACATCACATAAATTTTGAACGTCAGAGAATCATCTTCCCTGAAGAACATAACCATAACCACATCACCATCCTCAAATCCAGACTCTGCCACAAACTCCTTCCACCCAGTACTTAGGTTGATGCAACCATCAAAGTCGATGTGGTAGGCAACTTCCATCAACTGATACCCATTTTTGTCTGAAGTCTCCATCTGCAGTATCCCGGAACTAGGAGCAACAATCCTGATTCTAGGTGAAATTTTCTGCAAATGGGCATTGGAGTAGAAAACAAAGTGAACAGCTGACATAACTAAATTTTTACACAGATCTAGGAACGGTTTGCATAACAAAGTGAAAACAAAATATCTAAACCAAAAAAACACCAAACTAACTAATCATATGACATGACTAAACTGAAGAAATATACAGATCTATACACTTATAGTAAAGAAACATCTGACAAAAACAGAACAAGGATTATACAAAAATGGATAAAATACTGTTAAGTAATGAACAAATACACAAACAAATCCCTACTCTTAAATTCTGACTAAACCAAACAAAAATTATAAACAAACTATTGATAAAACTAAACTACTAATTCAGTCCATGTGATTCAAAATGACACCAACAAAAAGAAGAAAAACAAAATGAAAAGAAACACATACCCATGATTCCTTCAAGTCCCCAACCGATAGCCAACAAACATAGGGTGCACGAAACCCATGATTGTTGTACAACAGAGACGAAAGTTGCCCACGCCGCTGAGTCTCGGTGAGCTCCAAACCAGATTCGTACACACAGCCATCAGCTATGCGCGCCATCTTTGCCAAACATCCGCACGAACAATCCGCCATGGAAAACACATGAATAGGGAAGAAAACAAACAAAGAGAAGAGGGGAGGACCTAGATCTGATTCTGGAAGAAAGAAGAAAAAGGAGGGGGAGACTGAGCCACACACCACAGATAGATGGATAGAATTTATAGCCAGGAAGACTCGCAGGTTATAAAAATAATAAATAGGCAGGTGGGCAGCCAACTGGTAGGAAATAGTTATTATACAACTGACTACAAATCAGTTCAACTTCAAATAAAACAGCAGTTCAACTTCAGATAAACACATCTGATCCCTCACAACACAATCTTAAAAACATAAAAATTCAGCACTTCAGTCATAACGATCAAAGAAACGACGCCATTTGGCCCTGGTGGATGGATGTGGAGCCGTGGTTGCTCTCTCCCTAGCCCAACCGATGATCTAAATATGGTTCCTTCCCCTGCCATCTGGGAAAAGAAGCTCCAGTTCATTGGAGTTGCAAGTACCCATCACCTCGCGAGCAAGGCATCGGTTGAACTCTGCCTCCACTTCATCCTCGGCAGCATGTCGTGCCCTCTGCCTGCACCTGCGCCTCCTCCTCCTCTGCTCCGCTACTCCAACACTCACATCGACAGCATCCCCCTCCTCCTCTGTGACCTCGCCGAGCTCAGGATCCATCTTGCTTTTCTTTTGTGGCAGCTGGTGAAATGAAAGTGACAAATGGCTCAGGCTTTATACTCAAAGTGCAGAGGTATGCCATCAATGTCAACGAACAGTAAATACAAGTTTCATAAGGAGCAGTCCAACTACACATACGGCAGCAATTCAAAAACAACACTGTAAAACACGCAACTTAATTACACAGTTTGACTTGATTACAAGAATTCACAACCTACACTCATCCACCATACACCACATCCGCCAACCACCAAATCACATAGGAATCCGACGTAGAAACAACTCTAGAAACAGAATTCACAACACAAATCTATTCATACATTCCACATCTCCCTCGCTGCAAGGCCAATTCGAAAATAAAACATCAGAGAAACAAGAACACATTTGCATGGCGGACATGGAAAACAACCAAGAACACAGAAACTTCTAATCAAAAATTAAAGTGAAAGAATCTGCGAAAAACTATAACACACCGATAATTCTCACACCAAATAACAAACAAAACAACAAAACAGACATAAATTTGACCGCTATAAACACCACAGTAAACACCAACGCCCGCAACACATCCTCCGCCAAATGCCCAAGCCGTCAACTCCGGTGAATTAAGATCGGGAAACACGAGCAGCTGAGCGCGCGCACATGCGAAACCCCGCACATGTCTCCCCTGGCAACAAATGGCCAGCAGCATCGTGCCGGAGAAACCCCGGAAGCTCCCCGTTTAGTCACCCGTTTCCGCCCGTCGAACAAGCAGGAAGATCAGGTCATGTTGAAAACCTACGTCAGTTCAACCTGTCACCTTCGTCAGTTCATGTAGGGTAACAAAATAATATTCTGTTTTGCGAAACAGAATAGCCCAGATGTGTGTGTATATGTACACATACACACACACTACCTAAGCATTTTTATATACTATATACTACGTGTACCGGTGTACATATGTTCCAGTATGATAGGTACTATCTACATTGTATAGAACACACATGGGTGTTAAGGTTGTAAGAAGTTAAGGCAGAATTTTGGACCGCTGCGATGTGCTTTTGAAAAGCACAAAAAATTGGCCCATTAGTAGCTTAATGGTGCTAAATGACTTGAAATTTAACACTATAGCAGGAAATGGCAATCTGGTAGCATCATTTTTCAGTTTTCATTAAAAGTCCATAGCTTCTCGGAAGGTTTCTCCAAAAGTTGTTGCGAGCTATTTAACTTTCATTTCTACTATCGAGCAAGATATCGATTTGAAGGTAAATTGTTCTTTTACTAGCTCCGTCTACCTTTATTAGTCTCCATCATATTTTAGGTCAAAATTTGACCACACATTTGACTAGCAAAAAATTAATGCATGCAACAAATATTTATATTGTTGGATTCGTATTTGAATATAGTTTTTAGTGATATTATTTTCTTATATATAACTTATAGTTTATTAGTTAAAACTAGTACATGCGCACGTGCAACACACGTTAATATTTAGATAATATATTAATTGCACACGGATATTAGACATGCTATTATCTGTGTATTAATCATGTGATTAGTGCAATATTTGGTATAATATTAATTACACTTTAAACATGTTTAACGCTCGCCATTGGAGCAGTCTAGGTCGTTGTATTGACTTGGTTCGATGGCCGAGATCAGTTGGATCTACTACTTTGGGTCTTTTTATATTGGTATAAATAATAGTCAAAATATGACCCAAAATATAAGGGAACTAGTAAAACAGGACTGAGGTAGTGCTAATTAGTAATGTCTAATCAGGTGTTGTAAGCAATCCAAACTTCACCTAACCATGTTTGACCTTAAATCAAGTAGTGTAAGCGACCCATGAGTATATTGTAACTAATAATTGTGCACGTGCCATGCACATTAATATTAGGCAAAACATAAATACATGTTAATTTTAGGTAGGATATAATTACTTGATTAATGTTCACATTGAAATTTGATATGATATTTATTAGTGAAGGGTGCTAAAGTGTTTAGTGTTAAATATGTTTAATGTTGAACACGGAGCGATGTAGATTGTTGCATAAATGCGGTTCAATATGTGAGATTTGTTGAATCTCTGCAACTCGCTCTTTTTATATTGATATGGATATAGATATGAGCCAGATGTCAAATTAATGGCAACAAGTTCCTTTGTATTGTTGGGTTTCTTTTTGCAGGGACTGTACTGCTCATATTTGGAGTAAGGGCATCTCCAGCATCATCTACCAAAACAAACATAAACATCCGAATAACGCAGGAGGAACACTTCATGCTATCCAACGCCGTGCATCAAACGTTCACGGACCGGTTTGCATGCAAACCGGAAGCCAAAAAAATGCAGAGCTTGGGAGGTTTGTGGGCATCCCGACCTCCGTCATGTAGGCGTCCATCACCTATGGCTGACACACCCCCTAGCCTCCCTTCCCTCGCACCTTCCACTCTAGAAGTCCATCACTCTCGGTGCTGCATTCATGTCGGTCCAGAGTGGATGTGGTCAGTCACCACCGCACGCTGGCTGAACGACATGACATTCAACCGGCATGACAGCTGAGCAACCTGCTCTAGCCCGCCGCTCACTCTCTGCGCCGCGTTAATGCCGGTTAAGAGAGACAGACTGCACAAGCAGACGAGACAGCTCCCTACCGCATTCAAAACGTCGTTGATCGTCCGTCTCTGGACGCGACGCGAGGAGCAATGTTACAACCTCCAGCTCCTCAAGCACCACTGGCTCACGGAGGGCCAGACCGTCGGCAAGTAAGCGAACGAGCATGCCTTCGTGGTGAATTCGGGCTTCGCCGATGAGCAACTGGTGTTCTACGAGCCCGTGCGTAGCAACCTTACCATCCGTCACGAGCATTGGTAGCTCCGCATCAACGAGACGATGCACGACCACATGTCGATGAGGTCGCGACACATGCAGACCCGGGGTTGGCACACGTGGTGGTGGACAGGAACACTGCCAACACGGCAGCTCCGCGTCATTCACGTCAGGATGCAACGTCTACAAGGTCGGATTGTCCACATCGATTATCGACCTCACCTCCACCAGGGACGTCCACACCCAGGTGGCAGACTGCTGTGAAGAGTAGGAGGTGGGACACAATGTGACCACGACGGCGAAGAGAAGACTAGAGTCGGTTACTTTCTTATGTAAAAAAATTCTAGAAGTATTGATCAAATGACGTGTCCACTTTTATTTGGTGCGCTGGATTGAATGTCTAGCTCGGCTACCGCTGTCTGTGGAGTCCGAACGTGTCCACAAATGTTTTTGTGTCTCTGGTTTGATGTACGGCGCTAAAGATGGCCTAAGATATAGCACCATGAAGAATTTCTCGCCTCACCGTCAAAATCATTTTCTTTTGTTGCGTTACGGTCCAAATCAAGTCCCGAAAACATAGTATTTGGAGCAACTGCGTGCATGAGTAGTTTTTTTGGGTGGGTGGTGACAGACATGAATCTCTACTCCTAATGGAGCAGTTGGTAGTTTCGCTTCCAGGTTTTTTTTCGTCCCACCACTTTCGTCCGGTTTTTTTCGTAGGTTAACCGTCGTAGATTTTTTTCGATGCTGGTTTCTTATTCACCGGTTTATTTACCCCTCAGCTCTTTCCTTGCAAATCAGCACTTTCCAAACGTGCACGCAATCACGGATCTAAATTTACTAACTTATCCAAATCAACCGATACCTTTCATTATTGCAAATTTCTTTAGGAAACAAATAATAGATTTTAAGGAAACAAATAAAAGATTTTAAAGACGCATCATACTTTACTAACGATCACTAAAAATCAAATCTAAATTAATTAACCTTACCTTAAATCACTCAATCACTTTAATTAGAAAACATTTCCTTTCCTAACTGCACCCCGCTTAGTGTGCACATAACAATCCGAAGTAATTAGAGTCACATGATTGAATCCATTTATTTAGAGCGACATGATTGAATTCATTTATTAACAATAATCCTCACCAAAAGTGCGTTTAGCAATTTTAGAGGGCGGACCAAAACTCTGCCATCCGCTCGCCCACGTTTGTTTAGGTACAGGAAAAAATGGCATAATATATGGAAACAACACGACCGGGGCGGCAGCGCAATCTTCGGGGATAGGGGATCGGAGGAGAAGGATTGGCCTGGCAGCATGATCGGGGTGCTTCCCCACGGCCGCGGCCGTCCTCGCGATGCCACCTACCCGAAATCAACGCTGCTCCCTGCCGTCAGCCGAGGCGACGCCGCCTGCCCTCCTACCCACGGTCCGCTGCCGCGTGCAGCTACGGCGGGAGGAGTAGCGACGGGGCCGAGGTCCTTCATGCGTTCCGGGATGGAGGCCATGATTTCGTCGAGGTCGTTGCTGCCTCCTACACTCAGGGTGTGTCGCCGAGATTGAGGCGAGCATGAGGAGCTGTGGCCACCGCCATGGTCACCCCATCGCAGGGGATGGAGCACGCCGTCGGCCTACAGCTTGTGGAGATCACCGTTGCTCTTCAGGTCGCGTGGTGACCGGATCTTGCCGATGTGTCCCTCCCCAACGACCTCCTCTTCGCCCGGTTGGCCGGCATGGATCTCGCCACTGCTGCCCTCAACTTCTCTGCCTCGAGCTCGACGGTCAGCCACCATGGATCCCCCAGCTGGAGGGTCACGTGAACCAGCCGTCCTCCCATGCTGCAGCGGCGAGAAGGTGACATGGCTCTCCGTACACGAAGAGTGGAGTTCAGTCAAGTACTTATATACTTGGCCTCTACTGCTGATCCATGTACATGGAGAAGAACAGACAACCGCTCATTCATGCTTCGTTCCACTCCTTTGCGCTACATTACTGGAGGTGACATTTTCCTATCTTTCTATGTTGTAACAAGCCTGCTGCCTGCATAGTTAATGGATTTTTTATTTAAATTTATCGCTGCTTAGTGCTTTGTTGCAATTGTTCACCCAAGATTCTTATATATAATCTGAGCGTATGTAGGCATACTTAGCTTTGCTATTCCATTTTTTCTGGCGCATAGAAATAAGAGTATTGTCCAGGTTAGGTATTCAATTGAGTATGGTATTTGGATTGCTATCAGAATGTCTTTTCTATGCATGTGATTTCTCACATCTGGTTATAATATTTGTGAAGACGTGCATTGCACGTGCACTTGGAAGCGGGCCCGTGGCCCGCACTGGACGGCGCCGACGCCGACCCGAGCCACCTCGTCCGCGTATTCTTGGAGCTGTGGCTGGTCGATTTACATGAAATTAATTCCCTCAGTTCTGGTGACAAATATAATACACATAATCCATATTGTTATGCACTAGCGTGTATGTGTGAAATAGATGAATTATGGTCCCGTACCCAATAAGATGGATATGTGTGTGTGTTAGAGAGAGAGGGAGAGGGGGATAGAGAGTGAGGAAGAGGGAGGGAGAGTGTGTGTCTATGTGTGTGAGGATTTGATGGTAAAAAAGATCGCCAATGTCGTAATATTGAACTCTTAAAATTAATGTGGCCCCGTTGCAACGCACGGGCGTTCTTCTAGTAGTTTTAGATACTTTATATCTAATACATAGTGTGCAGATTCTCTATTTTGAAAACTAGATGATAGCCCGCACGTTGTTGCGGGAATTTTGCAATGTAAATAGGGGGGTTGCAGTAAGAAATAGATTAAATCATGACACAGTCTTATGCCAAAAATTATAGTGTAATGAATCTAGTAGGTAGGAAATGGTTACCATTCAGAACTATAAAAAAAAGCGCTTTATGCCATGGATATAGGTAGAAAATTGTATACCATTCAGGACTTAAATATTTTTTAATTTCACGGCATGGAATGGAAGAAAACATAACCAAATGGGTACCATATCGATGCAATTATGCTGATTGCAAATGTGACCAAATCGTCACCTGATGGATACAATTATTCTAATTGCAGTCGCAGAGTCTACCATTAGTGCGGCTAATATTGATCAAAGTGGTCACCATATAGATAGATAAGTAGTCTACCATTAGGGACACTGCATGCATGGTAAATAAGCAAACAGAATCTGTCCAGAGATGAGTTTTTATTCATGCAGATACATGTAAGTTCGTCGGAAGTTTGCATGCATGGTTGGCAATGTCCTGCATGTGCTGAATTAGTATTTCAAAGGCTAAACGTTTATAGTTATGCGTGGTAGCTGTGAAAAACAGTACATGAGACTGAGTGCCTATCATCATGATAGCTCAAACAATTTTCAACTCTAGCTATCCATATTTGAAAATAATACAAATGTAAATCGCCTTAAAAGGAAGCATGCATTGTTGTATTGGTTTATAGCTAATCTGATTGAGCTAATACCTTACATGGAAGAATCCGGGCAGCAAATTCCTATGTTGGGCAAAAAAAAATTAGAAAAGGAGGATGACCCCCGGTCTCTGCATCTGGGAGATGCATACGGCCACTTTATTGATTATTCTTGAGGACCTTACAAAGTATTACAACAATATGCCTGAATCCACCATCTTGGCAACATATGCTGCTAGTCCTATCCATACGATGAAGGGGTGCTAGCTGGGCCACTCAGACCACTCACCTAAGCCTAACATCAAAAGCCGGAAGCCCCAGCCGAGCCACATACCGGGTCTGGGGCACAATCCGGCCAGACGCACTCGTGTGTCGTCGCCGCCATCTTCCACAGGTCCGTCTTCAGATCATATTGAGGCATCTACCTTGTCTGGCCACTCAGCCATCGACGTCACCATGACGCCAGACAGCTACCTCCTCCTGCGCGAGTCCATCCCGCGCATCGGACGCCGAGCCTCCACAGCGCCATGCCGCCGATAACCGCCACCATCAATGTGTGAGATAAAGCACCGCTCCACCATCCCCCAACCATCACTTGCTCCAAAACGATGTCCCCAAGAGGGAAAGCGATAAAACGCCATCATCATCCGATCCGGAAGACCCAGATCTAGGGTTTCCCCCGGAGCATCCCAAGCCTGATGAAGCAGACTGCAACGACGATGCCTCGACAAGGGAACGACATCTAAGACGCTGCCATCGTCCGCCATGACCGTAGTCAGCGTGATTTTCATCGGCAGTTGCTCCACCAGACGTGCGCCACCGACGTCGCTGGTCCCTTCAACATGAGTGAACTCCAAAACGATGCCCTAAATAGGGACTACGACGCAAAAGCGCCGCCATCGCTCGATCCCAAGGAGATCTAGGGTTTCCCCCAGAGTTGCCCGCGCTGTCAAGGACCAGACAAGGGTAGAATCCCGGCGGATCTGCCTAGCTGCCGACGAGTCGCACCCGCCACCGTGCCGACGGCAATCCAGTGATCAAGGCCCACGCTTGGGCATAGATCCGGACACGCCGCCGCCGTCCCTGGCGACCGCGACGCACCAGATCGCGAGGCCGTTTGCCGTGGGGGAGCGAAGTCGCCGAGGCGCCGCCACCACCCGCTGTGGCGTCCGGCGTGCCGCCACGCTCCGGCCCGGGGGCGCCGACCCGCTCCAGCCCCACCCGAGCGAGAGGGCCCGAGTCCCCGCCGCCGCCTGCTGTCGCCGGCTTCGCCTGGCCGTGCCCTTGGGCGGTGGCGAGGGAGGAGGAGGAGAGGGGAAGGGCCGGCCGACGGGATCTAAGGGCCTCCCGGCCGCCCACGCGGGGGGGCGGCGGGGGAGGAGGAGGGGGAGGGGGAGAACGCGGCGGGATGTGCTCGTGTGGCTCCCCTATGCTGGGCAAATAATTGAACAGAAGAATCTGGTGAGCAAATTCCTATGCTCTTGATGCTATCTACACATGGAAATAAATAGATGGTCCATGCTCTTCCAGTGTAACTAATTAGATTGAAAGATGGAAGCTTCCTGCGAACATCAGAAGTAACATAATAGAAGATGCATCTGCTCATCCTATGTAAATAAGAAAATTAAGAGATGAAGGTTTGTGTACCAATGCGAGTAGCATGTGATCTAAAGAAACGAATCAGGGGTGCCCTTTCCAACAAAACCTGAAGGCCCTTTTGGGCTGGAGTACATTCTGACAAATTTAAAGCGATTAATCAAAATCAAGGGAGATTGAAACATGGAGCAGCAAGATTTACCAGAGTACACGCTCATGAAAGAGATGACAATATGAGCAGGCGGGTGCATTGCATGATGATCAAAGAACAAGCATGTTTATATTATAACCGTGATTTGCCAGCATGGGGTGAGGTACAGGCGTCCCTACTCCCTAACGATGGCAGCTTCTCCTCGTGACTTAATTTAAGGGGAGGGTGAGGCAGAAGCTGAAACGAAGGAGTTGGAGAGGATTGATTACTGGTGGACAATGCTTTCAGATCAAGGTAGGACTGGAACGACGGGAAAAGATTTATGACCTATTGATGTATGAAATTTCTGTTCCTTTGTGTTGGCACGGAAAATTGCCGCGCAACACCAGGATATTTGTCGTGCTTTCGTGACGACGAACGATTGCTTTACGAGCAAAGCAACAAAGATTTCCTCGCTTTCGTGGAGGAGAAACGACCGTTTTACAGCGCAAAACGGCAAAGATCAACCAAACCCTAGGGCTGCTAGGGTTCGGCAAGAAGTAGCGACAGAAGATAGACGTACGTGAAAAAGTAATGTTTGTATTGATAGATCGATTGCTTGGGGCTTTTCCAATCGGCCGTGGCCTTATAAATAAGATACGCTGGACTTTGCGTATACAAGGCAGGACTTGGTTCCGTAGCATGCCTTGCCGTATAGGAATACAACTCCAAAACTAAAACCGAACATGACTTGATTCGGTTACCATGTAACATGCGTACAAAAATATACTTTCCAATCTAAGTACGTGACAAATCTAGGCCATATTCACGTACGTGCAGTCTTGCATATATAAATAAAATATTCCGGCCACGTCGCCATCACACTAAATATAGTGGCTAAGCATATGTATAAATACCTTGAGCCCACTAAGAAAATATTAAATATTCCGGCAACGTCGCAAATCAAATTGGATAATGGCCATCAGGACTAAGTATACTTCTTCATATACGTAGATATATATCACTTGCATGCATCACACCCATGGTCCAGTATAGCATATGCTTCTTCTTAAGACTTCTATCTTCACCTTCTATGAAATTTCCTGTGGCAATACTTCAACAATGCATTAACCGATCAGCTTGATAAATCATTGATTTAATTTGGCTCATCACATACTAAGTAGCCAAATCATACCATCAACACATGCCCCCCTGTTTTTGGTACAATTGCATTGACCAAAAATATATAGGAATTGCTGTAGGATAAAGTCGATCATTGATCACATCATTACTTAGGGCGATATTTCAAATAATATATGTCGGCCAAATTTACTCAGGGCCATACTTGAAATAACATATCGGCCACAACATGTTCAGGCCTCCTGCCACATGCTAGGATAATACTTCTTCAAATATTTTCCATTAAGAGCTTTGGACAACTTCTCTCCCTGCAAAGATTGTACAAAATATGAATTTCCAGGAACAATCTCCATAATTTTATACGGGCCTTCCCAACTCGGCGACCATTTGCCGAATTTTCTATCTTTAGTTCCAATAGGTAAAATCGTTTTCCACACTAAATCCCCTATTTGAAACGATTTCTCTCTCACCTGTTTATTATAAGCCTTGGCTACTCTTAATTTCTCCTTCTCAATTTCTCGCAAAGCTCTTAATCTCTCTTCTGAAATGTCATCTATACTATCCATCATCAAATCATTATAATCTACAGCCGACAAATCATTTTGTCTGGCCACTCTAAGAGCTTGTAAATTAACCTCTACAGGTAACACCGCCTCCTGACCATATACCAGATCATACGGTGCCACTTGAGTCGCTCCATGCTTAGATATCCGATGAGCCCATAAAGCTTCCGAAAGTACCTCATGCCACCTTTTCGTATGTTCCTCAATTTTCTTCTTTATAAGTTTAATTAATGTTTTATTGCTAGATTCGGCCTGTCCATTAGCTTGAGCATAATAAGGCGACGAATTTAACAACTTAATTCCTAAAGATTCGGCAAATTCACGAAATTGATGAGACATAAAAGAAGCACCTTGATCAGTAGTTAAAGTTTGAGGAATACCGAATCTGTGAATAATATGCTCTAAAACAAAACTAATAACCTCTTTATGAGTCATATTTTTCAAGGGAACTGCTTCAGTCCATTTAGTAAAATAATCTGTAGCAACTAGGACGAAGCGATGTCTTTTAGAAGAAGAAGGATGTATCTCACCAATAAAAACTAAACCCCATCCTCTAAATGGCCATGGCCTAATTATGGGATTTAACATAGACGCGGGCGCTAACTGTACATTACCAAATTTTTGACATGCCTCACAACCTTTATAATACCGAAAACAATCCTCTAACAAAGTCGGCCAATAAAACCCTGCTCGTTTTAATAACCATCACATTTTGTGAGCCGACTGATGTGTTCCACATATTCCTTCATGCACTTCACCCATAGCTATCCTAGACTGATCAGAATCCAAGCATTTTAAAAATAACCCATCTATTGTTCGGCGATACAACTCGTCATTAAACAAAGTATATTTTAAAGCTTGTCGCCGAATTTTCCTATCTCTTGTTTGACTTGGATCCTTTAAATGATTAACTAGAGGAACTCTCCAATCACTTAATTCTAATTTATTTGCTAATTCGGTCGTTTGTGACCTATGCACCGAATCTGCAGTACATTGTACAGCTAGTGGTTCAACTGTACTAGGCCCAAGTGCACCCCGTGGCAAAGTATCCATCATTATAGACTCAACATGCATCGGCTTGTCTATTATAAAAAACATTCCTTTACTAATGTGATAACTGGATGCTTGCTGTGCTAAACAATTAGCTCTAGAATTCTCTTCTCTAGGTATATGATGGATGGTGAACGTATTTAGAGACTTAATTATGTCTAAACGGTCCAAATAACTATTTAATAATCCATCAAAACATTGAAATTCGCCCTTAATTTGTTGTACTACCAGGAGCGAATCCCCAAAAGCATCTACATCCTTTACACCCATATCAACTAAAGTTTGTAAACCAAACAGTAAAGCTTCATACTCAGCTTGGTTATTAGTGCAAGGATATTCCAAACAGACCGATGTATCGTAAAAAACATTATTAGGCGAAACTAAAACATTACCGACGCCTTGCCCTTCCCTACAAACCGATCCATCAAAATAAAGCTTCCACGGGCATACACTAACATAATTAATGTTTTCATCGTCTTTAATCCTATGATCAACAATGAAATCGGCAATAACTTGATCCTTCATAGCACGCAACGATTCATATGTCAAATCATATTCTATTAGTGCGTAAGCCCACTTTCCAATCCTACCACTAAGAATCGGTCGTTGTAGCATATACTTAACGACGTCAGCCTGGCAAGCTATTACACACGTACTAGAAAGAAGATAAGGCCGAAACTTGGTACATGCATAGTATAAAGATAAGCATAACTTTTCAATAAACACGTACCGACTTTCGGCGTCGAGCAAACGACGGCTTAAGTATGCAATGATGTATTCTTTGCCGCTGACCTCTTGCGCCAACACCGCACCGATCACCCTATCTTCTGCAGCAATGTACAGCCTGAACGGCGCACCGGACATGGGCGCCCGCGATATTGGGGGATTGGACAAGCATTGCTTTATATTATTGAAAGCATATCGTTGCTCTGCCCCCCAAGTAAATTCGGCTTCATTCTTTAGCCGAAGTAGAGGAACAAACGATTCAATTTTCCCTGCAAGGTTAGATATGAATCGTCTCAAGTAATTAATTTTTCCTAACAACTTTTGCACATCCCTTTTACACGTGGGTTCCTCCAAATTTCTAATTGCCTCCACTTTCTTAGGGTCAATCTCTATGCCATTTTCATGAATTATGAATCCTAAAAACTTACCAGCCGACACGCCAAAAGCACATTTGAGTGGGTTCATTTTTAATCCATACCGGCGCATCCTTTCAAAAGCTAATCTTAAATCGGCTAAATGATGATCAAACCCATCCGATTTAACAACTATGTCATCAATATATATTTCTAGTACAATGCCTAGAAGATCATGAAAAATTAAGTTCATAGCTCGTTGGTATGTAGCGCCGGCATTTTTCAACCCAAACGTCATAACGACCCACTCAAATAAACCAACAAAACCTGGGCAACGAAAAGCAGTCTTAGACATATCTTGTTCGGCCATAAATATTTGATTATAACCTGCATTACCATCTAAAAAGCTAATTACTTTATGTCCCGATGCATCATTAATAAGCATGTCGGCTATAGGCATAGGATATTCATCTTTCGGAGTAGCCTTATTCAAATCTCTAAAATCAACACAGATTCTAATATTACCAGTATTTTTCTTCTCCACGGGCACAATATTAGAAACCCAATCTGCATATCTACATGGCCGAATAAACTTAGCTTTTAACAACCGATCAACCTCTTCTTTGATGCGGTCATACAAATTAGGATTGAAAATTCTACGAGGTTGTTTATGCGGCCTAAAACCGGATTTAATAGGTAATCTATGTTCTACTAAATCTCTACTCAAACCGGGCATCTCAGTATAATTCCAAGCAAAGCAATCAACGAATTCTTTAAGTAATAAACATACCTTACTTTTCTGATCGGCTTTCAAGCTAGCTTTGATAAATGCAGGCCTCGGGATACTTCCATCACCAATATCAGTTTCTTCAAGTGGATCAGCCGATGAGAATCCTTGTCCAAGCTTTTCCATGTCATCAAAATCTTCAATTGTTTCATGCATATCGCTCTTTCCGGAACGATACTCCTCCGTGCGTCTTTGTAGCCACTCAATACTATCGTATTTATTCATCATTTATATAGATAAATCATTAAGCCGAGCTATGTCAGCTGATGTGCATTTATAGGTACAAAACCATCTCTACCGATACTGATATAATCATAATCTGATAAATCCCTACCGGTCAAACATTGCATGTCACCGTGTTGCCAATCAACTGGCGCCTCAGTCAAAGCAATACAAGAAGAATTGTCCGCCTCAATCACCTCGACATCATCATTAACCCACTGAATTAAGCATTGGTGAAGAGTAGAAGGGATGCAACAATTTGCATGAATCCAGTCGCGTCCCAAAAGAATATTATACCGGCCTTTGACATCGACAACAAAAAATGCAGTCGGCAATGTTTTGCTTCCCACGGTGAGCTCCATAGAAATAACACCCTTAGCCTCGGATAATTCTCCCGAGAACCCACTAAGTCTCATGTTGGTCTTCATTAACTCACTCTCTTTTCGGTTCAGTTTAGAAAATATCGAAAAGGGCATAATATTAACACCTGCACCGCCATCAACGAGCATGCGACCAATAGGCTTACCATCAATGTGCCCTCTGATAAATAATGGCTTTAGGTGCTGCCCATGCTTCTCTGGTATCTCAAATTTAGCATTCTTTGGGCCAAGAACAAGTTCAGCAATTTCTGTCTCGGGCGCGCGAAATTCAGCAGGCAATGCAAACACCATATTGACATCCATATCAGTTGGTGCATCTTTATTATTCTCTGAATTTTCTGCAATAATAATGTCATCTGCATTTTTATTTTCCTCTGCTGCGATGCGCTTCTCCTTCCAAGTCTTTGTAGGCATCATTGGTTTATCCTGATTGAACCATCTATCGCGCTTCTTCTCAGCTATCTCTTCCTTTATTTCCAATGTCCGCAGTCGCTGTACGTCGTTTCTGAGTGTGGGTAAGTCCATTCGGGCACCACTGCGGTGCTGGTTTAGTTCCTGGCGCGACAGACTTAATTTGGCTGCCCCCGGGTCCTTCGGCCTATACTGACGTACTTTTATTTTTCTGGCAAACATTTCATCTCCGGCCAAAAAACTTCTCTGCTGATCATATACGCTACTGGAATTAAATCCCTGGCCGCGTACATTGCCTGAGTCCAAACGTGTAGATGTACTAGTATTAGACTTGAAACTCCTCGGAGGCAAACTCTTGGACGTTCCTGTGCAACAATTGTTTATGATCAAATCAGCTTGTGTGCTAGCCGATTTAGGCTTCTGAATAGTACGTGAGGATATACCATCCGGCCGTGCATGCGGGTTATGCCCAAAATTAGTTTGCTTTTCAAATTGATTAGACTGGCCAGCTTGCTGCAACTTTACGCCATTACTTTTCTCCTCTGTATCGAGAGCTTCTTTTGAGACACTGCTTGTTTCTGTACAATTGACAACACCTTCATCTGACTGGTGTTCCGCTATTTTCAGACCATGATCAACATCCAAATCATCTGAATTTTTTGCTGCTTTAATTTCAGCACACTTCACCGGCATCCATACGCACTTGTAGTTGCCCTTATAGTTGTTGCGCTCTGCACTGCGTACCGGTGATCGACCTCCTTGAATCTCGATGGAGTTACGTGATCTAGCCTCCACATTGAAACGAGCCCTTTTCTCATGTACGTTTGGTCTGAACATAGGCCTCAGCGGGATCCATCCCGGCTGAAAATAACCTGCTGGCCCTGTAGGATATGGCGCCCAAGGATTAAACCCCCATGGAGGAAACTGCGGATACATAGGAGGTGCACAACCCCAATATGTCGGCTCCATTGCAAAATACGGCTGTTGGTCATATGCACTTCCTTGCCATTGCTCATGACTGTGAGGTCCAGAAGGAGATCTAGGACGCTTATTACCTCCGAGCCGATTAAACACATTGTTGGTCTTGCGTGAGGTATATTTTTCCAACAACATGCTAACTGTCGGCTTTGGCCTTGGAGCTTGTCTCCTTCCTCCGTTGACTTTCCACACTCCTATTTCTGGATTTTTTGGTTTGATCATCCTTGGAGGAGCACTGTTATCAACAACATTTTTCTCTCTTGCGGATTCGGTCTGATCCGACCGAATAAGCATTTTTTTACTCTCAAGCTCGACCATATTGATAGGAAAAGGGTCGCTGTCGAGCTTCATCTTAGGACCTTCTGTAAACGTCAATCGTCCTTCATTGATGGCCGATTGCACCTGTCGACGAAACACGTTACAATCATTAGTAGCATGAGAAAAAGAATTGTGCCACTTACAATAAGCTCTTCTACCCAATTCTTCTGGAGGTGGAATTACATGACCCTCTCTCACTCTAATTAATTTATTCTGCAATAACATATCAAAAATTCTATCACACTTGCTAACATCAAAAGTGTATTTAATTTCATCTCTTCTAGCAGGTGTAGGTTTCAAAGCAGAACATGCAAAAGGTTTTGACTTTGGCGCTTGAACCCATTCGGCTACACATATATTAACATCATCCTCACTAGCCGAATCACTATCATAATCTAAGGCATTAACCACATGATTATCTTTCTCTTTATTTCTGTTATCTTTAAACCGGCTATATTGTTTAATTTCCTTAGCCCGGTTTTCTTGCGCCAAAGCCTTCTGCAAAATTTGGTTAACATCTAAAAATTCTTGCCCTTCTAGTTTATCCTTAATATGAGCGAGTAAACCCGAAAAGGCAAGATCGGCTAAGTCCTTTTCGGCTATGGTCAAGCTGAAACATCGGTTTTTGACATCCCTAAACCTCCTAATATAATCATGAACATGCTTATTATATTTCTGTCTTACCATAGTTAAATCTGAAAGCCGAAGTTCTGTTTCACCGCTATAAAAATATTCATGAAATTTTTGCTCCAATTGTGCCCATGTTGAAATAGAATTAGGATCAAGCGATGTAAACCAAGTAAAGGCAATACCAGATAGAGATAAAGGAAATAATTTTAATCTAAAAACATCTGATGTGCCGACCTCACTGCATTGTGCTAAAAAATTTCCCACATGCTCAAAAGTAGATCTACCATCTTCCCCCGTAAATTTAACAAAATCTGGAATTCTAAAACCACGAGGATATGGTGTCGAGTCAAAATAATCAGGGTATGGTTTTTGATATGCACGTGCTCTACCCTTAGGTTCTAAACCAAATTCTCTAAGTATATTAGCAAGCTGATCCTTAAAATTATTATTGGGCTGTAGAGAACTGGCTTGTGGAGCAGATGAAATACCGGCAAAGAAATTGGAGCATGCGAAGTTTGCAGCGAAGACCCACTAAAATATGAATCAGGTACCGGCCCATATGGAACCCCGGTACCAACAGGCGGCAGTGGTGGCGTACTATATGCTACTGTTTGATAACTAGGCTGCTGCAAATTAGAATTAAAACCAAAACTTCGGTTATTGTTATTGTGATTTTGTGGAACCGAAGTCGAAACAATAGGAGCAGTAGTACTAGGAACTAAATTATTAGCCGAACTACCAACATAGTTCCGGCCATCCAGATTATTGTTTAAAGGAACATGAGGCTGCATAGCATTAGCCGATGCACTAGGCGTATGTATATTACTTGGAAAATTGTTAAATCTGCTACTGTCTGGTGGCATCGGTCTTTTTCCAGTATACTCATCATTGACTTGCAGCACTAATGAGCGTACATGACCAGGTAGACATTTTCAAGATCTTTATTAAACTGCTCCTTAAATTCTTCAAGTCTATTAGCTACTGCTTGAGTAATTGTACGTGTCGTATTTTCCATATCAGAACCATATTTACTAGCTACGGACACATCAATTAGATGAGCAATTTCTTCGGTTGAGTTTTTTACCTGAGCATCGGAAGGGCTTGGAACTACCTTTTTGACGACGCCATTCCTCGTCTTCGCGTATCCAGCCAACTTGAGCTTCAACCTCTCAACCTTTTCTTTCTCAAGCTCCTCTTCAAGCTCGCGCCGAACATCTTCCGACAGATCGTCGAGTGTGACGGCGATGACGTTCTCCGGGTCGATGTCGCTCCCGTTCTTGGACTCGGTACTCATCGTGTAGCTCTTCTTCTTCTCGTCCCCAGCGGAGTCGCCAATTGTGTTGGCACGCGAAATCGCCGCGCAACACCAGGATATTTGTCGTGCTTTCGTGACGACGAACGATTGCTTTACGAGCAAAGCAACAAAGATTTCCTCGCTTTCGTGGAGGAGAACGGCCGTTTTACAGCGCAAAACGGCAAAGATCAACCAAACCCTAGGGCTGCTAGGGCTCGGCAGGAAGTAGCGACAGAAAATAGACGTACGTGAAAAAGTAATGTTTGTATTGATAGATCGATTGCTTGGGCTTTTCCAATCGGCCGTGGCCTTATAAATAAGGTACGCTGGACTTTGCGTATACAAGGCAGGACTTGGTTCCGTAGCAATGCCTTGCCGTACAGGAATACAACTCCAAAACTAAAACCGAACAGGACTTGATTCGGTTACCATGTAACATGCGTACAAAAATATACTTACCAATCTAAGTACGTGGCAAATCTAGGCCATATTCACGTACATGCAGTCTTGCATATATAAATAAAGTATTCCGGCCACGTCGCCATCCCACTAAATATAGTGGCTAAGCATATGTATAAATACCTTGAGCCCACTAAAAAAATATTAAATATTCCGGCAACGTCGCAAATCAAACTGGATAATGGCCATCAGGACTAAGCATACTTCTTCATATACGTAGATATATATCACTTGCATGCATCACACCCATGGTCCAGTATAGCATATGCTTCTTCTTAAGACTTGTATCTTCACCTTCCATGAAATTTCCTGTGGCAATACTTCAACAATGCATTAACCGATCAGCTTGATAAATCATTGATTTAATTTGGCTCATCACATACTAAGTAGCCAAATTATACCATCAACACTTTGAACTCATGTATGCACTTATGTCTTCATTAGCGGCCATAATGAGAAGTCCTCATTGCTGACCAATCGGATTCCCAGCCGCTCGTGGCCGTCAACGGCGCCCCTGGTATGCAGAGGCCTCATCAGTTGTGCCTTCCTCGATCATCTGCGATTCTGAGTGGCAGGCAACAAAACGGCACCTGGCCTGCCTCCCAGCTCCCAGAAAGACATCGGAGAAGACGGTCCGGCATGCGTGCCGAAGGACATCCGGAGTAGTCGAGCAGATCGACGACATGCACTGGCTGATTTGAATGCGCTCGACGATCTGAGTGAGCAGCAACGGAACCGCCGCCCATCCTACGTCAAGGGCCCCAAAGAAGCGTTCAGAGGTGAGGAAGACGATGGTTTTGCGTGGGAGTGGACTTCACGTCGAGATTGCCTGTCGGTTGATGTACCATACTGTAGCTTTGGGAAGTTCAAGGGAGAGAAGCTAGATTTATAGAACGGTGGAGAGAGTCGAGGGACGCTTTAGTGGAGGACCGCCTGCTCGGTTGCTCAGATCGTAACTGAACCTCTTTTTTGACACGATCGTAACTGAACTTAGGCAGAGGAAGGGGATGGGACGTAAAAGCCTTACGCAGGTCAAAGATTTTCAGACGGAAAAAAGTGTGGGACTTTGGAAAAATGATGATGTGGCAACTTGATGAGGTGGATAGACTGTATGTCAAGATAGATAGATATTTTGAACCGTAGCTGATGTGCATTTAACAAGGCAATCTCTGATGATTGCACCAAAGGGTGCCAAAAGGTTTTGTGGATGCACCAAAGATGATGTGGAGGGTTCATGCATTGCATTTGATGGTTGGTGAGGTAGGTACCGAAGATCCGTTGGTGGGAGAAGATTGCACATCAGCACACAGCTTGCGTGGCCCCTTTTCTTTTCTGCGGGTAGCTTGCATCGGCCTTGTCGCAATACAAACAAACGGGACGAGTAGTTGGCACGTCCCACTTGTTGTGATCACTAATTTTGCGATCATCCTAATTTTGTAATCGTCCTCTCATGTTGCTGTGTAGGCGTATCAAATTTAAGAGTTCGCACTTTTGCTGTACTAAAATAATCTGCTCTGACCCTGCGAAAACGAAAGTATGCTCGGGCTGAAACACTACTATGAACGCTCAAAAGTCTAAAATGTAAAATGAGTAGCGGCTAACGCCCGCCTTGTCTCAGCCATTTTTCACATATGATTCCACCCCCCCCCCCCCCCAACACACACACACACACACACACACACACACACTTGTACTGTGGATGTTTGTCACACTGTCTTTTGGGTTGTTTGTTTCCTATGGGCTTATTAGGCTATGTGTGCTCCGGATGTAATCAACCTTTCGGTTTGCTAGCAGATGATAGGGAAACTTGCGGGGTCCGTTTGAATCTGCCCACGCTTGCCCTGCCAAGAATTGGCACACCAATAATTTGACGCAGGATTCCATCGCCCATGGATCGCCAAGAAATTGGCTATGTATTGAACGGGAGGAACTGCTGGGCCGAGGGCGAGCCAAATAATCGATTGTCATCCAAACAAACGCCCATGCTGAGGTCAACACTAAATATTTGGCAGGGTGAATCAGGGCTGCAATCCAAATAGCCCCTATATCACCCATAGAATCACCCACACCTACTCTGCTGTGGGCTGGCCCAGTAGCAATTGGTACATGTTTATGGGAAGTAGGTTTATTCCGTTCATTTCCTTTCATCCTTTTATATTCATTAACAAAAGGGTCCGTGCGTTGCAACAGGAAAAAAAAATCATAATCATCAATGGTCATGGACACATTTTGTTGCATCACCGAGATACAATATAACTCTCAATTTCGTGAAATTATGAACAATTTTTGAAATCATGAACATTATTTTAAACTCGTGCACATATTTGAAATCGTGAAGATTTTTCAAATTGGTGAACACTTTCACAAATTTTCAAACATTTTCTCAAATCAAGAAAATTTCTTGAATTCATGAACATTTTGTAGTATTTTCAAAAAAATTAAATTTTGAACATTTTATAAACAATTTTCCTGAATCGGTGAACATTTCCAGAATCAACCAACATTTTTTTAGGAAATTGGTGGAACAATTTCTGAAATTCACGACCATTTTTTTGATTTAATGAACAATTTCTGAGATGCATGATCATTTTTTGAATCAGCGAACATTTTATGAATTAATGAACTAATGTGTAAGTCATGAATAGTTTTTGAATTTATAGTATATTTTTCCATTCATTAATTTTTTTGAATATGCAAAATTTTGTTCAAATTGATTAACATTTTTTTAATACATGAAGATTTTAAAAAATCCATGCACATTTTTTGATTTCCTGAACTTTTTTTTCCAAAATTTCGAACATTTTTTGAAAAAGCAAATTGTTTTTACAAAATTGTGTACATTTATTGAATCCATAAACATTTCATGATTTAATAAAACAAATTATCCAAAAATTCTCATTTTTAAAATTTTCGAAAGTTTTCTGAAGTTACAAATTATTTAAAGTAGAAAAAACGAAAACTATAAATAAAAATAAAATATAAAATATGTAATTTTAAAAACAGGCCGCCCTGACAAGGCCTGGCCCAAAAGGGCGCGCTGCGTCTTTCCCCAGCATGCAGAGCGCATTATAAGAGGTCCCTACTGCATGGGCCGGTCCAGGCAGGCGATTCCCCCATGTGAAACTTTTTCTATCACTTATAGGTGGTATTTTTTGGGGGAACTTATAGGTGGTATTGATTGGTAATATTTTGCAACTTTGACGGCGATTTCCATGACGTACCGCTAGAATCAATAGTCCCTTTATGACACATAGTTTTTTTTATAGATTTGTTATAAATATACTTTTTATACATTATCTTTTTGAAAAATAGGCGTTGATCATTTTTAATATACGTCAACCATTATTTAATTACTCATGTAATTTTAGAATGGAGGAACACTTTTTGAGTTTCACAAATATTTTTTGAAATTTCATCTTTGTTTAATTCTGAACATTTTTCGACATTCATCTTTTTGAATTTATGAATTCTAAAATTCATTTAATTTTAAAAGAATTCATGAAATTTTCTAAGATTATCAATATTATTTAAGTTCTCGAACATTTTCTAAATATTATGGTTTTAAAATCACTTAATTTCGATGTTTTATTTGGAAATTATGAATTTTTGAAATTGTATACGCTAGCAACAAACTCGTAGGTACTCATTGCGAAGTGACTCTACCTTCTTTCGGCCGAATAAAGCTTGCTTTATGCCATGCTTGTTAGTGAGCGATCCGATGATAGCGAGCTTAGTAATTTTAATAGAACTTTTAATTTATCCCGTCAACAAAAGATACACATGCAAGGACACATGTACAGAAACACCCACCTAGCCACCACGAGTACATGCGGATGAACCCAAGAGACAAAACCAACGATCCAAACACATATGGGTGGACCCTCTACTCAACCCACACCCCCGCGATTCACCGTGACTCTCCCTTTTGTGAGAGCTTAGTGTTTTAGGAGATGTGATGTTTAGATTGACAGTTCAGGCCAAGCTCAAAAAAAGGAACGACAGTTTGGCCAAGATGTTACCATTTTTTAGGTTAGCCAAGACATTACCAAAACATAATAGACTGGAATGATTCTTTTTATAATTGGTGGATAGAGATGGTTTTGCGGAACTTTTCATGCAGTGGCACAACGTCGCAACACCCCCCCTGCGTCGCGATCCATCGTACCCCAGTTATAGCACTTCACGAAGCTTATTGCTCCGGCTGGTCGTTGGTTGCAGGAACGTAGCGCCCATTGCAGCACTGTCGGACATCGGTTCCAACATCGTCGGGATCTAGCTCCAACAAGTAGGGCACCGGGTCGCAGCTTCGCTCACTGCCAGTTCTAGCCTGTCGGGTACTAGGCCACAACTCACCGTTGGTAGTCGCCACTGGATGTATCTCCACCAACCATCAGTTGCAACTCGTGCTATCGTCGGTTGCAACTCCCCTATTTCTTGCAGCTCGATGTCGGTTGTCGCCGTTGCATGCATCTCCACCAACCGTCTTGTAGATAACCCAACTGCAGTTGCAGCTTCCATTGGCACTGGTTGTAGCACGCCTGTGGGCAAACGTCGCAGCTCGCGGCCGTCTTGTGTAGGTTGTCACCTCGCGTCCTCACCCCACACTCGCATCACTAGCCCCCTCGCAACCAATTGGGGCCATGACCACGACCAATATCAGGTCACCATGGAGAACTCCTTCATCGAGGCCACGATGCCGGACGGGAGGAGGAAATGGGTGCGGCGATGGCCAACCTCGTCGAGGCGTGCTACATGTTGGATCCAAGCCTGGGCTCGACAAACTAGCCATGCAAGCCATGGGTACTTTTCCTAAGACATGCTTACGGTTTCTTTTGCCTAAGCATGTAATGTACTTATGTATTATTGAGTAATAAAGGTTGCTTCTTAGTCAAAAACAAAAATTGAGTCATGCCTGAAGTACAAAAATTCTGCCATTTGCAGTATTTTTACGGTTGATTATAGGCAATAAATTGGGGATCTCTCGTGACAGAGAATGACTATTTGATATGAGAACTACTAGATTTTAAATAGTTTCAGCATGTACATTCCAATGTATTGGAAATAATTTCTCCTTGTAAGTTGGAATCGTGGACGTTCTCATTGTTTACTTTGAAACAAACACGATGAATTTGGATGAGGAGTAATTCTACACCGAGTTCATGGATTCGTCTTCAGCGGATGACGAACGAAGACGAGGATCAAACTATGATGATGAGGGTGATTCTTGAAAAAATGGAGCATGCGAAGAAGCATGTTACCAATTTCAAGGGTTCAACAAAGGGACATAAAGTGTTGAATCGGAATTGGGCATATGAGTATGTACAATGATGGTGTTGCCCCCTCCGCCTTTTGAACGCTACTTCTAACATTGATTTTGAATACAACGACCAGTGTTCATGCGCCTCTACTCAGGCGTCAGGACCAATGGTGATTACTTCTACTTGTGATAGGCATTGGGATTTCCTTGAAGATGAAGGGTGATGTAATATAGTAGAAGATATAGTATTTCCCTCAGTTAAGAACCAAGGTCTATCGAACCAGTAGGAGACACACACAAACAAATGTCAACAGTACCTGCACACACACACACACAACAAATACTTGCACCCAACACGGGTAAGAGGGTTGTCAATATCCTTGTACTCGTTAATTGTAAGGATTAATTTTGATAGTGATAGATATATAGATATAAAAGGAAAATAAAAGATAATAAATTGGAGCAAGTATTTTTAGGGTTTTAGTAATAATAATAAGTGAATGGACCCGGGGGCCACAACGTTCACTAGAGGCATCTCTCTCATGAACATAGTACGGTGGGTAGAGAAATTAATGTTGGGCAATTGATAGAAAAGCGCATAGTTATGACGATATTCATGACATGAT
Organism: Triticum aestivum; assembly: GCF_018294505.1. Taxonomy (NCBI): domain Eukaryota; kingdom Viridiplantae; phylum Streptophyta; class Magnoliopsida; order Poales; family Poaceae; genus Triticum; species Triticum aestivum. The sequence goes on along the minus strand of NC_057798.1, from coordinate 259,006,435 downwards.
TAACATATAGGCATTAGGTGCGAGACAAGTAGATTGTTAATCTTACTAAATCTACTACTATCACTCCACCCCTCGACCGCTATCCAGCATGCATCTTGAGGTATTAAGTTCGTAATAAACAGAGTAATGCTTGGAGCATGATGGCATAATGTAAACAAAGTGGAATCAATCAATATGATTAAACCCCATCATTTTACCCTTAGTAGCAACGATACAAATACGTGCCTTGCAACTCCTCCTGTCATAGAGTAAGGACACCGCAAGATTGAACCTACTACCAAGCACCGCTCCCATTGAAGATGAATCAATCTAATTGGCCAAAGAAGATAGATAGATCAGAGAGAAATACAAGGCTATAAAATCACAATAATAAGTCTCAGAAAATACTCAACTACTTTTAATGAATAATCTGATCATAAACCCGCAATTCATCAGATCCCAACAAACACACTGCAAAGATTATATCGAATAGATCTCCAAAGAGATCATTGTATTCAAGATCATAAACAGAGAGATGGAGAGCCATCTAGCTACTGTTGTGGACCCGTACGCCAGGTTGGAACTACTCACACATCATCATGGAGGCAGCAAGGTTGATGAAGATGGCCTCCATGATTGATTCCCCCTCTGGCAGAGTACCGATGGAGGCCTCCAGATGGGATCACAAAAGAACAGAGGCTTGAGTTGGCGATAAAATTGTTTCAGGTCTAGCTCTAGGGGTTTCTGAATATTTCTGAATTTATAGCATTGGAATTAGGTCAAGGGGCCTCTTCGGGGCCCACAAACTTAGGTGGCCCCCTGGGCGCATCATGTGAGCTTGTGGATCTCTCATAGGCCTTCTGGCCTCCCCCAAAGCTTGTAGAGTCTCTTCTAGTCCAGAAAAAATCACCGTAAAGTTGCATCATGTTTGAACTTCATTTGGTATGGTTTTTTTGTGAAACAAAGAAATAGGCAAAAAAATAGGAACTGGTACCGGGCACTGAGTTAATAGGTTAGTTCTCAAAAATGATATAAAATGGCATATAAATCATACAAGACTGATAATATAATAGCAAGAAACAATAAAAATTATAGATAAATTGAAGGCGTGTCAGCATCCCCAAGCTTAATGTTGGAAATATGCCCTAGAGGCAATAATAAAATGGTTATTATTATATTTCTTTGTTCATGATAATTGTCTATTGTTCATGCTATAATTGTATTATCCGGAAATCGTAATAGATGTGTGAATACATAGACCACAACAAGTCCCTAGTGAGCCTCTAGTTGACTAGCTCGTTGATCAACAGATAGTCATGGTTTCCTGACTATGGACATTGGATGTCATTGATAACGGGATCACATCATTAGGATAATGATGTGATGGACAAGACCCGATCGTAAGCATAGCACAAAGATCGTGTAGTTCGTTTCGCTAGAGCTTTTCCAAATGTCAAGTATCATTTCCTTAGACCATGAGATTGTGCAACTCCTGGATACCGTAGGAGTGCTTTGGGTGTGCCAAACGTCACAACGTAACTAGGTGACTATAAAGGTGCACTACGGGTATCTCCGAAAGTGTCTGTTGGGTTGGCATGAATCGAGACTGGGATTTGTCACTCCGTATGACGGAGAGGTATCTCTGGGCCCACTCGGTAATGCATCATCAAATGAGCTCAATGTGACCAAGTGTCTGGTCACGGGATCATGCATTACGGTACGAGTAAAGTGACTTGCCGGTAACGAGACTGAACGAGGTATTGGGATACCGACGATCGAGTCTCGGGCAAGTAACGTACCAATTGACAAAGGGAATTCTATACGGGATTGATTGAATCCTCAACATCGTGGTTCATCCGATGAGATCATCGAGGAGCATGTGGGAGCCAACATGGGTATCCAGATCCCGCTGTTGGTTATTGACCGGAGAGGCGTCTCGGTCATGTCTGCATGTCTCCCAAACCCGTAGGGTCTACACACTTAAGGTTCGGTGACGCTAGGGTTGTAGAGATATGAATATGCAGTAATCCGAAAGTTGTTCAGAGTCCCGGATGAGATCCCGTACGTCACGAGGAGTTCCGAAATGGTCCGGAGGTGAAGAATTGTATATAGGAAGTGCAGTTTCGGCCATCGGGAAAGTTTCGGGGGTCACCGGTATTGTACCGGGACCACCGGAAGGGTCTCGGGGGTCCATCGGGTGGGGCCACCTATCCCGGAGGGCCCTGTGGGCTGAAGTGGGGAGGGAAACCAGCCCCTGGTGGGCTGGTGCACCCCCCCTTGGGCCCCCATGCGCCTAGGATTGGAAACCCTAGGGTGGGGGGGCGCCTCCACTTGCCTTGGGGGGCAAGCCTTACCCCTGGCCGGCGCCCCCCTTGGGGACCCTATATAAAGAGGGGGGAGGAAGGGTAGCCGCACCCTTGCACTTGGTGCCTCCCTTCCCCCTTGCTACACCTCTCCCTTCCGCAGACGCTTGGCGAAGCCCTGCCGGGATCCCTGCTGCATCCACCACCACGCCGTCATGCTGTTGGATCTTCATCAACCTCTCCTTCCCCCTTGCTAGATCAAGAAGGAGGAGACGTCACGCTGACCGTACGTGTGTTGAACGCGGAGGTGCCGTCCGTTCGGCGCTAGGATCTCCGGTGATTTGGACCATGACGAGTACGACTCCCTCAACCCCGTTCTCTTGAACGCTTCCGCTCGCGATCTACAAGGGTATGTAGATGCACTCCTCTCTCTTGTTGCTAGATGAACTCCTAGATTGATCTTGGTGAACGTAGGAAATTTTTTATTTTATGCAACGTTCTCCAACAGTGGTATTAGATCTAGGTCTATGTGTAGTTCTCTTTGCACGAGTAGAACACAATTTGTTGTGGGCGTAGATGTTGTTAACTTTCTTGCCACTACTAGTCTTATTTTGCTTCAGCGATATTGTGGGATGAAGCGGCCCAGACCGACCTTACACGTACGCTTACGTGAGACAGGTTCCATCGACTGACATGCACTAGTTGCATAAGGTGGCTAGCTGGTGTCTGTCTCTCCCACTTTAGTTGGAGCGGATTCGATGAAAAGGGTCCTTGTGAAGGGTAAATAGAAGTTGGCAAATCACGTTGTGGATTTAACATAGGTAAGAAATCGTTCTTGCTAGATCACCTATAGAAGCCACGTAAAAACTTGCAACAACAATTAGAGGACATCTAACTTGTTTTTGCAGCAAGTGTTTTATGATGTGATATGGCCAAAGGATGTGATGAATGATATATGTGATGTATGAGATGATCATGTTCTTGTAATAGGAATCACGACTTGCATGTCGATGAGTATGACAACCGGCAGGAGCCATAGGAGTTGTCTTTATTTTTTGTATGACCTGCGTGTCATTGAAGAACGCCATGTAAATTACTTTACTTTATTGCTAAACGCGTTAGCCATAGAAGTAGAAGTAGTCGTTGGCGTGACAACTTCATGAAGACACGATGATGGAGATCATGGTGTCATGCCCGTGATGAAGATGATCTTGGCGCCCCAAAGATGGAGATCAAAGGAGCAATATGATATTGGCCATATCATGTCACTATTTGTTTACATGTGATGTTTATCATGTTTTACATCTTATTTGCTTAGAACGACGGTAGCTTAAATAAGATGATCCCTCAAAATAATTTCAAGAAAAGTGTTCCCCCTAACTATGCACCGTTGTGAAGGTTCATTGTTTCGAAGCACCACGTGATGATCGGGTGTGATAGATCCTAATGTTTGAATACAACGGGTGTAAGCCAGATTTACACACGCAATACACTTAGGTTGACTTGACGAGCCTAGCATGTACAGACATGGCCTCGGAACACGGAAGACCGAAAGGTCGAACATGAGTCGTGTAGAAGATACGATCAACATGAAGATGTTCACCGATGATGACTAGTCCGTCTCACGTGATGATCAGACACGGCCTAGTTGACTTGGATCATGGATCACTTAGATGACTAGAGGGATGTCTATCTGAGTGGGAGTTCATTATTTGATTAGATGAACTTAATTATCATGAACTTAGTCTAAAATCTTTGCAATATGTCTTGTAGATCAAATGGCCCACGCTAATGTTGCCCTCAACTTCAACGCGTTCCTAGAGAAAACCAAACTGAAAGACGATGGCAGCAACTATACGGACTGGGTCTGGAACTTGAGGATCATCCTCATAGCTGCCAAGAAAGCATATGTCCTAGATGCACCGCTAGGTGAAGCACCCGTTTTCCCAGCAACTCAAGACGTTATGAACGCCTGGCAGTCGCGTAGTGATGATTACTCCCTTATTCAGTGCGGCATGCTTTACAGCTTAGAACCGGGGCTCCAAAAGCGTTTTGAGTAGCACGGAGCATATGAGATGTTCCAAGAGTTGAAAATGGTTTTCCAAGCTCACGCCCGGGTCGAGAGATATGAAGTCTCCGACAAGTTCTACAATTGTAAGATGGAGGAGAATGGTTCTGTCAGTGAGCACATACTCAAAATTTCTGGGTTGCACAACCGCTTATCTCAACTGGGAGTTAATCTCCCGGATGACACGGTGGTCGACAGAATCCTCCAGTCGCTCCCACCAAGCTACAAGAGGTTTGTGATGAACTTCAATATGCAGGGGATGGAAAAGACCATTCCTGAGGTATATTCAATGCTGAAATCAGCGGAGGTAGAGATCAAAAAGGAACATCAAGTGTTGATGGTGAATAAAACCACTAAGTTCAAGAAAGGCAAGGGTAAGAAGAACTTCAAGAAGGACGGCAAGGGAGTTGCCGCGCCCGGTAAGCCAGTTGCTGGGAAGAAGTCAAGCAATGGACCCAAGCCTAAAACTGAGTGCTTTTATTGCAAGGGAAGCGGACACTGGAAGCGGAACTACCCGAAGTACTTAGCGGACAAGAAGGCCGGCAAAACCAAAGGTATATGTGATATACATGTAATTGATATGTACCTTACAAGTGCTCGTAGTAGCTCCTGGGTATTTGATACCGATGTGGTTGCTCACATTTGTAACTCAAAGCAGGAGTTGCGGAATAAGCGGAGACTGGCGAAGGACGAGGTGACGATGCGCGTCGGGAATGGTTCCAAGGTCGATGTGATCGCCGTCGGCACGCTACCTCTACATTTACCTACGGGATTAGTTTTAAACCTCAATAATTGTTATTTAGTACCAGCTTTGATCATGAACATTGTATCAGGATCTCGTTTAATTCGAGATGGCTACTCATTTAAATCCAAGAATAATGGTTGGTCTATTTATATGAGTGATATGTTTTATGGTCATGCCCCGCTGGTGAATGGTTTATTCTTAATGAATCTCGAGCGTAATGTTACACATATTCATAGTGTGAATACCAAAAGATGTAAAGTTGATAACGATAGTCCCACATACTTGTGGCACTGCCGCCTTGGTCACATTGGTGTCAAGCGCATGAAGAAGCTCCATGCTGATGGACTTTTGGAGTCTCTAGATTATGAATCGTTTGACACATGCGAACCATGCCTCATGGGCAAAATGACCAAGACTCTGTTCTCCGGAACAATGGAGCGAGCAACCAACTTATTGGAAATCATACATACTGATGTGTGCGGTCCAATGAGCATTGAGGCTCGTGGAGGATATCGTTATGTTCTCACTCTCACTGATGACTTAAGTAGATATGGGTATGTCTACTTGATGAAACACAAGTCTGAGACCTTTGAAAAGTTCAAGGAATTTCAGAATGAGGTAGAGAATCAACGTGACCAAAAGATAAAGTTCTTACGATCAGATCATGGAGGAGAATATTTAAGTCACGAATTTGGTACGCACTTAAGGAAATGTGGAATCGTTTCACAACTCACGCCGCCTGGAACACCTCAGCAAAATGGTGTGTCCAAACATCGTAATCGCACTCTATTGGATATGGTGTGATCTATGATGTCACTTACCGATTTACCGCTACCATTTTGGGGATACGCTCTAGAGACAGCCACATTCACTTTAAATAGGGTACCGTATAAATCTGTTGAGACGACACCGTATGAATTATGGTTTGGGAAGAAACCTAAGCTGTCGTTTCTAAAAGTTTGGGGATGCGATGCTTATGTCAAGAAACTTCAACCTGAGAAGCTCGAACCCAAGTCAGAAAAATGCGTCTTCATAGGATACCCTAAGGAAACCATTGGGTATACCTTCTACTTAAGATCCGAGGGCAAGATCTTTGTTGCCAAGAACGGGTCCTTTCTGGAGAAAGAGTTTCTCTCGAAAGAATTAAGTGGAGGAAAGTGGAACTTGATGAAGTACTACCTCTTGAACCGGTAAGTAGCGCAGCTCAGGAAGATGTTCCTATGGTGCCTGCACCGACAAGAGAGGAGGTTAATGATGATGATCAAGATACTTAGGATCAAGCTCCTACTGAACTTCGAAGGTCCACAAGGACATGTTACGCACCAGAGTGGTATGGCAACCCTGTCTTAGAAATCATGTTGTTAGACAACGGTGAACCATCGAACTATGAAGAAGCGATGGCGGGCCCAGATTCCAACAAATGGCTTGAAGCCATGCAATCCGAGATAGGATCCATGTATGAAAACAAAGTGTGGACTTTGACAGACTTGTCCGATGATCGGCGAGCAATAGAAAACAAATGGATCTTTAAGAAGAAGACGGACGCGGATGGTAATGTTACCATATATAAAGCTCGACTTGTCACTAAGGGTTATCGACAAGTTCAAGGGATTGACTATGATGAGACATTCGCCCCCGTAGCAAAGCTGAAGTCCGTCCGAATCATGTTAGCAATTGCCGCATACTATGGTTATGAGATATGGCAAATGGATGTCAAAACGGCATTCCTTAACGGTCACCTTAAGGAAGAATTGTATATGATGCAGCCGGAAGGTTTTGTCGACCCTAAGAATGCTAACAAGGTATGCAAGCTCCAGCGCTCCATCTATGGGCTGGTGCAAGCATCTCGGAGTTGGAATATTCGCTTTAATGAGATGATTAAAGTGTTTGGGTATATGAAGACTTATGGAGAAGCCTGCGTTTACAAGAAAGTGAGTGGGAGCTCTGTAGCATTTCTCATATTATATGTGGATGACATACTTTTGATGGGAAATGATATAGAACTTTTGGACAGCATAAAGGCCTACTTGAATAAGTGTTTTTCAATGAAGGACCTTGGAGAAGCTGCTTACATATTAGGCATCAAAATCTATAGAGATAGATCAAGACACCTCATAGGTGTTTCACAAAGCACATACCTTGATAAGATATTGAAGAAGTTCAATATGGATCAGTCCAAGAAGGGGTTCTTGCCTATGTTGCAAGGTGTGAAATTGAGCCCGGCTCAATGCCCGACCACGGCAGAAGATAGAGAAAAGATGAGTGTCGTCCCCTATGCCTCAGCCATAGGGTCTATCATGTATGCCATGACCTGTACCAGAGCTGATATAAACCTTGCCGTAAGTTTGGTAGGAAGGTACCAAAGTAATCCCGGCATGGAACACTGGACAGCGGTCAAGAACATCCTTAAGTACCTGAAAAGGACTAAGGACATGTTTCTCGTATATGGAGGTGACGAAGAGCTCATCGTAAAGGGTTACGTCGACGCTAGCTTCGACACAGATCTGGATGACTCTAAGTCACAAACCGGATACGTGTATATTATGAATGGTGGGGCAGTAAGCTGGTGTAGTTGCAAGCAGAGCGTCGTGGCGGGATCTACATGTGAAGCGGAGTACATGGCAGCCTCGGAGGCAGCGCATGAAGCAATCTGGGTGAAGGAGTTCATCACCAACCTAGGAGTCATACCCAATGCGTCGGGGCCGATCACACTCTTCTGTGACAACACTAGAGCTATTGCACTTGCCAAGGAGCCCAGGTTTCACAAGAAGACCAGGCACATCAAGCGTCGCTTCAACTCCATCCGTGAAAATGTTCAAGATGGAGATATAGATATTTGTAAAGTACATACGGACCTGAATGTAGCAGATCCATTGACTAAACCTCTCCCTAGGGCAAAACATGATCAACACCAGGACGCAATGGGTGTTCGATACATCACAATATAACTAGCTTATTGACTCTAGTGCAAGTGGGAGACTGTTGGAAATATGCCCTAGAGGCAATAATAAAATAGTTATTATTATATTTCTTTGTTCATGATAATTGTCTATTGTTCATGCTATAATAGTATTATCCGGAAATCGTAATACATGTGTGAATACATAGACCACAACAAGTCCCTAGTGAGCCTCTAGTTGACTAGCTCGTTGATCAATAGATAGTCATGGTTTCCTCACTATGGACATTGGATGTCATTGATAACAGGATCACATCATTTGGATAATGATGTGATGGACAAGACCCAATCGTAAGCATAACACAAAGATCGCGTAGTTTGTTTTGAAGGAAATATTCCCTAGAGGCAATAATAAAGTTATTATTTATTTCCTCATATCATGATAAATGTTTGTTATTCATGCTAGAATTGTATTACCCGGAAACATGATACATGTGTGAATACATAGACAAGCATAATGCCACTAGTATGCCTCTACTTGACTAGCTCATTAATCAAAGATGGTTATGTTTCCTAACCATAGACATGTGTTTTCATTTGATTAACGAGATCACATCATTAGGAGAATGATGTGATTGACTTGACCCATTCCGTTAGCCTAGCACTTGATCATTTAGTATGTTGATATTGCTTTCTTCATGACTTATACAAAGTTCCTACAACTATGAGATTATGGAACTCTAGTTTACCAAAGGAACACTTTGTGTGCTACCAAACGTCACAACGTAACTGGGTGATTATAAAGGTGCTCTACAGGTGTCTCCGAAGGTACATGTTGGGTTGGCGTATTTCGAGATTAGGTTTTGTCACTCCGATTGTCGGAGAGGTATCTCTGGGCCCTCTCGGTAATACACATCACTTAAGCCTTGCAAGCATTGTAACTAATGAGTTAGTTACGGGATGATGTATTACGGAACGAGTAAAGAGACTTGCCGGTAACGAGATTGAACTAGGTATTGGATATTGACGATCGAATCTCGGGCAAGTAACATACCGATGACAAAGGGAACAACGTATGTTGTTATGCGGTTTGACCGATAAAGATCTTCGTAGAATATGTAGGAGCCAATATGAACATCCAGGTTCCACTATTGGTTATTGACCGGAAACAGTTCTCAATCATGTCTACATAGTTCTCGAACCCGTAGGGTCCGCATGCTTAACATTACGATGATAGTTTTATTATGAGTTTATAAGTTTTGATGTACCGAAGGTTGTTCGGAGTCCCGGATATGATCATGTACATGACGAGGAGTCTCGAAATGGTCGAGACATAAAGATCGATATATTGGACGACTATATTCGGACACCGGAAATGTTCCGGGTGATTTCGGAGAAAACCGGAGTGCCGGAGGGGTTACCGGAACCCCCCGGGGAAGTATTGGGCCTTAGTGGGCCTGGGGGAAGAGAGAGGGCAGCAGCCCAGGAGGTGGCGCCCCCCCATGGGGAGTCCGAATTGGACTAGCGAGGGGGGGGGGGCACGGCCCCTCTTTCCCTCTCCATCTCCCTCTCTTTCCTTCCCCCTCTTTCTTCCTAGTTGGACTAGGAAAGGGGAGTCCTACTCCCACTAGGAGGAGGACTCCCCCCTCCTTGGCGCGCCCCCTAGGGCCGGCCGGCCTCCTCCCTTGCTCCTTTATATACGGGGGCAGGGGGCACCCTAGAACACACAAGTTGATCATCGTGATCGTTCCTTAGCCGTGTGCGGTGCCCCCCTCCACCATATTCCCCCTCGATCATATCGTCGCGGTGTTTAGGCGAAGCCCTGCGTCGGTAGAACATCATCATCGTCACCACGCCGTCGTGCTGACGGAACTCATCCTCGACACCCTGCTGGATTGGAGTCCGGGGATCGTCATCGAGCTGAACGTGTGCAGAACACGGAGGTGCCGTACGTTCGGTACTTGGATCGGTCGGATCATGAAGACGTACGACTACCTCAACCGCGTTGTCATAACGCTTCCGCTTACGGTCTACGAGGGTACGTAGACATCACTCTCCCCTCTCGTTGCTATGCATCACCATGATCTTGCGTGTGCGCAAGATTTTTTTTTTGAAATTACTACGTTCCCCAACAGTGGCATCCGAGCCTAGGTTTTATGCGTTGATGTTATATGCACGAGTAGAACACAAGTGAGTTGTGGGCGATACAAGTCATACTGCTTACCAGCATGTCATACTTTGGTTCGGCGGTATTGTTGGATGAAGCGGCCCGGACCGACATTACGCGTACGCTTACGCGAGACTGGTTCTACCGACGTGCTTTGCACACAGGTGGCTGGCGGGTGTCAGTTTCTCCAACTTTAGTTGAACCGAGTGTGGCTACGCCCGGTCCTTGCGAAGGTTAAAACAACACTAACTTGACGAACTATCGTTGTGGTTTTGATGCGTAGGTAAGAACGGTTCTTGCTCAGCCCGTAGCAGCCACGTAAAACTTGCAACAACAAAGTAGAGGACGTCTAACTTGTTTTTGCAGGGCATGTTGTGATGTGATATGGTCAAGACATGATGCTATATTTTATTGTATGAGATGATCATGTTTTGTAACCGAGTTATCGGCAACTGGCAGGAGCCATATGGTTGTCACTTTATTGTATGCAATGCAAACGCCCTGTAATTGCTTTACTTTATTACTAAGTGGTAGCGATAGACGTAGAAGCAATAGTTGGCGAGACGACAACGATGCTACGATGGAGATCAAGGTGTCGCGCCGGTGACGATGGTGATCATGACGGTGCTTCGAAGATGGAGATCACAAGCACAAGATGATGATGGCCATATCATATCACTTATATTGATTGCATGTGATGTTTATCCTTTATGCATCTTATCTTGCTTTGATTGACCTTAGCATTTTAAGATGATATCTCACTAAATTATCAAGAAGTGTTCTCCCTGAGTATGCATCGTTGCCAAAGTTCGTCGTGCCCAGACACCACGTGATGATCGGGTGTGATAAGCTCAACGTCCATCTACAACGGGTGCAAGCCAGTTTTGCACACGCAGAATACTCAGGTTAAACTTGACGAGCCTAGCATATGCAGATATGGACTCGGAACACGGAGACCGAAAGGTCGAGCGTGAATCATATAGTAGATATGATCAACATAGTGATGTTCACCATTGAAAACTACTTCATCTCACGTGATGATCCGTTATGGTTTAGTTGATTTGGATCACGTGATCACTTAGATAACTAGAGAGATGTCTGTCTAAGTGGGAGTTCTTAAGTAATATGATTAATTGAACTTAAATTTATCATGAACTTAGTACCTGATAGTATTTTGCTTATCTATGTTTGTTGTAGATAGATGGCTCGTGCTGTTGTTCCGTTGAATTTTAATGCGTTCCTTGAGAAAGCAAAGTTGAAAGATGATGGTAGCAATTACACGGACTGGGTCCGTAACTTGAGGATTATCCTCATTGCTGCACAGAATAATTACATCCTGGAAGCACCGCTGGGTGCCAGGCCTGCTGCAGGAGCAACGCCAGATGTTATGAACATCTGGCAGAGCAAAGCTGATGACTACTCAATAGTTCAGTGTGCCATGCATTACGGCTTAGAACCGGGTCTTCAACGACGTTTTGAACGTCATGGAGCATATGAGATGTTCCAAGATTTGAAGTTAATATTTCAAGCAAATGCCCGGATTGAGAGATATGAAGTCTCCAATAAGTTCTATAGCTGCAAGATGGAGGAGAATAGTTCTGTCAGTGAGCATATACTCAAAATGTCTGGGTATAATAATCACTTGATTCAACTGGGAGTTAATCTTCTGGATGATAGCATCATTGACAGAATTCTCCAATCACTGCCACCAAGCTACAAGAGCTTTGTGATGAACTATAATATGCAAGGGATGAACAAGACAATTCCCGAGCTCTTCGCAATGCTAAAAGCTGCGGAGGTAGAAATCAAGAAGGAGCATCAAGTGTTGATGGTCAACAAGACCACTAGTTTCAAGAAAAAGGGCAAAGGGAAGAAGAAGGGGAACTTCAAGAAGAACAGTAAGCAAGTTGCTGCTCAAGAGAAGAAACCCAAGTCTGGACCTAATCCTGAAACTGAGTGCTTCTACTGCAAGCAAACTGGTCACTGGAAGCGGAACTGCCCCAAGTATTTGGCAGATAAGAAGGATGGCAAGGTGAACAAATGTATATGTGATATACATGTTATTGATGTGTACCTTACTAGAGCTCGCAGTAGCACCTGGGTATTTGCTACTGGTTCTGTTGCTAATATTTGCAACTCGAAACAGGGACTACGGAATAAGCGAACACTGGCCAAGGACGAGGTGACGATGCACGTGGGAAATGGTTCCAAAGTCGATGTGATCGCGGTCAGCACGCTACCTCTACATCTACCTTCGGGATTAGTTTTAGACCTGAATAATTGTTATTTGGTGCCAGCGTTGAGCATGAACATTATATCTGGATCTTGTTTGATGTGAGACGGTTATTCATTTAAATCAGAGAATAATGGTTGTTCTATTTATATGAGTAATATCTTTTATGGTCATGCACCCTTAAAGAGTGGTCTATTTTTGATGAATCTCGATAGTAGTGATACACATATTCATAATGTTGAGGCCAAAAGATGCAGAGTTGATAATGATAGTGCAACTTATTTGTGGCACTATCGTTTAGGTCCTATCGGTGTAAGATGCATGAAGAAACTCCATACTGATGGACTTTTGGAACCACTTGATTATGAATCACTTGGTACTTGTGAACCGTGCCTCATGGGCAAGATGACTAAAACACCGTTCTCCGGTACTATGGAGAGAGCAACAGATTTGTTGGAAATCATACATATAGATGTATGTGGTCCGATGAATATTGAGGCTCGTGGCGGATATCGTTATTTTCTCACCTTCACAGATGATTTAAGCAGATATGGGTATATCTACTTAATGAAGCATAAATCTGAAACATTTGAAAAGTTCAAAGAATTTCAGAGTGAAGTTGAAAATCATCGTAACAAGAAAATAAAGTTTCTATGATCTGATCGTGGAGGAGAATATTTGAGTTACGAGTTTGGTCTACATTTGAAAAATGTGGAATAGTTTCGCAACTCACGTCACCCAGAACACCACAACGTAATGGTGTGTCCGAACGTCGTAATCGTACTTTACTAGACATGGTGCGATCTATGATGTCTCTTACCGATTTACCGCTATCATTTTGGGGTTATGCTTTAGAGACGACCGCATTCACGTTAAATAGGGCACCATCAAAATCCGTTGAGACGACTCCTTATGAACTATGGTTTGGCAAGAAACCAAAGTTGTCGTTTCTGAAAGTTTGGGGCTGCGATGCTTATGTGAAAAAGATTCAACCTGATAAGCTCGAACCCAAATCGGAAAAATGTGTCTTCATAGGATACCCAAAGGAGACAGTTGGGTACACCTTCTATCACAGATCCGAAGGCAAGACATTCGTTGCTAAGAATGGATCCTTTCTAGAGAAGGAGTTTCTCTCGAAAGAAGTGAGTGGGAGGAAAGTAGAACTTGATGAGGTAACAGTACCAGCTCCCTTATTGGAAAGTAGTTCATCACAGAAATCGGTTCTTGTGACACCTACACCAATTAGTGAGGAAGTTAATGATGCTGATCATGAAACTTCAGATCAAGTTGTTACTGAACTTCGTAGATCAACCAGAGTAAGATCCGCGCCAGAGTGGTACGGTAATCCTATTCTGTAAGTCATGCTACTAGATCATGGTGAACCTACGAACTATGAAGAAGCGATGGTGAGCCCAGATTCCGCAAAATGGCTTGAAGCCATGAAATCTGAGATGGGATCCATGTATGAGAACAAAGTGTGGACTTTGGTTGACTTTCCCGATGGTCGGCAAGCAATAGATAATAAATGGATCTTCAAGAAGAAGACTGACGCTGACGGTAATGTTACTATTTACAAAGCTCGACTTGTTGCAAAAGGTTTTCGACAAGTTCAAGGGGTTGACTACGATGAGACCTTCTCAACCGTAGCGATGCTTAAGTCTGTCCGAATCATGTTAGTGATTGCCGCATTTTATGATTATGAAATATGGCAGATGGATGTCAAAACTGCATTCCTGAATGGATTTCTGGAAGAAGAGTTGTATATGATGCAACCGGAAGGTTTTGTCGATCCTAAGGGAGCTAACAAAGTGTGCAAGCTCCAGCGATCAATTTATGGTCTGGTGCAAGCCTCTCGGAGTTGGAATAAACGCTTTGATAGTGTGATCAAAGCATATGGTTTTATACAGACTTTTGGAGAAGCCTGTATTTACAAAAGGGTGAGTGGGAGCTCTGTAGCATTTCTGATATTATATGTGGACGACATATTATTGATTGGAAATGATGTAGAATTTCTGGATAGCATAAAAGGATACTTGAATAAAAGTTTTTCAATGAAAGACCTCGGTGAAGCTGCTTACATATTGGGCATCAAGATCTATAGAGATAGATCAAGACGCTTGATTGGACTTTCACAATGCACATACCTTGATAAAGTTTTGAAAAAGTTCAATATGGATCAGGCAAAGAAAGGGTTCTTGCCTGTATTACAAGGTGTGAAGTTGAGTCAGACTCAATGCCCGACCACTGCAGAAGATAGAGAGAAAATGAAAGGAATTCCCTATGCTTCAGCCATAGGCTCTATCATGTATGCAGTGCTGTGTACCAGACCTGATGTGTGCCTTGCTATTAGTTTAGCAGGGAGGTACCAAAGTAATCTAGGAATGGATCACTGGACAACGGTCAAGAACATCCAGAAATACCTGAAAAGGACTAAGGATATGTTTCTCGTTTATGGAGGTGGCAAAGAGCTTGTCGTAAAGGGTTACGTCGATGCAAGTTTTGACACTGATCCGGACGATTCCAAATCGCAAACCGGATACGTATTTATATTAAACGGTGGAGCTGTCAGTTGGTGCAGTTCTAAACAAAGCATCATAGCGGGATCTACATGCGAAGCGGAGTACATAGCTGCTTCGGAAGCAGCAAATGAAGGACTCTAGATGAAGGAGTTCATTTCCGATCTAGGTGTCATACCTAGTGCATCGGGACCAATGAAGATCTTCTGTGACAGTACTGGTGCAATTGCCTTGGCAAAGGAATCCAGATTTCTCAAGAGGACCAAGCACATCAAGAGACGCTTCAATTCCATCTGGGACCAAGTCCAGGTGGGAGACATAGAGATTTGCAAGATACATACGGAGCTGAATATTGCAGACCCATTGACTAAGACTCTTCCACGAGCAAAACATGATCAACACCAAGACTCCATGGGTGTTAGAATCATTACTATGTAATCTAGATTATTGACTCTAGTGCAAGTGGGAGACTGAAGGAAATATGCCCTAGAGGTAATAATAAAGTTATTATTTATTTCCTCATATCATGATAAATGTTTATTATTCATGCTAGAATTGTATTACCCGGAAACATGATACATGTGTGAATACATAGACAAACATAATGTCACTAGTATGCCTCTACTTGACTAGCTCATTAATCAAAGATGGTTATGTTTCCTAACCATAGACATGTGTTGTCATTTGATTAACGGGATCACATCATTAGGAGAATGATGTGATTGACTTGACCCATTCCGTTAGCCTAGCACTTGATCGTTTAGTATGTTGCTATTGCTTTCTTCATGACTTATACATAGTTCCTACAACTATGAGATTATGCAACTCCCGTTTTCCGGAGGAACACTTTGTGTGCTACCAAACGTCACAACGTAACTGGGTGATTATAAAGGTGCTCTACAGGTGTCTCCGAAGGTACATGTTGGGTTGGCGTATTTCAAGATTAGGTTTTGTCACTCCGTTTGTCGGAGAGGTATCTCTGGGCCCTCTCGGTAATACACATCACTTAAGACTTGCAAGCATTGTAACTAATGAGTTAGTTACGGGATGATGTATTATGGAACGAGTAAAGAGACTTGCCGGTAACGAGATTGAACTAGGTATTGGATACTGACGATCGAATCTCGGGCAAGTAACATACCGATGACACAGGGAACAATGTATGTTGTTATGCGGTTTGACTGATAAAGATCTTCGTAGAATATGTAGGAGCCAATATGAACATCCAGGTTCCACTATTGGTTATTGACCGGAAACAGTTCTCGGTCATGTCTACATAGTTCTAGAACCCATATGGTCCGCACGCTTAACGTTACGATGACAGTTTTATTATGAGTTTATAAGTTTTGATGTACCAAAGGTTGTTCGGAGTCCCGGATATGATCACGGACATGACGAGGAGTCTCGAAATGGTCGATACATAAAGATCGATATATTGGACGACTATATTCGGACACCGGAAATGTTCCGGGTGATTTTGGAGAAAACTGGAGTGCCAGAGGGGTTACCGGAACCCCCTGGAGAAGTATTGGGCCTTAGTGGGCCTGAGGGAAGAGAGAGAGCAGCAGCCCAGGAGGTGGCGCGCCCCCCCATGGGGAGTCCGAATTTGACTAGGGAGGGGGGCGCGGCCCCTGTTTCCCTCTCCCTCTCCCTCTCTTTCCTTCCCCCTCTTTCTTCCTAGTTGGACTAGGAAAGGGGAGTGCTACTCCCACTAGGAGGAGGACTCCCCCCTCCTTGGCGCGCCCCCTAGGGCCGGCCGGCCTCCCCCATTGCTCCTTTATATACGGGGGCAGGGGGCACCCTAGAACACACAAGTTGATCATCGTGATCGTTCCTTAGACGTGTGCGGTGCCCCCCTCCACCATATTCCACCTCGATCATGTCATCGCGGAGTTTAGGCGAAGCCCTGCGTCGGTAGAACATCATCATCGTCACCACGCCATCGTGCTGACGGAACTCATCCCCGACACCCTGCTGGATCGGAATTCGGGGATCATCATCGAGCTGAACGTGTGCAGAACACGGAGGTGCCGTACGTTCGGTACTTGGATCGGTCGGATTGTGAAGACGTACGACTACATCAACCGCGTTGTCATAACGCTTCCACTTACGGTCTACGAGGGTACGTAGACATCACTCTCCCCTCTCGTTGCTATGCATCACCATGATCTTGCGTGTGCTTAGGAATTTTTTTGAAATTACTACGTTCCCCAACACGTTTCGCTAGACCTTTTCCAAATGTCAAGTATCATTTCCTTAGACCATGAGATTGTGCAACTCCCGGATACCGTAGGAGTGCTTTGGGTGTGCCAAACGTCACAACGTAACTGGGTGACTATAAAGGTGCACTACGGGTATCTCCGAAAGTGTCTGTTGGGTTGGCACGAATCGAGACTGGGATTTGTCACTCCGTATGACGGAGAGGTATCTCTGGGCCCACTCGGTAATACATCATCAAATGAGCTCAATGTGACCAAGTGTCTGGTCACGGGATCATGCATTACAGTACGAATAAAGTGACTTGCCGGTAACGAGACTGAACGAGGTATTGGGATACCGACGATCGAGTCTCGGGCAAGTAACGTACCAATTGACAAAGGGAATTGTATACGGGATTGATTGAATCCTCAACATCGTGGTTCATCCGATGAGATCATCGAGGAACATGTGGGAGACAACATGGGTATCCAGATCCCGCTGTTGGTTATTGACCGGAGAGGCGTCTCGGTCATGTCTGCATGTCTCCCGAACCCGTAGGGTCTACACACTTAAGGTTCGGTGACGCTAGGGTTGTAGAGATATGAATATGCAGTAACCCGAAAGTTGTTTGGAGTCCCAGATGAGATCCCGGACGTCACGAGGAGTTCCGGAATGGTCCGGAGGTGAAGAATTATATATAGGAAGTGCAGTTTCGGCCATCGGGAAAGTTTCGGGGGTCACCGGTATTGTACCGGGACCACCGGAAGGGTCCCGGGGGTCCACCGGGTGGGGCCACCTATCCCGGAGGGCCCCGTGGGCTGAAGTGGGGAGGGGAACCAGCCCCTGGTGGGCTGGTGTGCCTCCCTTGGGCCCCCCACGCGCCTAGGGTTGGAAACCCTAGGGTGGGGGGGGGGCGCCTCCACTTGCCTTGGGGGGCAAGCCTCCCCCCTGGCCGCCGCCCCCTGGAGATCCCATCTCCAGGGCCGGCGCCCCCCCTTGGGGATCCTATATAAAGAGGGGGGAGGGAGGGCAGCCGCACCCTTGCACTTGGTGCCTCCCTTCCCCCTTGCTACACCTCTCCCTCCCGCAGACGCTTGGCGAAGCCCTGCCGGGATCCCTGCTACATCCACCACCACGCCATCGTGCTGCTGGATCTTCATCAACCTCTCCTTCCCCCTTGCTGGATCAAGAAGGAGGAGACGTCACGCTGACCGTACGTGTTTTGAACGCGGAGGTGCCGTCCGTTCGGCGCTAGGATCTCCGGTGATTTGGATCATGACGAGTATGACTCCCTCAACCCCATTCTCTTGAACGCTTCCGCTCGCGATCTACAAGGGTATGTAGATGCACTCCTCTCTCTCGTTGCTGGATGGACTCCTAGATTGATCTTGGTGAACATAAGAATTTTTTTATTTTATGCAACGTTCTCCAACACTTAATTCCTGCTCATCCTCGAGTATGTAAATGATAAAAATAGAATTTTTGATGTTGAATGCTACCTAACATGTCTTATCATGTAATTCTTTTGGGTATCAATGTTCAGAAAGGATGACTTAATAGATATCAAAACAAAAATATAAAATAATGCTAGAAAATAATCATTACTTTTCAAAATAAACAATGTTAAAGAACGTTATTCCTACTCATTTGATCATGTAAGCATGGCATAGCTCGGTCTTCCTAGCGTAAAGTACAAATCATGAACACCCTGGTGCCAAACCAAGCAATTGTATCATACTTTTTCTTGCTTCAGCATTTTCAACTCCACTCAATACCTGAGTGTGAGCCATGTACTTAACACTTCAGATGGCAAAGAGAATGATGGTAGGGGTTTGTAAGAGAAGAATTTTTTTGAGAAAGTCTCACGTCAACTCGTCCGATTGCTATGCAATGGAGAAGTCTTTCAATCGATATTGATGCGAGGAGTAGGGACATCCTTGCAACGAATGCACTAGAGCTATAACTGTATGAAAGCTCTCTACTAAAACTAAGTGGGTGCACATCCAACTTACTTGCTCCTGAAGACCTCAAGCGTTTGACGAAGCTTGTCATCAGAATATGCAAGTCAAGTTCTATAATGTAAAAAATCCTTCTTGTATATGAAAGTGACAAATCATGGAGACTCTCTATGTAAAGAACATGGTGCTACTTTGAAGCACAAGTGTGGTAAAGGATAGTAACATGCCCCTTCTCTCTTTTTCTCTCCTTTTTCTCTCATTTTTAAGAATAATATCATGAACCTCATCCCCAGTCTTTTGAGGACTCGCCAGTCTCTATCATTCTTTTCCCTACTGGGACAATGCTCTAATATTAATGATCATCACAATTCTATTTACCTACAACTCAATAAAATAAATGATATGACTACATATGAATGCCTCTGGCAGTGTAGCAGGATGTGCAATGATCTAGCTTACATGTATAACAATGATGAACGGTGGCTGCACCACAAATATCATGTCAGCTCTGTATGATAATGCAAAGCAAAATGATAATGAATGCTCAAGTTATGTGAATAGTAAGGTGGAAGTTACATGGCAATATATCTCAGAATGGCTATGGAAATACCATGATAGGTAGGTATGGTGGCTGTTTTGAAGAAGGATATAATAAGGCTTATGTGTGATAGAGTGTGTCATATCACGGGGTTTGGATGCATCGACAAAGTTTGCACCAAGTCTTGATGTGAGAACGGGCAATGCATGGTGTCGGTGTCAAAACCGGCGGATCTCGGGTAGGGGGTCCCGAACTGTGCGTCTAGGCGGATGGTAACAGGAGACAAGGGACACGATGTTTTTACCCAGGTTCGGGCCCTCTCGATGGAGGTAAAACCCTACTCCTGCTTGATTGATATTGATGATATGGGTAGTACAAGAGTGGATCTACCATGAGATCAAGGAGGCTAAACCCTAGAATCTAGCCTATGGTATGATTGTTGTTCGTCCTATGGACTAAAACCCTCCGGTTTATATAGACACCGGAGAGGGCTAGGGTTACACAAAGTCGGTTACAATGGTAGGAGATCCACATATCCGTATTGCCAAGCTTGCCTTCCACGCCAAGGAAAGTCCCATCCGGACATGGGACGAAGTTTTCAATCTTGTATCTTCATAGTCTTGGAATCCTGCCAATGATGATAGTTCGGCTATCTGGACACCCCCTAGTCTAGGACTCCCTCAGTAGCCCCTGAACCAGGCTTCAATGATGGTGAGTCCGGCGCGCATATTGTTTTCGGCATTGCAAGGCGGGTTCCTCCTCCGAATAATTCACAGAAGATTGTGAACGCCAGGATAGTGTCCGGCTCTGCAAAATAAATTCCACATACCACCGCAGAGAGAATAATATTTACACAAGTTCAATCTGCTGACATATTTTGTGGCGTGACATCACACCACAACCAAGCCTTTACTCGAATCATTTTTATTATTCCACCTCAGCACGTTTAGCGAAGCGGTTTCCTTGGCATGTCTTGTCGAAGCAGAGATCGTGTCCCCTTATTCCGGGATTCTCATCAATACGGACGTGGGTAACCCAACCGCGCCCGTTGCCACGTCTCCTTCATCGAAGGCGAGTTCCAAACGGTCACGGGGACGGCTCTTAGTGTTCTACCCCTTTATAATGAGACCAATGCCTGATCCTTTTCTTCGATCCTCCATCGAATCCGCCCCTTGCCCCAAGTTCCAACACCCAAGGCTCTAGATTCGGGCGCTTCGGACCTTCGACAATGTCCGGCTCTGACCTTCAGGGCCAGTGGATGCCCTCTTCCGTCACGGAAGAGGACGTGCTAAAGCTGAGAGACACTAGGTACCTAACCTACGAGATTTCGCATAGGTTGCCTGCCCAAGGGCAAGTCATTCCCACTCCCGAGCCTGGCGAGAGTGTCATGTTCGTGTCTCACCTTCGTCGGGGTTTAGGCTTCCCGATGGATCCCTTCATGAGAGGGCTCATGTTTTACTATGGGCTGGAATTCCATGACTTGGCTCCGGAGTCCATCCTCCATATCTCATCGTTCATTGTTGTCTGCGAAGCCTTCCTCCGCACTACCCCTCACTTCGGATTGTGGCTCAAGACCTTTGACGTGGAGCCGAAGATGATCGAGGGGCGACTGGCAGAGTGCGCAGGGGCAGTTATAAGCAAGAGGGCCGATGCTCCATGGCCCGAGGGCTCCTTTCAAGAGGAGCTTGGTTTATGGCAGCAGGAGTGGTTCTACATTACCGCTCCTAGGGGCACCAGGCAGGTGGCGCCACCCGCCTTTCGCTCAGGCCCCCCACAACGGCTGGCGTCGTGGGTCAACAAAGGGCTTAACTGGGGGCCGTCCAAGGACGTGCCACTTTTGCAGGGCCGCATTCGAAACCTCCAAGAAAGGGAGATCAATCTGATCGTAGTGGCATAGGTTATGCTGATTCAGCGCCTTCTGCCCTACAAATGCCGCCCCCTCCGCCTGTGGAAATTTAATCCGGAGGGACCGCGAGCTCTTCAACACTTCATGGGTACAACACCCGTGGAGATGTATAAACTGTTCTTCGGATCACAAGAGATGTGTCCGGACTTGACCGAGGATGCCGGCCTAAGCTGCAATCGCCCGGATACTCAAGTAAGTAGTCCTGTATCCGGACATACCGTCCGTTTATTTATCATAGATTTGCCTTTTAACCGGCTATCCCTTGAACAGGAGTGGACAGCGAAAGCAAAACTGATACGGTGTCCGGCCCCCCTCCCCGAGACTGCGCCGGATCCCGTGTTAGTCAAGATGTTGGAGGTTGCGCCTTCGGAAGAGGGCGAAGAGGAGAACAGGAAAACTACCGCCTCTGCTAAGGAGGCTCTCAAGAAGGGGGCGATCGAGAATCCCTCCCTTCAGGGGGAGAAGAGGACCGCTTCCGAAGACCCGGAGGCTAAGGCCTCAAAGCGGGGGGGGGGGGAAATCTGCACCGGAAGGTCCTATGCCAGGAGAAGCCCCGGCCGCACTGTCTCCCCAAGGGAATCAGCCCTCCAGCGAGCCGTAAGTAGAAAAAGGGGGAGTTTTGTAATAAGAGACATCCCTATTTTTATTTCTGAGGATAACCGAAGTTTTTACCTCGTAGTTTGGATCTCCGCCCTTCTCAGCTAAGCTCATCTTCGGGGGTTCTTCGTCTGGAGATGATGGAGAGCGAGACGCCTCCATCTGCCGCACTGTCAGGCGGGGTGAACGACCCTGAGGTGTCGTCGCTAAGGGTCTCCCCGAGTCCGGTAGGGCCGGAGAGTTTGGCACCAACTGGTGTACGACCAGAGGAGCTGAAGGATCTGCTTGAGAGGGCGTCTATCTCAGAAGATCACCGTACATTAATGAGTATGGTGATTGAAAGAATTTCATCCGCTGAGAGTGGGTTACATGAGGCCGTCAGAAGTTTGCTGACGGGGTTTGAGGTACGTAAAAATGACATACCGTTTGACAGCTTTTGCACGTAGAGTGCGCCCTGTATAGATAGTAGCCCCTGAGACTCGGTACGTTGTCAGAAGTGACGGCGTGCCAAGGATCATAATCTCAGTGTTAAGATGTCGCCGTTCCTATTCAGGGGGCGGAGCGTTTGGTGGCCAGCCGGACTGATAGAGTTGCCGAACTGAAGTGGCAACTGGACGTTGCTGATGCGGACATCACGTTGGTCAATAAGCGACTTGACGAGTCACAAGGTGGGTGGTTTCTCCGTGGTCACCTGGTAAGGGAGCTGATGCCCATGCCTTACAACATGTATGCTTGATGCAGATGGCGCCGCTGCTATGGAGGGCCTTCGGGCGGAGCTTGCTCGAGCCAAGGAGCAAGCCATAAGGAGTGATGCGGCTGCCTCGAAGGCAGCCGAAGAGCTAAAAGCCAAAAAGACTGCTCACTGTCGAAGCAGGGAGGAGATGGCCGGAATGGCCGTGAAGCTGAAGCACGCTACCGACCGCTGTGAGGTTCTTGAAAGAGAACGCCGAGTGGGGCCAGAGGACCTGAAGAAGGCCACCGCCAAAGCCAAGGATGCCCGTTCTGCAATGAGGGCTATAAAGGAGGAGCTGCGTCAGGCCGGAGACATTGCGGCTGGAAAGCCTTTTCTGCTGCATAGGAAGTTCACGGATCCGAAGTATGCTCAGTTGGGCCAGTTGTGGGGTGCGGAGGATCCTTATCTGAATTTGGCGGCGAGTGCGGCGGACGCAGTCGTGCACTTCCGAAGCCAAAAGGATCATGAAATGGAAGAGCTTTTTTGGTCTCAATTCCATAGTCCGGAGCGTCCACTTCCGTTAACCGATCGGTTGGCTGAGTGGGCTGAGCTGAATAGGTTGTTCGGACTTGCCATGAAGGATGTCGTGGCTCATCTGTGGCTGGAAAGGCCCAAGCCGAAGAGTTATTTTGGCTTAGTGCAGCAATTCCTTGATGCGTTGCCGCATATCAAGGCGATGAAGCGGTCGGCATGCATAGAGGGTGCACGGTTGGCTCTCGCCCGTGTCAAAACATACTGGGCAGAGATGGATGCCACCGACGTTGCATCCCGGGATTCGGACAGAAGCCGATTACCCGCCGAGCACTATTTTGAGGAAGTCCCGCGGGGCGCTCGTTTAGTAGAGTCGCAGTGCTCGAAAAACGTTATGTTCAAATGACATGTACGATAAAACTATATTTATAATATAAGAGCTTTTTATACTTGCACGTTCAAGTGTTGAAATATCTCCTGTGCGGCCGTTAATGTATATGTATATATAACCTGAAAGATGGCAGTCTTCAGCTTCAGCCCCCACGCACATGGTGCGGGGGTGTTTGCAAAAAAGCGCATTTTCACACTTAATCCAACGTCTTGGTCCTGTGAAGGAGGTGATAGCGTAGCAAACTAGGCAACCGGACTATAATGCTTTATCACTTTCACTTAGCCATAGGATTTCGAAGGTGGGGCTACGATATAGCCCCTAGGGGCACCGCGCTCTCCGAATTCGGGGCGCGTGTGTGCCTGACTGGGAAATGGTCCTTCGTCAAAGCGGAGGAATTCTAGACATTCCGGTAGTCGATCGAGTGGTTGACCAGTCTCTCGCTATATCATGACAGTCAGTTTTCGGCTTTCTCTACTGAGGTGCTCGCCAGGCCGAATCGGGGCACAATCGCAGTAGTTCTCCTGGTGTCGCGTTAGCCGATAATACGGAACGTAAGGTAGCAAAACACAGGAGCCGGGCAAACCCAACATTTGACCAAAGACATGATTCAAAGCTGATGCATATAAGGCCTAACTCGAGACGTCGAACACTCCCTAAGGTATTCGGTCTTTATGGAAACGGGCAGAACGATGCCCTAAGCCCTTAGTGCCCAGGTACGCGCGAAATCTTCTGACGCGTCCGATGCCAAAACGTCAGCCTCCTCCTCGGTTATGGTAAGAAACCGGGGGATGTGTATCAACAAGAGACAGTAAAAAAAGGTTTACACATGGTCTTAATCTGAAAAGAATCCTTGCAACGGGTCCCTACTGCACGTCTGCGCCTGTGTCTCCGTTGTGCTGTATCCTGGACGGGTGTAGCACGTTGTTCATCTGTAAAAGAGAAGAACTTAGTTTGAAGAAAGATCGTGCGAAAAAATGTATTTAAAACAGAGTATGATTGAAAGATGAATAAAGTTGAGCTTTATTGGCTCTCATTGTTCATGCGTGCAACCCCTTGTAAAGGGATATGTGGCTAGAAAGCCCCTTTTATTTATGCCGGACTCGCCTAACCGTGTCCGGGGTCTGAATGACCTTTTAATGAGATGATGCCGCGTGGACCGGGCATTTTAAGTGTAAGAGACGCGTAATGCGGTATTGCGTTAAAGCGGGCGAAAGCTTCGCATCCCAATAGTGCTTGATGGCTACTTTTAAATGGGGCGATATGGAAGATTAGCTTTTCGCGACGGAAGTTGTCGGATGAACCGAACACAACTTCTAGTATTAAGGAGCCCGTACAATTAGCATAAGGGCCTGGCGTTACTCCTTTAAAGGAAGTGTTGCTATGGCGAATTTTGGTATGGTCTATCCCCATTCTGCGGATTGTGTCCTGGTATAGCAGGTTTATATCGCTGCCGCCGTCCATCAGGACTTGTGTAAATTGTAGTCCGCCAATTATAGGATCTAGTATCAAAGCAGTCCATCCTGCATGTCGAATACTTCTGGAGTAATCCTGATGGTCGAAGGTAATTGGTTTTGACATCCAATTTCGGGACTCCGTTGGGGTGGACCGTGCGGCGCGTACTTTAGTAGGTGCTGCCCTATTTTTCCTTGTTATCACTTGAAGTGAATTCACTGTTTTGACTTCTTGTGGAAAGTTCTTTTGTTTTCTGGCGCTCTGCTTGTGGGTTTTGTCCTCGTCCTCGCTTGGTGTGTCGAGCCCCTTGTGTTCGGCGTTGAGTCGGCCGGACTGCTTGAAGACCCAACAATCTCTGTGGGTATGGTTTGCAGGCTTCCCGGGGGTACTGTGAATTTGACATATCCTGTCCAAGATTTTGTTTAGGTTGGATAGCTCGTCACTGTTGTCCTTAAGGGGCAGTGTTTTTGTTGTTCGGCCGCGAGCTTTTGAACCCGGCGTTGACCGACGTGTTCTTGGGGCCACTTTCTTTAGTCCGACGCTGGTCTTTTCTGCGCCGTGGTTTCCCATTTCCATCCCTGACCTTGGATGTACTTGGGTCGCTGGTGCTGCATCTTGCCAGCCAGCTGTCTTCTCCCGTGCAAAAGCGGGTCATGAGGCTTGTTAGTGCGGCCATTGTCCTTGGCTTTTCCTGGCCGAGGTGTCTGGCGAGCCATTCGTCTCGGACGTTATGTTTGAAGGCTGCTAAGGCTTCGGCGTCCGGACAGTCGACTATTTGGTTCTTTTTGATGAGGAATCTGTTCCAGAATTTGCGGGCTAACTCTCCGGGCTGTTGAGTTATGTGATTTAAATCGTCTGCATCCGGAGGGCGGACATAAGTCCCCTGAAAATTT
Organism: Triticum aestivum; assembly: GCF_018294505.1. Classification (NCBI taxonomy): domain Eukaryota; kingdom Viridiplantae; phylum Streptophyta; class Magnoliopsida; order Poales; family Poaceae; genus Triticum; species Triticum aestivum. Next base: position 258,980,387 of record NC_057798.1, on the reverse strand, counting down.
GCTCGAAACGCATCCTCGAGCTCTTCCCAACTTCCAATGGTATTTTCTGGGAGGCTTTTGAGCCAATGCCGAGCTGGCCCTTTGAGCTTGAGGGGTAGGTATTTTATGGCATGGAGATCGTCTCCTCTAGCCATATGTATGTGTAGGATATAATCCTCAATCCAGACTCCGGGGTCTGTTGTTCCGTCGTATGCCTCTATGTTTACGGGTTTGAATCCCGCTGGAAATTCATGATCCAGTACCTCATCGGTGAAACATAGGGGGTGTGCGGCGCCCCTATATTTAGGTGTACCGTCACTTTCGAACACTCGACGTGTTGTGTTGCTCCCTGGAGCCTTCTTTCTTGGCCCGTAGATGGACCTGGCCGAGCCATCCTTTTTACGAGGATCCTTATGTGGATCGTGTGCCAGATTGTGTGCGGCGCCGCTTGCAGCTCTTTGCTTGTCGTGTGGTCGTTTATTCGACCAGGCGGCCTCTTTGTTCTTTGACTGTGGGGGCTCTAAGGCCTCCTCGTCGAATTCGGGCAACAGCTTGCGCTTTGGGTAGCTCTTTGCTTGGTGACTATCGCCGTATTTATCTGTGGTCTTGAGTACTTTGTTCCATCTCAGTCTGAGTACGTCTTCCGCTGTTTTGAGCTTCCGCTTCTGCTTCTTCAAACTTCTTGCAGTGGCGATGATCCTTTTGTGGAGGTTCTCATGCTCCAGTGATGTGTTCGGCGTGAGATCGTATGGACTGTTGTTTTCGCCGGGGATGGGTTGCTTGTCCAATTCATCCTGTTCGTATGGTTGCTTGGTGGCATGTTTGTCGTCCACTGGTTCGCCCTGCTCTTCGGCCGGGTCTGTATGGGCGCTGTTGTTATCGAGGCGGGAATTCGGGCGGTGTTTGCGTTGCCGTTTTGGCTATTTTTCAAGGGAATTATCCTTCGCCGCATCCCGTTGTTTCTCGTCATCGCTTCCTTGGGGTGTATCCACCATGTATACATCGTGAGTTGAGGTGGCTTTCCAGTGCCCCGTAGGCGCTGGTTCTTGGTCGTCTCCGGCATCATCGTCCATACCGTCGATGTCTTCGGAGTCGAAGTCTAGCATGTCGGTTAGATCGTCGATAGTGGCTACAAAGTGGGTGGTGGGTGGGCTTTGGATTTCTTCATCGTCCGCATCCCAACCGTCCTGACCGCAGTCCGACCAGGGATCTCCTGATAACGAGAGATGCTTTAATGAATTCAGGATGTCGCCGAAGGGCAAGTGCTGAAAGATGTCCGCAGCTATGAACTCCATGATCGGCGCCCAATCGGATTCGATTGGCAGGGGCGCGGGAGGTTCGGAGTCCGACGAGGAGTCCGGCACCTCGGAGTCACGAGCTTCACAAGGGACATGATCGGTATTCGGCTCCATCGCCGTAGAGGTAGCAGCCCCCGAGGCGGTGTCCAGCCACCCGTTCTCGATTGGCGCAATCGGCTCCGAGTTAAGGGTCGGAGTGGACTCTTGTGCAGCCTCCAGGGCACTGTCCGGCAGCAGAGCTAAATCATGCCCGTCGAGACAGTGCGGCGCTCGGCCGTGGCTCGAATCTGTCGAAGATCAAGTCTCCGCGGACGTCGGCCGTGAAGTTCAAACTTCCAAATCTGACCTGATGGCCAGGGGCGTAGCTTTCAGTCTGCTCCAGATGGCCAAGTGAATTGGCCCGCAGTGCAAAGCTGCCGAATACGAAGATCTGTCCGGGGAGAAAAGTCTCACCCTGGATCGCGTCGTTGTTGATGATGGAGGGAGCCATCGGGCCTATAGGTGACGACACAGAGGAACTCTCAATGAAAGCACAAATGTAGGTGTCAAAACCGGCGGATCTCGGGTAGGGGGTCCCGAACTGTGCGTCTAGGCGGATGGTAACAGGAGACAAGGGACACGATGTTTTTACCCAGGTTCGAGCCCTCTCGATGGAGGTAAAACCCTACTCCTGCTTGATTGATATTGATGATATGGGTAGTACAAGAGTGGATCTACCACGAGATCAAGGAGGCTAAACCCTAGAAGCTAGCCTATGGTATGATTGTTGTTCGTCCTATGGACTAAAACCCTCCGGTTTATATAGACATCGGAGAGGGCTAGGGTTACACAAAGTCGGTTACAATGGTAGGAGATCTACATATCCGTATTGCCAAGCTTGCCTTCCACGCCAAGGAAAGTCCCATCCGGACACGGGACGAAGTCTTCAATCTTGTATCTTCATAGTCTTGGAATCTGGCCAATGATGATAGTTCGGCTATCCGGACACCCCCTAGTCCAGGACTCCCTCACATGGTACCGAAGAGGCTAGCAAAATATGGATAGGTAGAAGTGCTTTCGTCCACAGACTCACATTAGTCATAAAGAACTCAAATACTTATCGTGAAAGTCTATTAGCCCTCAAAGCAAAGTACAACCCACATGCCCCTAGTGAGGAGGTTGGGAGGAGCTAACCATCGCGCGCCACCGATCCGGACAACACAAAGGATATCAATCAAGGATAAATTACGCTCCAACTTCCTAGCCAAACCACAACCAATACTTTAGTGAAATAGTGAATCACAAACCTTAACACCAATATTTTTACTAACTAATGTTTATTAACTAGTAAACTTCCATAGTATAACTTCAATATCGTTGATCAATCACATCATATTCAGTGATCTACATTTTTTTATTATACCACTCTCGTATACCTATGATTTTTTGACTAAACATATAGCTTGTGCAGATTACCACTTCCTATTTAACTCTCAAAAGGATATAAGTGAAGTATGAGAGTGCAAATGATTTCTATAAACACAATTTATTGTAGTGCTCTAAAGATATAAGTGAAGCATATGAGCATATTGCCTTAACTCAAAAGATATAAGTGAAGCATAATGAGCATTCCAATAAATTATGATGAATGTGTGTCTCTCTATGTGTGATGATCCGGCAACCCTGGAGTGACAATAGTCGGGACCACTCCCGGTGATGACCGTAGTTTGAGGAGTTCATGTATTCATCGTGTGTTAATGCTTTGTTCCGGTTCTCTATTTAAAGGAGGCCTTAATATCCCTTAGTTTCCAATTGGACCCCGCTGCCACGGGAAGGTAGGACAAAAGATGCCATGCAAGTTCTTTCCATAAGCACGTATGACTATTTATGGAATACATGCCTACATTATATTTATGAACCTTGATAGTAGTAGTTTTGTAGCAAGTGCAACAGTAACAATAGCAGTAGTAACTTAGCAAGATCAATATGTAGGAAAATCATAGGCATTGGATCGGTGACTTGTTGGATGATATTCATCATGAGACAGTTATAACCTAGGGCGATATGACACTTGCTCCAGTTCATAAATATAATGTAGGCATGTATTCCGTAAATAGTCATACGTACTTATGGAAAGAACTTGCATTACATCTTTTGTCCTATCCTCCCGTGGCAGCGGGGTCCTATTGGAAACTAAGGGATATTAAGGCCTCCTTTTAATAGATAACTGGAATAAAGCATTTACACACGGTGAATACATGAACTCCTCAAACTACGATCGTCACCGGGAGTGGTCCCGACTATTGTCACTCCGGGGTTGCCGGATCATAACACGTGTAGGTGACTATAACTTGCAAGATCGGATCTAGAACATGGATATAATGGTGACAACATAAATGGTTCAGATATGAAATCATGGCACCCGAGCCCAAAGTGACAAGCATTAAGCATGGCAAAGTCATAGCAACATCAATCTCAGAACATAGTGGATACTAGGGATCAGGTCCTAACAAAAATAACTAGATTACATGATGAATCTCATCCAACTCTGCTACCCCTTGAGCATCGTTGGTTTTCCTTGAAGATTAAAGGGTGATGCAGCAAAGTAGCGTAAGTATTTCCCTCACCTTTTGAGAACCAAGGTATCGATCGAGTAGGTGACTACACGCAAATCGCCTAGTACCTGCACAAATAATCAAGAACCTTGCAACCAACGCGATAAAGGGGTTTTCAATCCCTTCATGGCCACTTGCAAAAGTGAGATCTGATAAAGATAATAAGATAAATATTTTTGGTATTATTGTTGTATAGATTGAAAAGTAAAGATTGCAAAATAAATAGTAAACTAGAATTGTAGATCGGAAACTTATATGATGTAAAGTAGACCCGGGGGCCATAGGTTTCACTAGTGGCTTCTCTCAAGATAGCATATGTATTACAGTGGGTGAACAAATTAATGCCGAGCAATTGATAGAAAAGAGCATAATTATGAGAATATTTAGGCATGATCATGAACATAGGCATCACGTCCGCGACAAGTAGACCGAAACGATTCTACATCTCCTACTATTACTCCACACGTCGACCGCTATCAAACATGCATCTAGAGTATTAAGTTCATAAGAACAGAGTAAAGCGTTAGGCAAGATGAGATGATGTAGAGGGATAAACTCAAGCAATATGATATAAACCCCATCTTTTTATCCTCGAGCGCAACAATACAATACGTGTCGTTTCCCTTTCTGTCACTGGGATCGAGCACCGCAAGATTGAACCCAAACCTAAGCACTCCTCCTATTGCAAGAAAGATCAATCTAGTAGGCCAAACTAAACCGATAATTTGAAGAGACTTGCAAAGATATTTAAATCATGCATAAAAGAATTTAGAGAAGAATCAAATATTGTTCATAGATAATCTTGATCATAAACCCACAATTCATCGGATCTCGGCAAGCACACCGCAAAAATTATTACATCAAATAGATCTCCAAGAAGATCGAGAAGAACTTTGTATTGAGATCCAAAGAGAGAGAAGAAGCCATCTAGCCAATAACTATGGACCCGAAAGTCTGTGATAAACTACTCACACATCATCGGAGAGGCTATGGTGTTGATGTAGAAGCCCTCCGTGATTGAATCCCCCTCCGGCAGATCGCCGGAAAAGGCCCCAAGATGGGATCTCACGGGTACAGAAGGTTGCGGCGGTGGAAAAGTGGTTTCATTGCTCTCCCCAAAGGTTTCAGGGTATCAGAGTATATATAGGCGAAAGAAGTAGGTTGGTGGAGCTACGAGGGGCCCACGAGGGTGGGGGTGCATCCTCCTGCCTCATGGCCGCCTCGTGGCTTCCTTGACCTCCACTCCAAGTCTCCTGGATTGTGTTTGTTCCAAAAAAGATCCTCGCGAAGGTTTCATTCTGTTTGGATTCCGTTTGATATTCCTTTTCTGCGAAACACTGAAATAGGCAAAAAAACAACAAATTGCACTGGGCCTTCGGTTAATAGGTTAGTCCCAAAAATGATATAAAAAGGTATATTAAAGCCCATTAAACATCCAAAACAGATAATATAATAGCATGGAACAATCAAAAATTATAGATACGTTGGAGACGTATCAAGCATCCCCAAGCTTAATTCCTGCTCGTCCTCGAGTAGGTAAATGACCTTTAACAGAATTTTTGATGTGGAATGCTACCTAACATAATTTTTTTAATGTAATTCTCTTTATTGTGGCATGAATGTTTAGATCCGAAAGATTCTAGACAAAGTTTTAATATTGACATAAAAATAGTAATACTTCAAGCATGCTAACCAAGCAATTATGTCTTATCAAAATAACATAGCCAAAGAAAGCTCATCCCTACAAAATCATATAGTTTGGCCATGCTTCATTTTCGTCACACAAAATGCTCCCATCATGCACAACCCCGAAGACAAGCCGAGCAATTGGTTCATACTTTTGAACGCGCTTCAGCCTTTTCAACCCTTACGCAATACATGAGCGTAAGCCATGGATATAACACTATATGTGGAATAGCATATGATGATGGGGGTTATGTGAGAAGACAAAAAGGAGAAAGTCTCACATTGACGCGGCTAATCAACGGGCTATGAAGATGCCCATCAATTGATGTCAATGCAAGGAGTAGGGATTGCCATGCAACATATGCACTAGAGCTATAAATATATAAAAGCTCATCAAAAGAAACTAAGTGGGTGTGCATCCAACTTGCTTGCTCATGAAGACCTAGGGCATTTTGAGGAAGCCCATCATTGGAATATACAAGCCAAGTTCTATAATGAAAAATTCCCACTAGTATATGAAAGTGACAAAATAAGAAACTCTCTATCATGAAGATCATGGTGCTATTTTGAAGCACAAGTGTGGAAAAAGGATAGTAACATTGTCCCTTCTCTCTTTTTCTCTCATTTTTTTGTTCGGGCTTCTTTGGCCTCTTTTTTATTTGGGCTTCTTTGGCCTCTTTTTTTTATTTTTTTCGTCCGGAGTCTCATCCCGACTTGTGGGGGACTCATAGTCTCCATCATCCTTTCCTCACATGGGACAATGCTCTAATAATGATGATCATCACACTTTTATTTATTCATAACTCAAGAATTACAACTCAATACTAGAACAAAAATATGACTCTATGTGAATGCCTCCGGTGGTGTACCGGGATATGCGATGAATCAAGAGCGACATGTATAAAATAATTATGAAGGTGGCTTTGCCACAAATATGATGTCAACTACATGATCATGCAAAGCAATATGACAATGATGGAGCGTGTCATAATAAGCGAAACGGTGGAAAGTTGCATGGCAATATATCTCGGAATGGCTATGGAAATGCCAAGGTAGGTATGGTGGCTATTTTGAGGAAGATATAAGGAGGCTTATGTGTGATAGAGTGTATCATATCACGGGGTTTGGATGCACCAGCGAAGTTTGCACCAACTCTCGAGGTGAGAAAGGGCAATGCACGGTACCGTAGAGGCTAGCAAATTGCGGAAAGGTAAGAGTGCGTATAATCCATGGACTCACATTAGTCATAAAGAACTCATATACTTATTGCAAAAGTTTATTAGCCCTCGAAGCAAAGTACTACTACGCATGCCCCTAGAGGGATAGATTGGTAGGAAAAGACCATCGCTCGTCTCCGACCGCCACTCATAAGGAAAGCAATCAAAGAACACCTCATGCTACAAATTTGTCACACAACATTTACCATACGTGCATGCTACGGGACTTGCAATCCTTAACACAAGTATTCCTCAATTCCACAATTACCCAGCTAGCATGACTCTAACATTACCACCTTTAGATCTCAAAACAACTATCAAGTATCATAGTATTCAATGCACTCTATATGAAAGTTTTTATTATACCCATCTTGGATGCCTATCATATTAGGACTAATCTTGTAGCCAAAGTAAATTACCATGCTGTTCTAAAAGACTCCAAAAATAATATAAGTGAAGCATGAGAGATCAATAATTTCTATAAAATAAAACCACCACCATGCTCTAAAATATATAAGTGAAGCACTAGAGCAAAATTACCTAGCTCAAAAGATATAAGTGAAGCACATAGAGTATTCTAATAAATTCCGATGCATGTGTGTCTCTCCCAAAAGGTGTGTACAGAAAGTATGATTGTGGTAAACTAAAAGCAAAGACTCAAATCATACAAGACGCTCCAAGCAAAACAAATATCATGTGGTGAATAAAAATATAGCCTCAAGTAAAGTTACCGATAGACGAAGACGAAAAGAGGGGATGCCTTCCGGGGCATCCCCAAGCTTAGGATTTTTGTTGTCCTTGAATTTTACCTTGGGGTGCCTTGGGCATCCCCAAGGTTAGGCTCTTTTCACTCCTTATTCCATAATCCATCAAATCTTTACCCAAAACTTGAAAACTTCACAACACAAAACTCAACAGAAAATCTCATGAGCTCCGTTAGTATAAGAAAACAAATGACCACCATAAGGTACTGTAATGAACTCATTATCTATTTATATTGGTGTTAAACCTAATCTATTCCAACTTCTCTATGGTTCATACCCCCCGATACTAGCCATAGATTCATCAAAATAAGCAAACAACAAACGAAAAACATAATCTGTCAAAAACAGAACAGTCTGTAGTAATATGTATCAAACGTGTACTTATGTAACACCAAAAATTCTGAAGTAAATTGTTAGACGTGAGTAATTTCTATATTAATCATCTGCAAAAATAATCAACCTAAAATCACTCTCCAGTAAAAAATGGCAGCTAATCTCGTGAGTGCTAAAGTTTCTGTTTTTTACAGCAAGATCGCAAAGACTTCACCCAAGTCTTCCCAAAGGTTCTACTTGGCACAAACACTAGTTAAAACATAAAACCACATCTAAACAGAAGCTATATGAATTATTTATTACTAAACATAAACAAAAAGCAAGGAACAAAAATAAAATTGGGTTGCCTCCCAACAAGCGCTATCTTTAACGCCCCTAGCTAGGCATTGATAATTTCGATGATGCTCACATAAAAGATAGCAATTGAAACACGAAGAGAGCATCATGTAGCATATGAAAATCACATCTATGTCTAACATACTTCCTATGCATAGGCATTTTATAGGAAACAAATTAGCAAGACAAGCAAGATCTAGCATATGCAAGGAAGAAGAAAGAAACATTAGCAATCTCAACATAACGAGAGGTAATTTAGTAACATGAAAATTTCTACAACCATATTTCCCTCTCTCATAATAATTACATGTAGGATCATAAGAAAATTCAACAATATAGCTATCAAAAAACATATTCTTAACACGATCCACATGTATGCAAAGTTGACACTCTTCCAAAATAGTGGGATTAACATTAACTAAAGTCATGACCTCTCCAAACCCACTATCAAAAACTTCATAAGATTGAACATTCTCCAAATATGTGGGATCTAAAGTTGACAATCTTCCAAACCCACTTTCAATATTATTGCAAACATTATTATTAATATCATATTCATCATGGGGCTTAAATAAATTTTCAAGATCATAAGAAGAATCACCCCAATCATGATCATTGCAACAAATAGTAGTCAAAGCAAAACTAGCATCCCCAAGCTTAGGGTTTTGCATATTATTAGCATAATTTAAATCAATAGAATTTATAATAACATCATTGCAATCATGCTTTTGATTCAAAGATCTATCGTGAATCACTTCATAAAGCACTTCATCACAATTTCCAAATTCACGAATTTCAAGCAAAACCTCATAAAGATAATCTAGTGCACAAAACTCACTAGCAATTGATTCATCATAATTGGATCTCTTAAAGAGATTATCAAGTGGATGAGGATCCATAAACTTTTAGCAAGCGAAGATGCAAGCAAAAAGAAGGCACATGGTAACACAAGATCGAACGGAAGAAGGGCGAAAAAAGGCAAATGTTGTGAAGTGGGGGAGAGGAAAACGAGAGGCAAATGGAAAATAATGTAATGCGAGGGATAAGGGTTTGTGATGGGTACTTGGTATGTATTGACTTGGCATAGATCTCCCCGACAACGGCGCCAGAAATGGTTAGTTGACGGGAGATCAAATCTTGACTTGACTTGGTGCAAATATCCCCAACAATGGCGCCAGAAATCCTTCTTGCTACCCCTTGAGCATGCGTTGGTTTTCCCTTGAAGAGGAAAGGGTGATGCAGCAAAGTAGCATAAGTATTTCCCTCAGTTTTTGAGAACCAAGGTATCAATCCAGTAGGAGACTACACGCAAATTGCCTAGTACCTGCACAAACAATCAAGAACCTTGCAACCAACGCGGTAAAGGGGTTGTCAATCCCTTCACGGCCACTTGCAAAAGTGAGATCTCATAAAGATAATAAGATAAATATTTTTGGTATTTTTGTTGTATAGATTGAAAAGTAAAGATTGCAAAATAAATAGTAAACTAGAATTATAGATTGGAAACTTATATGATGTAAAGTAGACCCGGGGGCCATAGGTGTCACTAGTGGCTTCTCTCAAGATAGAATATGTATTATGGTGGGTGAACAAATTACTGTCGAGCAATTGATAGAAAAGCACATAGTTATGAGAATATCTAGGCATGATCATGAACATAGGCATCACGTCCGTGACAAGTAGACCGAAACGATTCTGCATCTACTACTATTACTCCACACATCGACTGCTATCCAGCATGCATCTAGAGTATTAAGTTCATAAGAACAGAGTAACACATTAGGCAAGATGACATGATGTAGAGGGATAAACTCAAGCAATATGATATAAACCCCATCTTTTTATCCTCGATGGCAACAATACAATACGTGTCGTTTCCCTTTCTGTCACTGGGACCGAGCACCGCAAGATTGAACCCAAAGCTAAGCACTTCTCCCATTGCAAGAAAGATCAATCTAGTAGGCCAAACTAAACCGATAATTCGAAGAGACTTGCAAAGATATTTAAATCATGCATAAAAGAATTGAGAGAAGAATCAAATATTGTTCATAGACAATCTTAATCATAAACCCACAATTCATCGGATCTCAGCAAACACACCGCAAAAAGTATTACATCAAATAGATCTCCAAGAAGATCGAGGAGAACTTTGTATTGAGATCCAAAGAGAGAGAAGAAGCCATCTAGCTAATAACTATGGACCCGAAGGTCTGTGGTAAACTACTCAGACATCATCGAAGAGGCTATGGTGTTGATGTAGAAGCCCTCCGTGATTGAATCCCCCTCCGGCAGATCGCCGGAAAAGACCCCAAGATGGGATCTCACGGGTACAGAACGTTGCGGCGGTGGAAAAGTGGTTTCGTTGCTCTCCCCGAAGGTTTCAGGGTATAAGAGTATATATATATAGGCGAAAGGAGTAGGTCGGTGGAGCTATGAGGGGCCCACGAGGGTGGGGGGCGTGCCCACCCCCTTGGAGCGCGCCCTCCTGCCTTATGGCTTCCTTGACTCCCAAAAATATCCTCATGAAGGTTTCATTCCGTTTGGATTCTGTCTGATATTCCTTTTCTGCGAAACACTGAAATAGGCAAAAAAACAGCAAATTGCACTGGGCCTTCGGTTAATAGGTTAGTCCCAAAAATAATATAAAAAGATATATTAAAGCCCATTAAACATCCAAAACAGATAATTTAAAAGCATTGAACAATCAAAAATTATAGATACGTTGGAGACGTATCAAACTCCTCACCGACTAGCGAGCCTATGAAGGAATTACTCACTCCCAGTGGGGAGCATCATGGAATTGGCGATGGAGAAGGGTTGGTGATGACAAAGATCGAAGATCCCCCTCTCTGGAGCCCCAAACGGACTCCATATCTGGCCTCCTGATGAAGAACATGAGACTGCGGCGGCTCCGTCTCATGGAACACGACAATTCTTTCTCCATGATTTTTTTTCTGAAAAGAATAGGATTTTATAGAGTCAGTTTCAGCGTCTGGGGGGCCACGGGGTGGGGATAACCCACCTAGGCGCACCTGGGGGCGGGGAGGGGGGCAGGTGTGCCCTGGTGGGTTGTGCCCACCCAGGTGCCCCCCTCCGGTGGTTCTTGGCTCCAGAAATTCTCTTTTATTATATAAAATCCTTGCAATGTTTCGTTCCATTTCGAGAACTTCTATTTCTGCACAAAAACAATACCATGGTAGTTGTGCTGAAAACAGCGTCAGTCCAGGTTAGTTTCATTCAAATCATGCAAATTAGAGTCCAAAACAAGAGGAAAAGTGTTAGGAAAAGTAGATATGACGGAGACTCGCGCGAAGAAAAAGGCGTCAGCCTTCACCCAAGTCGCGGGAAGAGGGAACTTTAGTGATGACAATTGCGTCTCATGGAGCGGTTGGACTTAGCTTTTGCAGAGTGTGGTGCCGAGCGAGCCACGGCTCACGAGGAGTCCACGCAGTTCCCGAGGCACGCCTGTTGAGGCTCAGGCCCCGAACGCTTCGTCTCACGAGGCCTTATGGATGGGCGACCGTCGCCGGTCAGCATGCGAGATGCCGCCTGCGGGGTTTCTGAGCGCTTGGTTCTTAGGGTAACAACATGTTGATAAATTGTGAGATATGGGGAGCGACGCGCGCTTGCCAACTCGCTCATGGCCATTTTGTGAGGAGATAAGGCACCAAGGATCTTGGTGAGGTGGCGTGCACGAGGGCAGGCCTACGAGCCAGAGCACGATCACTTGGATTTAGCGATGCTGCAGGGACGGACCCAAGCACATACACCGTGCCCAGCCCCCGCACATTGAACGGTCAGGAGAGGAGTCGCGGCATGTGGCGCTCTTAAGGTGGCATTACACCAGATACACAGTTATGTAAGCGACATAAGCTTATCAAAGCATAATCAAGATTCGTTACACAACCAAAAGGTGATGCAACTGCCGTGCCGAGCGGCGGCTGGCAGGGCGATGGTGGGTGGGGTGGGGGCGGAGGGGTGGTGGGGAAAGAGGGGGCGTCCGTGGCGGAGGGGTGGTGGGGCGACGGGGCGTCGGTGAGTGGGGTGGGCGCGGAGGCCGGGGTGGTGGGGCGACGGGCCAAGCGGGTGCGGGGGCGGGGCGGGGGCGAGGGCAGCGGCAAGGGCGGCGCCGGGCGGCGGGGTCGGCGCGCGGTGGGTGGGGATCTGGTGGCGGGGCGTTGGGGAGGAGAGAGGGAGAGAAGAGAAATTAACGGGCGGGGGGTGGCGGCCGTTAGTTTGTCTGCTCTTTGTCGTCCGCCAATCTTTGCCGTCCGCCTTTATCTCACTTTGTCGTCTACTAGCAGACGGCAAAGAGGTGGGGAGTTAAGTTTTTTCTAAACGAGCGGGGGGGGGGCACCTCTCTCTTTGCCGTCAGCTAGCTGACGGCAAAGAGCCGATCGATGGCAAAGGCCTCTTTTGCCGTCTGCCGTTTCTTTGTCGTCTGCTTTTCGGTAGCTGATGGCAAAGAGCTTCTTTGCCGTCCGCTAGCAGACGGCAAAGAGCTGGCAGATGGCAAAGTAGCTGATTCCAGTAGTGGAAGACCGAAAGGATTCTACATCTATTACCATTACTACACACATCAACCGCTATCCAGCATGCATCTAGTGTATTAAGTTCATGATAAACGGAGTAATGCAATAAGAATGATGACATGATGTAGACAAGTTAAACCCATGTATGAGCAAACCCCATATTGTTACCCTTAATAGCAATGATACATGCCTGGCATGTCTCTTTCTGTTACTGAGATTGAGCACCGCCAGATCGAACCCATCATAAAGCACCTCTTCCCATGGCAAGAAAAATCAATCTAGTTGGACAAACCAAACCAAAACTCCGGAGAAGAAATACGAGGCTATAACAATCATGCATATAAGAGTCAAGCAAAGACTCAAATAATATTCATGGATAGAACTGATCATTAACCCACAATTCATCGGATCCCAACAAACACACCACAGAAAGGAGTTACATCAAATAGATCTCCAAGAACATAGAGGAGGAAATTGTATTTAAGATCAAAAAGAGATAGGAAGGGGCATCCCCAAGCTTAGGCTCTTCTATTCTTCTTTCATCCATCGTAAGATAACCCAAAACTTGAAAACTTCAATCACACAAAACTCAACAAAACCTTCGCGAGATCCGTTAGTGTAAGAAAGTAAACCGCTACTATAAGTGTTGTATCAAACTTATTCATATTTATATCTACTGTATTCCAACTTTTCTATGGCAAGAACTCATCAAAGAAAACCATAGAGCCATCAAAATAAGCACACAACACAAAGAAAACAGAATCTGTCAAAACAGAACAGTTTGTAGCAATCTGACTAAAATGAAAACTTCCGGAACTCCAAAAATTCTGAAAAACTAGGACGACCTAGATAATTTGTATATTGATATTCGGCAAAAATAATTAGCATTTTATCATGTTCTGGTGAATTTTGACAATTATTTTCGTGAGCATAGAGTTTCTGTCTTTTTCAGCAAGATCAAACAATATCACCCAAGACTATCCTATCGGTTCTACTTGGCACAAACACTAACTAAAACACAAAAAACACAATCATAACAGTAGCATAATTGTGCTAGCACTCAAGAACAGAAAGCAAAAAGCCAAAATAAATTTTATTCATTGGGTTGCCTCCCAACATGCGCTATAGTTTTACGTCCTTAGCTAGGCAGAAAGCAAGGATCTAAGTTTTGTCATCCTTGTCAAACTCTTCAATCAAACACATAGAATCCTTCAAAGATTTATCATAAATACCTTCAATAGAAACGCTTCTAGGAGTAAATTTAAAGATTTCATTCTTGCAAAAAGGATCTCTTATCACTTCAGCAAAATCCGGGTGGATACTAATCATCTTAAGATCACCTTTATTGCTATCACTAGAAGTTGCACCCTTATTCTTAGATCTCCTATTATTTACGGGGGTTTCCTTAATAATTTTGGTCATAGTAAAAGCCGTGCTTAGATTACTAAAAATTTATTCCAATTTATCGATCCGAGACGGACTTTCTTCTATTCTTTCATGGATTAAGGTACCCCTCTCTTTTAACAACTTAAAAATATCACCCGCTTTTGACCCAAGATTAGTGGCAAAATTATGCATCTTTTTATGTACAATTTCTATATGATCTTCGGTGAGCATTTTATTTTCGATAACATCTAATCTTTCCATAACATTCTCAAGAGTCAAAATTGTTTCATTAACCATAAGAGGTGGTGAGCCCACTAAATTTCCCATAGAATTAAGAGCATCAAAAGGAGGACTCATTAAGAAATCGCCACCGATAATCGTATCAAGGACGAATCTATACCAAGTGGTGATGCCAACATAAAAACAACACAAAGGAACAATGGTAGATTGCTTACGGATAGATCTATTATGAGCATTGCAAATTCTGTACCAAGCATCTTTTAAATTTTCTCCTCCCCTTTGTTTAAAGTTGAGGACTTCGTCCTCGAGAGTGCAAGCAATAGAGGAAGAACTATCCATAACAGCAAACAAGAATGTAGGCGAAAACAGATCTGGCAAGGAAACGACGAACGGAAAAAGAGAGGTGAATAAAACAACAAATTTTTGTGAAGTGGGGGAGAGGAAAACGAGAGGCAAATGGAAAATAATGTAAATTGCGAGGAGATGAGATTTGTGGTTAGGAACCTAGTTATGTTGAAGATCCTCCCCGGCAATGGCGCCAGAAATTCCTTTTGATGTCGCTTGAAGCTATGTTGGTTTTTCCCCAAAGAGGAAGGGATGACGCAGCACACCGGCGGTAGGTATTTCCCTTAGATGAGACCAAGGTTAATGAACTAGTAGGAGAACCAAGCAACTCAACGTAAACGGCCCCTGCACACAGATAACAAATCCTCGCAATCCGACGTGTTAAAGGGGTTGTCAATCCCTTCCGGGGTACAACGCCTCAAGTGGCAAACGGACGTGAGATAAATTTGTAGTAAATTGATAGATCGAACGCCAAATAAAATAAATAAGAAAAAATTGCGGCAAGGTATTTTTGTATTTTTGGTTTAGTAGATCTGAAAATAAATGCAAAGGAAAAATAGATCGCAGGCAAATATATGAGAAAGAAGACCTCGGGGCCGTAGGTTTCACTAGTGGCTTCTCTCGAGAAAGATAGCAAACGGTGGGTAAACAAATTACTGTTGGGAAATTGATAGAACCTCAAATAATTATGATGATATCCAGGCAATGATCATTACATAGGCATCACGTCCAAGATTAGTAGACCAACTCCTGCCTGCATCTACTACTATTACTCCACACATCGACCGCTATCCAGCATGCATCTAGTGTATTAAGTTCATGGAAAAACGGAGTAATGGAATAAGAACGATGCCATGATGTAGACAAGATCCGTTTATCTACGGCGGTAGATATAGATCTCGTCTTTTTATCCTTAGTAGCAACAATACATACGTGTCGTTTCCCTTTATGTCACTGGGATCGAGCACCGTAAGATCGAACCCACTACCAGTCACCTCTTCCCATTGCAGGATAAATAGATCAAGTTGGCCAAACAAAACCCAAATATCGGAGAAGAAATACGAGGCTATAAGAGATCATGCATATAAGAAATCAAAGAAACTCAAATAACTTTCATGGATATAAAAAGATATGACTGATCATAAACTCAAACTTCATCAGATCCCAACAAACACACCGCAAAAGAGTTACATCATATGGATCTCCAAGAGACCATTGTATTGAGAATTCAGCAAGAGAGAGAAAGCCATCTAGCTACTAACTACGGACCTGGAGGTCTACAAAGAACTACTCACGCATCATCGGAGAGGCACCAATGGAGGTGGTGAACCCCATCCGAGTTGGTGTCTAGATTGGATCTGGTGGTTCTGGGCTCTGCGGCGGCTGGATGAATATTTCGATGATGCTTCTAGGGTTCTAGGATTTTTGGGGTATTTATAGAGCAAAGAGGCGGTCCAGGGGCACCCAAGGTGGGCACAACCCACTAGGGTACGCCTGGGCCTCCTGGCGCGCCCTAGTGGGTTGTCCCCTCCTTGGGACTGCCCCCAGGTGCAACCAAGTCCCAACTTCTTCCTTTTGGTCCATAAAAAATCACCGTGATGTTTCGTTGCATTTGGACTCCGTCTAATATTGATTTTCTGCGATGTAAAAAACAGCAACTGGCACTTGGCACCATGTCAATAGGTTAGTACCAAAAATGATATAAAATGACTATAAAATGATTATAAAACATCCAAGATTGATAATAAAACAGCATGGAACAATAAAAAATTATAGATACATTGGAGACGTATCATGCCCCAAGGTAATATTCAAGTACAACCAATCATCTAAGCTTGGGGATGCCCCAGATGGCATCCCCTCTTTCATCTTTGTTCCATCGGTAAATTTACTTCAGGCTATATTTTTATTCATGACATGATATGTGTTTTGCTTGGAGCATCTTGTATGATATGAGTCTTTGATTTTTAGTCATCCTTGTTGTACACACTGATGTCTACTACGCAACTTTATTCTTGAAGACACATGGGGCCTCCAAGCGCAGAGTTTTGTAGGACAGAAGCAATTTTCCCTCAAGTGGATGACCTAAGGTTTATCAATCCGTGAGAGGTGTAGGATGAAGATGGTATCTCTCAAAAGACCCTGCAACCAAATACAAGAAATCTCTTGTGTCCCCAACACACCCAATACAATGGCAAATTGTATACGTGCACTAGTTTGGCGAAGAGATGGTGATAAAAGTGAAATATGGATGGTAGAAATATAGTTTTATAATCTGAATAAATAAAAACAGCAAGGTAGCAAATAGTAAACGGGCACAAAAATGGTGTTGCAATGCTTAAAAATGAGGCCTAGGGTCTGTACTTTCACTAGTGCAACCTCTCAAAAATGCTAACATAGTTGGATCATATGATTATCCCTAAAAGTACAATAAAGAATCACTCCCGAGTTACTATTAGCGGAGAACAAAAGATAGGAATTGTTTGTAGGGTATGAAACCACCTCAAAGCTATTCTTTCCGTTTGATCTATTCAAGAGTTTGTACTAAAATAACACAGAGCTATTGTTTCCGTTCGATCTATCCTAGAGTTCGTACTAGAATAACACCAAAGCAATCCTAGAGTTCGTACTAGAATAACACCAAAGAAAATTCATATTCATAATACTTAATCCACACAAAGAACTACAAGGAGACCCCAAAGTTTCTATTGGATAAAAGGTAATAAAAACATGCATCAACCCCTATGCATAGATTACCCCAATATCACCGCGGGAATCCGCAAGTTGAGTGCCATAACGTATATCAAGTGAATCAATAAGATACCCCAATGTCACCTCAAGTATTCATACCGCAAGACATACATCATGTGTTCTCAAATATGAACATTCAATCCGACATGACAAAACTTCAAAGGGTAAAGATTCAATTCTTCACAACAAGAGTATAGAGGGGAGAAACATCAAATGATCCATCTATATTAATAAAGCCCATGATATAGATCACGACAGAGAGAGATTAGACACATAGCTACTGGTACAAACCCTCAGCCCCGAGGGTGGACTACTCCCTCCTCATCGTGGTGGCTGCCGGGATGATAAAGATGGCACCAGAGATGATTCCCCCCTCCGGCAGGGTGCCGGAACGGGTCTAGATTGGTTTTCGGGGGCTACGGAGCCCTATGGCGACGGAACTTCTGATCTAGGTTTACCCCGAAGGGTTTCGGAATATTTGGGAATTTATAGTGCAAAGAGGGGGTGCGGGAGGCCACCGAGATGGGCACAACCCACCTGGGCGTGCCAGGGGGGCCTGGCATGCCCTGGTGGGTTGTGCCCCCTCGGGGAACCCTCCAGGTGCTTCTCTGGCCCATCAGGAGTCTTCTTCCCCATAAAAAATCCACAAAAAGTTTCGCGGTGTTTGGACTCCATTTGATATTGATTTTCTGCGATGTAAAAAACATGCAAAAAACAGGAACTGGCACTTGGCACTATGTCAATAGGTTAGTCCCAAAAATTGATATAAAATGATTATAAAACATCTAAGAATGATAAAATAACAGCATGAATACTTCATAAATTATAGATGCGTTGGAGACGTATCAGCATCCCCAAGCTTATTTCCTACTCATCCTCGAGTAGGTAAATGATAAAAGAAATAATTTATGAAGTGTGAATGCTAGCAAAGTGCACAAGTTTGATCAATGATAATTTCAATCACTTTTCCTTGCATCATAACAACATTTCTTTCTCATAAAACTTATCATGTTATAGTAGCAAACAATTCACATGTTAAGGTTCAAACAATGAATTCTCTTGAAACCCAACAACCTATGTTCTCAGTCACCAAGCAATTGCAATTCAACTTATTCAACAGAGTTTAAGTAAGAACTCCACATACTCAACCATCATATAGTCTCCTATGATTGCTAACACTTACCTTGTACACATGAGCAAAACTTTTCAACCGGACACATAGAAAGATAGGGGCTTATTGTTTTGCCTGCCAATGTATTCACCACAAGGGTGATGTCAACAATAGTAACTCATGCTACCCATATTCAACTGGACATATGTGCCTAGATCTTTCCTCACCACATGATGCTTGCCAAAAGAGTAAAATAAAAAGGAATAGAGAGAAAAACTTTGACTCTTTGCATAAAAGTAAATACTGAAAAGTAAAAGATAGGCCCTTCATAGAGGGACGCAGAGGTTGCCATGTGCTTATTTGTTTGTATGCTCAACCCCTTAGTGCAAGAGAATGTCATGTTATATTACCCCTTATGATAGCAACCTTTATTATGCAGTCCATCACTTTTATTACTTTACCATCACAAGTTCGTACAACGCTCAATTTTCTCTTACACTAAATGATCTTACACTTTTAGAAGCAATTTTTATTGCCTTATTGCACCGATGACAACTTACTTGAAGGATCTGGCTCAATCCTTAGGTAGGTATGGTGGACTCTTGAAAATAAGATTTGAGTTTAACGTTTTTGGATGCACAAGTAATATCTCTACTTAGTGCAGAATTTTTGGCTAGCAAAGATGGGGGGCAAGCACCACATGTTGAAGGATCTATGACAATATGACTTCTATGTGAATATGAGAAAACATAAGTCATTACATTGTCTTCCTTGTCCAACGTCAACAATTTTGGCATATAATATTTTTATGGGGGCTCACAGTCACAAAATATTTCTAGGATAGTATATTTGCATGTGAAAGTTCTCTTCCTTATACTAATTATTCGTGAATTGCTTGTATGACCAATATTGCGATTGTCAAGCCTCAAAAGATTTCACTTTCTAAACCCGATGTGAAGCTACCACTAGGCATGATGTGATTTAAACTTTATGATATTCAATTTATTCAACAATTTACTCATAGGATATAAGTGAAGCACAAGAGTAAATGACAAGCTACTCCAAAAAGATAGAGGTGAAGATCAAGCGAGTAGTTAAGTAAATAGGTGGCTATGTGAAGACTCTCTTTTATTTAAAAACTTTCAGATCTAAGTATTTTATTCAAATAGAAAGGAAAACAAAATAAAATGACATTCCAAGGATAGCACAACTCATGTGAAGAAGCAAAAACTTAGGCTCAACCGATACTAACTGATAATTGTTGAAGAAGAAAGGTGGGATGCCTACCGGGGCATCCCCAAGCTTAGATGCTTGAGACTTCTTGAAATGTTATCTTGGGGTGCGTTGGGAATCCCCAAGCTTGAGATTTTGTGTCTCCTTAATTCGTCTCATATCACGGTTTTCCTAAATCTCAAAAGCTTCATCCACACAAAACTCAACAAGAACTCGTGAGATAAGTTAGTATAAACCAATGCAAAAACCTTATCATCCTCTACTGTAGAAAATCACTAAAATTACTATTCAACATTGCATACTAAATGCCTCTGCATATTTAATACTCCTACCCGCAAATAGATTCATTAAACAAGCAAGCATATGCAAGCAATGCAATCATAACAGCAATCTGCCAAAACAGTACAGTCTGTAAAGAATGCAAGAGTATCAATACTTATTCAACTCCAAACATTATGAAAATTTACCACACTGTAGATAATTTATCAAAACTTATTATGCAAAAAATTTCAACATTTTATCACACTCTGAATTTTCTAGGGTATATTTGCAACAGCGGTAAACTTTTTGTTTTCAAGCAGCAACATGTAGACTTGTAAAATAAGCATGGCACGGGCTATCAATGCCACTTTTATTGAAATAAAATATGCAAAAAATTATTCTAAATAACAACAAGTAAATCCTAACAAAATAAATTGATGCTCCAAGCAAAACACATATCATGTGACGAATGAAAACATAGCTCTAAGTAAGGTTACCGATATTATTGGAGACGAGAGAGGGGATGCCTTCCGGGGCATCCCCAAGCTTAGTTGCTTGGATCTTCCTTGGATATTACCTTGGGGGTGCCTTGGGAATCCCCAATCTTAGGGTCTTGTCACTCCTTATTCTCCTCATCTCGACATCTCACCCAAAACTTGAAAACTTCAATCACACAAAACTGAACGGAAGTTTGTGAGACAGGTTAGTATGATAAAGAGCAAACCATTCCACTTTTGGTACTATCAAAGACAAGATTCATAATTGTTCTCACACAATGCCTACTGTAGCATATGATTTCTACAATTTATATTGAGCAATATAAGCCATAGAAACTAGAAGACAAGCAAACTATGCATTGAAAACAGAATCTATCAAAAACAGAACAATTTGTAGTAATCTGTACTCAAACCATACTTCTGCTACTCAAAAAATCTGAAAATTTAGGACCACGTGAGAAATTTATCTAGTAATCTTCTGCAAAAAGAATCAACTCAAAATCGCCCTTCTGTTAAAGTAGATAATTATTTTTTGAGCATAAAAGTTTCTATTTTTAACCAAGATCAAATCAACTATCACCCAACAAGATCACAAAGGCTTTACTTAGCACTTTATTGAAAAAAGCTATAAAACATGGTTACTACAGTAGCATAATCATGAGAACACACAAAAAACAGTAGGTAAAAGTGTTGGGTTATCTCCCAACAAGCGCTTTTGTTTAATGCCTTTTAAGCTAGGCATGATGATTTCAATGATGCTTGCATAAAAGATAAGAATTGAAACATAAAGAGAGCATCATGAAGCATATGACTAGCGCATTTTAGGTCTAACACAATTCCTATGCATAGGGATTTTGTGATGAAACAACTTGTGGGAACAAGAATCAACTATCATAGGAAGGTAAAACAAGTGTAACTTCAGAACAATCAACACATAGAGAAGAAACTTGATATTATTGAGATATGTAAGGGCATAAGTTCCTTTCTCATAATAATTTTCAGAGGCATCATGAATGGATTCAACAATATAACTATCACATACCGCACTCTGTTCATGATCTTCATGATCCACAACCATAGAAAATTTATTACTATTTATGGCATACATGTCACAATAATAATCATCATAGATAGCAACTTTATTGTCGTAGTCAATTGAAACCTCTTCCAAAATAGTGGATGTATCACTAAATAAAGTCATGACCTCTTCAAGTCCACTTTCATCAATATTGTAATAAGATTCAACACCCTCCAAAATAGTGGGATCACTACTACCTAAAGTTGACACTCTTCCAAACCCACTTTCATCAATGTAATCATCATAAATAGGAGGCATGCTATCATCATAATAAATTTTCTTATCGAAAGTAGAAGGAATCACAGGATCATATTCATTAAGCAAAGCATCCCCAAGATTAGGACAAGCATTATTTCCAGCAAATAAATCTTCAAACATATCATACTCATCAAACATAGCATCCCCAAGCTTGTGGTTCTGCATATCATCACAATCATTCTTATCAATAGCATGAATGGCACCAATAGTATAGCAAACATTATTATCATATTCTTCCAAGCAAGTGCTAAAAATATTTTCAAGATCATAATGGATATCATTGTCTTCCCAATCATAATCATTACAACAAGTAGTAGGTATCACACAATCATACTCAATATCATCATCCTCTATCGACATATTTGATTCACTTTCATGAGGTACAATGGTGATAGGAGCAACATTACTTGGGAGAGATACCTTTTTACCTCTATTCTTTCTTCTTCTTTTTTCTTCACCACACCATGTGTGGGTTTAATTAATTTTCTCAAGCTTCTTGTTGAAGAGATTGATTGGATAGGAACCTCCTCCTCGTTACCTGATTCATCAAAATAAACACTAGGAGGGTTTTGGGAAACATTTTCCCTGTCATTAGTACTCTCTTCATACTCCATTTGTTTTCTTGTCTTTAAGTAGTTGGCAATATAAGGATTCTCAATGCAATTTACCTCACAAAACAAATAAATTTCTACTAGATCAAAATCAAGAAATTTCTCGAGATTAAATTTTGGAATACCCTTAGTTATACGTTTCATTTCTTCATACCCCAAAAGGAGACTAAGCTCTTTATGATGCTCAAGGGTAATCAAGTTATCACAATTTTTGGACATGATTTGATCATGAAAGAATTTGCATTGGAGTTTTAAATGACCATGTTCATTGCAAAGTTCACAAGGATGGCAAAAAAATTTAAATCTTTCAGCACAATCATCTAGCCTCTCTTGCAACTTTCTCGTTTCTAAATATTTATGCTTCAACAAAATCTATCTTCCCTTTTTGGTGTGCAAAGGCACTCCCAATTCACTCCGCAAAAAGTGACATGCTCATAGGAAACATTTTTGTCATGACTTGTGCAATCATCATTAGCATTTTGGATATTCAAAGAATTCACACTAACAACATTGCAATCATGCTCATCATTCAAATATTTTGTGCCAAGCATTTTATTTACTTCCTCTTCTAACAATTGAGCATAATTTTCTGAACCATCATTTTCAAGAAAGATATTATAAAGATGATCAATAATAGGATGCAACCTAAATTCCATTCTTAGTTTTTCTTTTGTAAGTCAAACTAGTGATAAAACAAGAAACTAAAAGATTCAATTGCAAGATCAAAAG
This sequence comes from Triticum aestivum, assembly GCF_018294505.1. Classification (NCBI taxonomy): domain Eukaryota; kingdom Viridiplantae; phylum Streptophyta; class Magnoliopsida; order Poales; family Poaceae; genus Triticum; species Triticum aestivum. The sequence continues at coordinate 258,957,148 of NC_057798.1, read as the reverse complement.
ATATACCTTCAAGAACTCACCTCCCCGGCAATGGCGCCAGAAAAGAGCTTGATTTCTACTATGCAACTTTATTCTGTTAGACACGTGTTGGGCCTCCAAGCGCAGAGTTTTGTAGGATAGTAGCAATTTTCCCTCAAATGTATGACCTAAGGTTTATCAATCTGTGAGAAGTGTAGGATGAAGATGGTCTCTCTCAAACGACCCTGCAACCAAATACAAGTAATCTCTTGTGTCCCCAACACACCCAATACAATGGCAAATTGTATAGGTGCACTAGTTCAGCGAAGAGATGGTGATAAAAGTGTAATATGGATGGTAGAAATATATTTTTATAATCTGAATAAATAAAAACAGCAAGGTAGCAAACAGTAAACGGGTACAAAGATGGCATTGCAATGCTTAAAAATGAGGCCTAGGGTCCGTACTTTCACTAGTGGAACCTCTCAACAATGCTAACATAGTTGGATCATATGATTATCCCTCAAAGTACAATAAAGAAACACTCCCGAGTTCCTATTAGCAGAGAACAAAAGATAGGAATTGTTTGTAGGGTATGAAACCACCTCAAAGCTATTCTTTCCATTCGATCTATTCAAGAGATCGTACTAAAATAACACAAAGTTGTTGTTCCCATTCTATCTATCCTAGAGTTGGTACTAGAAAAACACCAAAGCAAATTCATATTCATAATACTCAATCCACACAAAGAACTACAAGGAGACCCCAAAGTTTCTATCGGAGAAAAGGTAATAAAAACGTGCATCAACCCCTATGCATAGATTACCCCAATATCACCGCGGGAATCCGCTAGATGAGTGCCATAACGTATATCAAGTGAATCAATAAGATACCCCAATGTCACCTCAAGTATTCATACCGCAAGACATACATCATGTGTTCTCAAATCTGAACATTCAATCCGACATGACAAAACTTCAAAGAGTAAAGATCCAATTCATCACAACAAGAGTATAGAGGGGAGAAACATCATATGATCCATCTATATTAACAAAGCCCATGATATAGATCACAAGAGAGAGAGAGAGATTAAACACATAGCTACTGGTACAAACCCTCAGCTCCGAGGGTGGACTACTCCCTCCTTAACATGGAGGCTGCTGGGATGATGAAGATGGCTACCGGAGATGAATCCCCCCTTCGGCAGGGTGCCAGAACGGGTCTAGATTGGTTTTCGGTGGCTATGGAGCCCTGTAGCGGTGAAACTTCTGATCTAGGTTTACCCCAAAGGGTTTCGGAATATTTGGGAATTTGTAGTGCAAAGAGGGGGTGCAGGAGGCCACCGAGGTGGGCACAACCCACCTGGGCGCACTAGGGGGGCCTGGCACGCCCTGGTGGGTTGTGGCCCCCTTGGGGCACCCCCAGGTGCTGCTCTGGCCCATCGAGAGTCTTTTGGCCCATAAAAAACCCACAAAAAGTTTCACCATGTTTGGACTCTGTTTGATATTGATTTGCTACGATGTAAATAGCATGCAAAAAACAACAACTGGCACTTGGCACTATGTCAATAGGTTAGTCCCAAAAAATGATACTCCCTCCATTCCTAAATATAGGGTGTATAGCTTTTGGCACAGAAATTAAAGAACGCACGTGGAGGAAAAATTTCACAAGTTTTGGGCGAGATTACACCTGACTAATTGACATGACAAAATAGAGGAGCTTGCCTCATATAAGGAAATGTAATCAAATACCTAAAATTATTATCCAAATGAGTGGTGCAACGCAATACACCTTATATATCGGATTTTTTTCTCAAAAATCTATACACCTTATATCAAGGAATCGAGGGAGTATAAAATGACTATAAAATGATTATAAAACATCTAATAATGGTAAAATAACAACATGAATACTTCATAAATTATAGATACGTTGGAGACGTATCACACACCGTTTGAGAGGGACATGCATGAATCTGAATTTATTAGAATACTCCATGTGCTTCACTTATATCTTTTGAGCTAGGCAGTTTTCTCTAGTGTTTCACTTATATCTTTTTAGAGCAAGGCAGTGGCTTTATTTTATAGAAATTGTTGAACTCTCATGTTTAACTTATATTATTTTGAGAGTCTTTAAACAGCATGGTAATTTGCTTAGGTTATGAATTTAGTCCTAATATGATGGGCATCCAAGAGGGATATAATAAAAACTTTCATATAAAGAACATTGAATACTATGAGAAGTTTGATTCCTTATGATTGTTTTGAGATATAAAGATGGTGATATTAGAGTCATGCTAGTGAGTAATTGTGGATTGGTAGAAATACTTGTGTTAAAGTTTGTGATTCCCGTAGCATGCACCTATGGTGAACCGTTATGTGATGAAGTCGGAGCATGATTTATTTTTTGATTGTCATCCTTTATGTGGAGGTCGGGAGTGCGCGATGGTTAACTCCTACCAACCTCTCCCCAAGGAGCATGCATGTAGTACTTTGTTTCGATGGCTAATAATTTTTTGCAACAAATATGTGAGTTCTTTATGAGTAATGTTGAGTCCATGGATTATACGCACTCTCACCCTTCCACCATTGCTAGCCTCTCTAGTACCGTGCAACTTTCGCCAGTGCATTAAACCCACCATATACCCTTCCTCAAAACAGCCTCTATACCTACCTATTATGGCATTTCCATAGCCATCCCGAGATATATTGCCATGCAACTTCCACCGTTTCGTTTATTATGACACACACCATCATTGTCATATTGCTTCGCATGATCATGTAGTTTGCATAGTATTTGTGGCAAGGCCATCGTTCATAATTTTTTATACATGTCACTCTTGATCATGGCACATCCTGGTACACCTCCGGAGCCATTCATATAGAGTCATATTTTTTTCTAGTATCGAGTTGTAATTCTTGAGTTGTAAGTAAATAAAAGTTTGATGATCATCATTATTAGAGCATTGTCCCATTTGAGGAAAGGATGATGGAAGCTATGATTCCCTCACAAGTTGGGATGAGTCTCCGGACTTTATAAAAAATAAAGTAGGCCAAAGAAGCCCAAATAAAAGAAAAGAGGCCAAAGAAGCCCACCAAAAAAAGAAAAGAAAAAATGAGATAAAAGAGAGAAGGGACAATGTTACTATCCTTTTTCCACACTTGTCCTTCAAAGTAGCACCATGATCTTCATGATAGAGAGTCTCCTATTTTGTCACTTTCATATAGTAGTGGGAATTTTTCATTATAGAACTTGTCTTGTATATTCCAATGGTGGGCTTCCTCGAATTTCCCTAGGTCTTCGTGAGCAAGCAAGTTGGATGCACACCCACTTAGTTTCTTTTTGAGCTTTCATACATTTATAGCTCTAGTGCATCTGCTGCATGGCAATACATACTCACTCACATTGATATATATTGATGGGCATCTCCATAGCCCATTAATATCCCAAGTTAATGCGAGACCTCCTTCTTTTTGTCTTCTCCACCAACACCATATTCTATTCCACCATATTCTATCCCAAGTTGATTATATTTTTGGTTGTTTTTTATGCATTAATATGCTATTTTATATTATTTTTGGGACTAACCTATTAACCTAGGGCCTAGTGCCAATTTTATGTTTTTCCTTGTTTTTGAGTTTTGTAGAAAAGGAATATCAAACGGAGTCCAAACGGAATAAAACTTTCGCGATGATTTTTCTTGGACCAGAAGACATCCACGAAACTTGGAGAGGAGGTCAAAAGATGATCGAGGTGGCGACAAGCCTCCTAGGCACGCCCCAAGGGGGCGTGCCCTGAGGGCTTGTGGGCCCCTCGGTTGCCCTCCAACCCTAATTATTGCTCCATAAATACCCAAATATTCCCAAACCACCAAAAGCATCCACCAAAATACTTTTCCGCCGCTACAAGCCTCTGTTCCCATGAGATCTCATCTTGGGACCTTTTCCGGCACCCTGCCAGAGGGAGATTCGATCATGGAGGGCATCTACATCGACCTCTACCCTTTCAATGAAGCGTGAGTTGTTTACCATAGACCTATGGGTCCATAGCTCGTAGCTTTATAGCTTTTTCTCTCTCTATGATCTTCAATACCTTGTTCTCTTCGATGTTCTTGGAGTTCTATCCGATGTAATATTCTTTTGCGGTGTGTTTGTCGAGATCCGATGAATTGTGGATTTATGATTAGATTATCTATGAATATTATTTGAGTCTTTTCTGAACTCTTTTATGCATGATCAAATATCTTTGTATTTCTCTTCGAATTATCAGTTTGGTTTGGCCAACTAGATTGGTTTTTCTTGCAGTGGGAGAGGTGCTTAGTTTTTGGTTCAATCTTTCGGTGTCCTCACCAAGTGACATAGTAGGGGTAGCGAGGCACGTATTGTGTTGTTGCCATCAACGGTAAAAATATGGGGTTTTCATCATATTCCTTGAGTTTATCCCTCTACATCATGTCATCTTACTTAAGGCGTTACTCCGTTCTTATGAACTTAATACTCTAGAAGCATACTGGATAGCGGTTGATGTGTGGAGTAATTGTAGTAGATGCAGGCAGGAGTCGGTCTACTTGACATGGACCTGATGCCTATATTCATGATCATTGCCTTGGATATCATCATAACTTTGCACTTTTCTATCAATTGCTTGACAGTAATTTGTTTACCCACCATATGTTTTCTTTCAAGAGAGAAGCCTCTAGTGAAACCTATGGCCCCGTATCTATTTTCCATCATATATTTTCAGATCTATAAACCAAAAAACCTAAAAATATCTTGCTGTAGTTTATTTAGATTTATTTTAGTTTGCCTTTTCATTTATCTTTTATACCTATCTCCGTTAGATCTCACTCTTGTTTGAGACCATGAAGGGATTGCCAATCCCTTTTTCGCGATGAGTGCAAGTGTTTGTTACTTTGTGCAGGTGCATAGATGTGACGCCCCCGATTCAATCGTACACTAATCATACACGTGAATGTGTACGATCAAGATCAGGGACTCACAGGAAGATATCACAACACAACTCTAGACACAAATTAAAAAAATACAAGCTTTATATTACAAGCCAGGGGCCTCGAGGGCTCGAATACATAAGCTCGAATACACAAGAGTCAGCAGAAGCAACAATATCTGAGTACAGACATAAGTTAGAAAAGTTTGCCTTAAGAAGGCCAGCACAAAAGCATCTACGATCGAAAAGGCAAGGCCTCCTGCCTGGGAGCCTCCTAACTACTCCTGATCACCGGCGGCCTCCACGTAGTAGTAGGCATCGACGGTGGTATCTGGCTCCGACATCTGGTTGCATCAACCGGAAATAAGAAGAAAGGGGGAAAAGGGGGAGCAAAGCAACCGTGAGTACTCATCCAAAGTACTCGCAAGCAAGGATCTACACTACATATGCATCGGTATCAATGAAATGGGTTGTATCTGTGGACTGAACTGCGGAATGCCAGAAGAGAAGGGGGCAAGCCTACCCTATCGAAGACTAGCATCTTCAAGCGTCTTGCATCATCAGAAGAGATAAGAGTATCATAAAGTAAAGTAGTAGTAGTAGTGTTATCAACCTCGGCCAGAGATCCTTTCTCGACTCCCTGCGAGAAAGCAATCCCAGAGCCATACTATCCAGTTATCACCTCAAGTATCCAGTTCTAGTTGTATCAATTGGGATACAACTCCAAGTGTCCGTTACCGTAGGACAGGCTACCGATAGATGTTTTCTTCGCTGCAGGGGTGCACCAACTTATCCACCACGCTCGATTAACTCCGGCCGGACACACTTTCCTGGGTCATGCCCGGCCTTGGCCAAACAATACGCTACAACCTGACCTAGGCTTAATAGAGAGGTCACCATGCCGGACTAAACCTATGCCCCCAGGGGTCATGGGACATCACCCCCGGATCTCCTGCATGTTGCGAACGCGGCCGGTGAGCAGACCTGGCTACCTCCTTAAAAAGGCAGGTGCTTACGCAGTCCAACCCAGCGTGTGCCACTCAGTCACCAACGTCTATTAAGCTTTGGCTGATGCATATGATGCAGAATGCCCATTCTATGCCAACGTGATGGTTAGTGCTATCAGGCCAGAGGCCCCTCGGATCAAATATCCAAATCGTAGTGGATTAGGAACACGCGGTAACAAGCAGAGACTCACGAAATATGTGACCCCGTTGCCCCGTCTAGAGGACTTGCGGCAAGGGCTAGGAATGCCCGACCACGCCTCATAATTATCTCGCGAGCATCCTCTAGGTTAACCCGTCTCCACATCACTCGCGGGTACCCCTCAGGGTCGACCTGCCTTTCCAAGTAACAGGTGTAAAGTCCAAGTATCCGTGTGTACAAACATCAAGGGGAAAACCCAGGTGTCACCCCCGATGAATTCCACTCGATGTAATCATCAAGGTGAACATAAGAGGATCCACCCTCGAGGTTCACACTTGAGGGGTTGCACGATAGAGTCGTATCAGAGGTGCTTAAGGAGGAAATCACCCTCGACGATCACGACCGATTAGCTACACTACAGAGATCTCATCAGGAGTGATGTATGAGGTTCCACCCTCGGCACTCGATGGTAACTCTGCAGAGTCAAGCAACAAAAGGGGTGTGATGTGATGTGAGGTGTCGGGCTCTGGTCTTTGATCCCATTGACCGAGTCATCGGTGATGAAGCAGGGGCAACAAGGACCAGGTGGGAGTCACTGATGGATCACTAACCAACCTATACTAAGCAGTTTAGGATAAGCAGGTAGGTAACATTGAGCAGGTTACAAAGACAGGCTATGCATCAGAATAGGAGCAAACAATAACAGTAGCAGAATCTAATGCAAGCATGAGAGAATGGAATGGGTGATATCGGGATGATCAAAGGGGGGCTTGCCTGGAAGATCTGCTGAAAAGGAAGAAGTGTCGTCGTCGAGTAGTCGATCATAGGGGCGACATCGGTCTCGGGGTCTACCAGAGAGAAGAGGGGGAAGAAACAATAAATATAAAGCAAACAAAGCATCATAAAGCATAACAAGGTAATACGACGTGCTGGGTGTGACCTAACGTATGGCTACACGATATAGGTGAAGGGGGAATTCAACCGGGAATGTTTTCCTAGTGTTAGGCATTTTCGATTAGACGAACCGGAGGGGGAAGGTTGCATGTTGGCTATGCTAGGGATGCATGGCGGACAAACGGACTGCGTCTTCGGATTTGTCTCGTTGTTCTGAGCAACTTTCATGTATAAAACATTTTCATCCGAGCTACGAATTATTTTCTATGAATTTCCTAAGTTTTAACAAATTTTCTGAAATTGTTTTAATTCGAAAAAAACAAAACAGGGGTTGGGTGCACCCGATGAAGTGCACCCAAAGATGCACCAGTGGCCGGCAGGTGGGGCCAGTCAACTGCTGACACAGCAGTTGACTGGTCAACCTTTGACCGGTCAGTGGTTCTAGTGGGACCCGTATGTCAGTGACTCTGGGCCTAACAACAGTTTTTATTAAACTAAAAGATTTAATTAGAGGCCTGGGGCCCGTTGTCAGTGGGGGGGGGGGGTTAGCTGGGGGTTAATTAAGTGGCTAATGACGCCATGTCAGCAGGTCAGTGGCGGCTAACCGCCGGCGTTAAGCCGAGGCGCCGAAGTTGGCCGTCCGGTCGTTCCTGTTAACGGAAGGAAGCACGGGTGGGTGCGTTGGGAAGCTGGGGCTCGCACGGTTCAGGCGGTGGTCGCGGGGTGGCCGGAGGTGGGCTGGGACGGCGATGGTGCTAGGCAGTGGGCGGCGGTGGTGCGTTCGGTCGTGGCGGGTGGCGGTGGTGTGGTCGGCCGTGACGGGCGGAGGCGGACGCGAGCTCGACCGCAGCTCATGCGGCATGGGACGGCGGGGGACGGGGCCCAGGCGCGGCGCGGGCACGGACAGACGACGAAGGCAGCAGGGGAGGCTAAGGCAGCGATGCAGTGATGGGCGCGGCCAGGACGAGGCGAGGCCGCGGCGGGCTGCGGGCATGGCGATACAGGGGGAAATGCCGGCGACAGCAGCTATTTGCAGCAGCACAACAGAAGCAGGGGAAGGGGGCAGCGACAAGAAGCACAAGTGGTAACCAGCTGTGGGTGCGGCAACAGCAGCATAGCAGCAGGAGCGCGGGCCTGAGTGGCATTTGCGGTGAGCGGGGGCGAGCGCGACGACGACAACAGGGAACAGTGGCGGGGCAGAGTGGTGGCGCGAGCTCGACAAAGAGATTGCATAGGCACGGGGGAAGGCCTACGGCAGAGGCAGAGGCTAGGAGGGAGAGGGAGGAGATGCGTGTGCTCACCGGGTGGCACACGGTGGCCGATGAATGGATTAGGAGCAGCAGAGGCGATGGCCGGAGTCGAAGAAGGCGGCGATGAGCGTTGGCCGTGGAGGAAGAAGAAGGCGCAGGGGACGTTGAGGCGGCTCCCCAGCTTCGATCCAGAGGTGATGAAGATGAAGAAGCCCATGCCAGAGCTGCTGGACACCTTGGCGGGGCGCGGGGACGATGGTGGCCGCGGGATCGAGCGGCGTACAACGACGGCGGCGTCGGGCGGGATACAAAGGGGAAGTACGAGTAGGGAGAGGGAGTGAGTGGGTCCTAGGGTTTTGCAGAGGGGCGTGGGGAAGGCCTTGTAGGCGTCGAGGAGGGTTGGATGGCCGACGTGTGTACATTGGCGGCGTCGACGAACACGCTCTGTTCACGACGTCTATCATGAACAGAAGAAAGAAGAACAGTGCTAAGTGGGCTGGGCCGTGCTACTGTAGCCATTGGGCTAGAGTGAATAGTGAGGTTTTGGCCTTTTCTCTTTCTCCTTTTCTAATTTCTTTAAAACTTCTATTTCAAATAGTTTAGGCCAGTTAAACACTTTGCAAAAATGTTGGTTCACCACCAATATTAATTATGCATTATTTGGCACAAGATGAACATTTTTAGTTTTCATGTTTGAGCAATTTGAATTTCACTCAGAAATTGAAAATGAATTCAACTGGAATTTGAAATGGAATATTGATCAAAGTGACTAAGTGCTGTGATAGCAAAATGATTAGCTTGATCTCAGGGATTACTGTAGCATCATTACACCGGGGTGTTACAATAGATTGGTGACTTGCTTGTGCTTCCTACTGGGTTGATACCTTGGTTCTTAACTTTGGGAAATACTTATCTCTACTTTGCTGCATCACCCTTTCCTCTTCAAGGGAAAAATCAACGCAAGCTCAAGAAGTAGCACCTATGGAAAGATGTCAAGCACCAAAACACAAAATGCATAAGCAATTGACCTGTATATGGTGAATAACAAAAAAGAATGGAAAGAGCAAAGATGTGGAAATAACAGAGGAAGAAAGGGAAAATAAACACATAATGTGTGTCATGCTGTGTCAAAAGGTTAGCTCTACAGGGGAATTCTACGCATATCACTTGTTCACGTATCGCCACACGGTCTCAATGCAGCAAATATACATCCATTTATACCAAGTTCCAATGAAGAATACTACATTTCCAGATAAAAAGTATCATCAATAGTGTAGGTCAAAAAATATCATACATCAATGGCCACACGGTCTCAATGAATCAAATATACATCCATTTCTATCAAGATCCAAAGAAGAATACTGCATTTTTAGATAATAATGCTCATCAACATTCTAGGTCAATAAAGGCAATAGTTGTAACTTGAATAATAAAAATAATAGTGATCACTCACGTATGTCAAAAGAAATATTTGAGGCCTCAACTTTAAAATGCAAATAAATTGATTCGAAGCTAGATTAGAGTCTAAGAGCTGTCTAATCATTCCATTCTGGTACCTAAAATTGAAGGCACAAAAAGTAGGCCCTCAAATAAATACTTATGAAGATTGTAAGCATATGCGGTAATCTTGATCAAGAAGTTTATGAGACACGTGGAAACGAAAGTAATTAACCATTTACGAAAACAGGGAGGTAATGGCACACTGTAACACCCCTGTGTAATGATGCTACAATAATCCCTGGGGTTAAGTTAATCCTTTTGCTAAACAAGTGTTTGTTCATCATTGTCTCTTATCTCTTTCAAATTCTAGTTGAATTCAATTTCAAATTATGTGTGAAATTCAAAAATGCTCAAATATGAAAACTAAAATGTTCATCATGTGGAAAGTATTCTTCTGGTAATATTGGTGGTGAACCAACATTTTTTTGCAAAGTGTCTAAATGGCCTAAAATAGCTAAAACAGAAAGTCAAAAAAGAGAGAAGGAAAAGCACAGGGGAGAGAAAGCCCCAGCCCCACTTGGGCTTCGGCCCACCCGAGCTAGCTGGCCCAGCTAGGCCGGCCCACGCCCACTCCCTGGTCGCTCTCCCCTCCCCATGTTCAATCGACCGAGGGCGCGCGCCCGCGCGTCGCCGCCGAACCACCTCGCCGGCAACGCCCCCGCGAGAGGATAAGGCTCCCCTCGATGCCTCGGGCCTCCTTCCCCACCTACCTCCTCCCACTCACTCCCCCTGGCATTCCCATTCATTCCCCCCTCCTCTCCCTCGCTCTCCCGCTCACGCTCGATCTCGTCCGAGCGCCATCGTGGCTGCGCCGCCGCGCTCACTTAACCACCATTGTCGCCTCGCCTCGCCATCGTGTCTATCAGCTCCGCCGTCGTCGACTACCTCGTCCCTGTCCACGAGCGCAAGCCGGGGAGCACTGTAGGCAGCAGATCGAGCCGCCCTCCTTCTGCCTCTACTCCGGCGATCCCGTTCGACTCCGGCGACGCCTCCTACTGCTACTAACCTTCCAGGGGCTTTACGTAGCCTCCCGGTGAGCCTCGCCTCTCTCCCCTCCGTCTTCCCGCTGTTGTTGCGCCCGTAGGTGCCGTTCCCCGCATGTCCGAGCTCGCCTCCGCCGAGCTCGTCGCCGACCACGTTCGGTGACCGAACGCCCATGCAAGCGTGTCCATCATGCTCGCCCGCACGCATAGATGCCACACGTGCTCAGCACCGCTCATTTTGCTCATCGTTGCGCCTTTTGCAAGATCACCGTGCCTCGGGTCTCCGCCGTCCATGTCGCCGCCGACGACTCCTACCATCCCTGTTTGCGTCACCACCCGCATTGGACGCGGTGTTCTGCACTCGTTCGAACACAAGTCACGGCGCGCGTTTTGGCCCGCTGTAGAGAGAATCCCGACAAACTCCGGCGAGAAACCGCCGCGGACGCGCTCGCCGGAGCTCCTCCGGTGCCGGCCCTGACCTGGTGTGGCATGGGGCCCGCCCAGTGCAGCTGATAGTGGGCCCCTACGCCTCTGTTTGACTGCGTTGACCATGGTCAACGCGGGGTACTATTCCCCAGCCACTGACATATAGGCCCCACCACCTAATTAGATTAGTCAAACATTTTTTAAAATAAACTTAATTAGTTAAACCTGATCAATCACTGACATGTGGGGCCCAGCTTCTAATTAGCCTCAGTTTAGTTAAACTTAAACTTCTGTTAGTCCACTCTCTATGACAGGTGGGACCCACTGGTCAGTTTGACTTGGTCAGTCGTCCTATTGACTGCTAACATCACAATGATGTCATGCTGACGTAGTAATTCCTTTCTGTTAATTTCATTAATTCTAGAAAATGTTTAAAACTTTGGAAATTCATAGAAAATAAACTGGAACTCGGATAAAAATGTTTTCTACATGAAAGTTGCTCAGAAAAATCCAATGAATCTGAATACATGGTCCGTTCATCTGTCACATGCCCCTACCATGTTGAAAATGGAACTTTCCCCCTCTTTTCCTTTGTCCAGAATCCGCCTAACGCCGGGAATTCATCCTCGGATGTTTATACCCTCCGTCTGCAACGTGTAGTACTACGTTAGGTCGACCCTAGTTCTTCTTATCGTCATGTCATGCTTAGTGTTGCATCTGTTTGCTTATATTTACTGTTTCTTCCCCCTCTTCTCTCTGGTGGACCCCAAGGCCGATGATGCCCCGATGATCGACTACGTCGACAATGACACTTCTTCCTTTTCAGTAGAGCTTCCAGGCAAGCCCCCCCCCCCCCGCCCTTTGATCATCCTGATATCGCCCATTCCATTCTCTCATGCTTGCATTAGATTTTGCTACTGTAATTGTTTGCCCCTATTCTAATGCATAGCCTCCTTTTGTACCTGCTGTTGTACCTTACCTGATTATCCTAAACTGCTTAGTATATGTTGGTTAGTGATCCATCAGTGACCCCCCACCTTGTCCTTGTTGCCCCTGCTTCATCATCGACGACTTGATCGATGTGATCGACAACCAGAGCCTGACACCTCACATCACATCGCGCCCCTTTTGTTGCTCGACTCTACAGAGTTACCATGGAGTGCCAAGGGTGGAACCTCATACATCACTCCTGATGAGATCTCTGTAGTGTAGCTATTCGGTCGTGGTCATCGAGGGTGATTTCCTCCTTAACCACTTCCGATACGACTCTGTCGTGCAAACCCTCAAGTGTGAACCTCGAGGGTGGTTCCTCTTACGTTGACCTTGATGATTACATCGAGTGGAATCCATCGAGGGTGGTTCCTCAGGGTTCCCCTTGGTGTTAGACACACAGTTACTATGGTTACTATAACTTTACACTGATTCATGTTACTAAAGACGGGTCAACCCTGAGGGGAAGCTGCGCGAGCTTAATTGCGAGTGATGTGGAGTCGGGTTGACCTGGAAGGTGCCCGCGAGATAACTACGGGGCGTGGCCGGGCATTCCTAGGCCTTGCCGCAAGTCCTCGAGACGGGGCAACAGGGTTACATCGATCGTGAGTCTCTGCTCGTTACCGCGTGCTCCTAATCCACCATGATTTGGATATTTGATTCGAGGGGCCTCTGGCCTGATAGCACTAACCATCACGTGGGCATAGTATGGGCGTTCTACGTTGTATGCATCAAACGAAGCTTAATAGGCGTCATGCGACTGAGCGGCGCACGCCGAGCTGGACAGGTAAGCACCTGCCTTTTTAAGGAGGTAGCTAGGTCTGCTCACTGGCCGTGTACACAACATGTAGGAGTTCCCGAGGCGATGGCCCATGACGGGCATAGGTTTAGTCCGGCGTGCTGGCCTCTCTATTAAGCCTAGGTCGGGTTGCGGCATATTGTTTGGCCGAGGTAGGGCATGACCCAAGAAAGTGTGTCCGACCGGAGTTAATCGAGCATGGTGGGTAAGTTGGTGCACCCCTGCATGAAAGAAAACATCTATCGATAGCCTGTCCTACGGTAACGGACACTCGAAGTTGTATCCTGGTCGATACAAGTAGAACTGGATACTTGAGGTGATAACTGGATAGTATGGCTCTGGGATTACTTTCTCGTAGGGAGTCGAGAAAGGATCACTGGCCGAGGTTGATAACACTATTACTAATTTACTTTATGCTACTCTTATCTCTTCTGATGCTGCAAGATGCTTGAAGCTGCTTGAAGATGCAAGTCTTCGATAGGCTAGGCTTTCCCCCTTCTCTTCTGGCATTCTACAGTCCAATCCACAGATACAACCCATTTCATTGATACCGATGCATATGTAGTGTAGATCCTTGCTTGCAAGTACTTTGGATGAGTACTCTCGGTTGCTTTGCTCCCCCTTTTCCCCCTTTCTTCTTCTTTCCGGTTGATGCAACCAGATGTCAGAGCCCAGGAGCCAGATGCCACCGTCGATGCCTACTACTACGTGGAGACCGCCGATGACCAGGAGTAGTTAGGAGGCTCCCAGGCAGGAGACCTTGCCTTTTCGATCGTAGATGCTTTTGTGCTGGCCTTCTTAAGGCAAACTTGTCTAACTTATGTATGTACTCAGATATTGTTGCTTCCGCTGACTCTTGTGTATTCGAGCTTATATATTCGAGCCCTCGAGGCCCATGGCTTGTAATATAAAGCTTCTATTATTTTAATTTGTGTCTAGAGTTGTGTTGTGATATCTTCCCGTGAGTCCCTGATCTTGATCGTACACATTTGCGTGTATGATTAGTGTACGATTGAATCGGGAGCGTCACACACACCGTCTTCAGTAGAAACAAATATTGTCAGATAAAAGGATGCAGGTTCAAACTTGAAGAAGCAACCTCATATATCTTCTCTATGGAACAACAGAAGAAAATTAGAACAAATTTCATCAATGCCTAATGATGATGAACGAGTTTAAGCTTTGATATTCATAAGACAAAATATAAGGTGATCCAATAGCATTTTAAGGTCATTGTATTTCTGATCCAAGGGTGATCTAAAAGAACATACATAATACTAATAATGACATAAATTTAAGCTAGATCGATATAGACAGATTGAAACTCACTTGAAGCTTCTGCTGCAAGCATCCTTCTATGTGAATCTTTTCATAGAAAGCACTTAACAAAATACATTGCTTCTGCCAGAGAAGGACGATGTTATTCCTTATATCCAGGCTTGACTTTGAGAATGGAACTCGATGCTAGATTCCGAATGTGCGCAAAAAGCAATGTTGCCACAAAGGAGGATATGTGGAATGACATATATACTCCAGGCATGAGCTTCCATGCTAGCATCTATGCAGAAATTCAGGAGGAACATAATAAATTTCCAACATAATAAGCCCTTCCAACAAAATTATTTAGGCCCTAATCTGCATAAAGCATTAAAATGTATGAACAAACATGCCATATCAATAACATAGAGAACTAAAAATCGACCAGTACTACTGAATGATGAATCAAGTTGTACAAGTACACTAATGAATCCACGACAAATGTAATTAGCTAAGGATCTAGCAGAAGCTAACAAGCTTATTGGACTTACCTAACAGAGGCACACTCGAGAAAATATACCGACACCTGAGCAAAGTAGAGAAACAACATTGCCCCTCTTTCCCCTCTCATCACCAAAGCTTTATTCTTCTATCACATCGGCGACAAAGTCTCTCAAATCTGGTCAAAATTCAAGGTAAAGTCAAGGTAATAAAAAGTAGTATCAGGGTCAGGATCATGATTGACTATTTGCTTAGAAGATTACATGTTCCTTATGTAAAAGGTTCACTACATTCGCATGCTCCCCGTCCTCTATCCACCTTTGGCTTCATAGAGGCCACGTTCTTCTCAACATGATCCATCTTGCACCTCTTGGCATAGATTTTTTTTCTGCTTCCTTACTTGAAAGTCAGAATGGATGACGCCTGATCAGTGTCATTGTTGTACAATAATGACCATCACAATATGAAGATCACCCGATCTATGGCGCTCATGGAAGGGTCCTTGACTTTGTCTTTCATATACAAAAAAAGCAAACAAGTGTCTAAATTTTGGCGTATCAAATGCGTTTACATGAATGAATGAATGCTATAAATGAGATTGAGGACGTGGTTCATTGATGATAGATGTACAATACATCTTAGGTAGCAGCAAGGAAGATGAAGGAGAGTGATGATTTCACCGTGTACGTTGTTGTTTTCTATATCAAAATGCATCAACCTTCCAAGTATCCTTTTAATCTTCAAAAAGCATAACTTCCGTTTAGAGCATCAAGAAGCCGTCCTGTAGATAGGACATATTAAAAAAAATTCAAGCTTCCCCACAATTTGGGTCTACGTAATTAAAAAGTGAAGATGCTTCCCATTTTTGTTGACAAGCTTCCAAATTTTTTGACAGTGGACCTTGCTAGATCTGACATATATGAGGTGCCTAGTGGGATTGTGAAATTGAAAATGCTTAGGCACTTATTTGTCAAGATTTTTTTAATCCAAATTGGATAGCTTTCAAGTGTTCCAGTGGTGTGCATATCGCCAATTGTCTTGGAAATCTGATAAATCTACAGAAGGTCCGAACATTGAAGCATATGATGAATCTATTATGAAATTTCCTATCTGGCGCACAACAGATTACAAATTTTTGTTTGATGCATTGACTAACTCTAAAAAACAAAATCTAACAATCCAAGTATCATATTATAGTGTGACAATATTTCTGACTAACATGATCAGACATCCAACATTTCAATGAACAACTTGTGGCACTTGCTGGACTTCTAGGGCGAAAGCATACACATGCCTTCTATTTGAAATAGCACGATTTTCTAAACTAAACCATTAAATCCAATATGACCTTAAGCTCGAAATCCAGCAGTGATGTGATGGTGGAGTAGATTTGGGGTGATGGGATCCAACCATCCAAGGGGATTTTTGAGGGGTACCGCCCATCTTGTGTGTGGCATGAAGACCCGACGGTGGTTGGCATCGCGGCGGCACAGGAAATCAGGGCCGCCAAGGGGAGGAAAGACGCAGATCACTCTGGCTTAAACGCCATGACGATGACGGTGGCAATGCACCATGGTTGGTTGAGAGAATTGAAGTCTTGTCAAGGAGGAGAGCGCCCAGGTCGCATGTACCTTGTGCCCGTCATCTTCGCGTGATAACTGGGAGAGGGACGGCGGCAGAATTTCGGCGGCGCACACATCAGGGGAGACTGGGAGAGAGATGAGAGGGCGGCTTTCCTCTGCTTCTTTCTGGTATGCAATTTTTGTTCTGTAAAAGAAAAATATCCGGCCCAAGAAAGGCCTTCGTTGTGAGCGAGGGCCCAATGAACCACTGATAACCCACAAGTATAGGGGATCGCAACAGTTTTCGAGGGTAGAGTATTCAACCCAAATTTATTGGTCCGACACAAGGGTAGCCAAAGAATATTCTCAAGTATTAGCAGTTGAGTTATCAATTCAACCACACCTGGATAACTTAATATCTATAGCAAAGTATTTAGTAGCAAAGTAGTATGGAAGTAACGGTAACGGTGGAAAAAGTAACAGTGATAGTTTTGTAGTAATTGTGACAGTGGCAACGGTAAAGTAACTAAACAAAGAAGAATATGTGAAAAGCTCGTAGGCATTGGATCGGTGATGGAGAATTATGCCGGATGCAGTTCATCATGTAACAGTCATAACATAGGGTGACACAGAACTAGCTGCAATTCATCAATGTAATGTAGGCATGTATTCCGAATATAGTCATACGTGCTTATGGAAAAGAACTTGCATGACATCTTTTGTCCTACCCTCTCGTGGCAGCGGGGTCCTAATGGAAACTAAGGGATATTAAGGCCTCGTTTTAATAGAGTACTGGACCAAAGCATTAACACATAGTGAATATATGAATTCCTCAAACTACGACCATCACCGGGAGTGGTCCCGATTATTGTCACTTCGGGGTTGCCGGATCATAACACATAGTAGGTGACTATAGACTTGCAAGATAGGATCAAGAACTCACATATATTCATGAAAACATAATAGGTTCAGATCTGAAATCATGGCACTCGGGCCCTAGTGACAAGCATTAAGCATAGCAAAGTCATAGCAACATCAATCTCAGAACATAGTAGATACTAGGGATCAAACCCTAACAAAACTAACTCGATTACATGATAAATCTCATCCAATCCATCACCGTCCAGCAAGCCTACAATGGAATTACTCACGTGCGGCGGTGAGCATCATGAAATTGGTGATGGAGGATGGTTGATGATGACGACGGCGACGGATTCCCCTCTCTGGAGCCCCGAACAGACTCCGGATCAACCCTCCCAAGAGAGTTTAGGGCTT
Organism: Triticum aestivum; assembly: GCF_018294505.1. Lineage (NCBI taxonomy): Eukaryota > Viridiplantae > Streptophyta > Magnoliopsida > Poales > Poaceae > Triticum > Triticum aestivum. The sequence goes on along the minus strand of NC_057798.1, from coordinate 258,939,660 downwards.
CACGGCGGCTCCGTATCGTAAAACGCGATGAATCCTTCTCTCTGATTTTTTTCTCCCCGAACACGAATATATGGAGTTGGAGTTGAGGTTGGTGGAGCTCCAGGGGGCCCACGAGGCAGGGGGTGCACCCAGGGGGGCAGGCGTGCCCCCCACCCTCGTGGAAAGGGTGTGGGCCCCCTGGCCTTGATTATTTCGGCGGTATTTTTTATTATTTCCAAAAATAATCTCCGTGAAGTTTCAGGTCATTCGGAGAACTTTTGTTTCTACACAAAGATAACACCATGGCAATTCTGCTGAAAACAGCGTCAGTCCGGATTAGTTCCGTTCAAATCATCCAAGTTAGAGTCAAAAACAAGGGCAAAAGTGTTTGGGAAAGTAGATACGACGGAGACGTATCAACTCCCCCAAGCTTAAACCTTTGCTTGCCCTCAAGCAATTCAGTTGATAAACTGAAAGTGATAAAGAAAAACTTTTACAAACTCTGTTTGCTCTTGTTGTTGTAAATATGTAAAGCCAGCATTCAAGTTTTCAGCCAAGATTATGAACTAACCATATTCACAATAACTCTTAGGTCTCATGTTTACTCATATCAATGGCATAATCAACTAGCAAGCAATAATAATAAATCTCGGATGACAACACTTTCTCAACAATCGTGATATGATATAACAAGATGGTATCTCGCTAGCCCTTTTTGAGACCGCAAAACATAAATGTAGAGCACCTTTAAAGATCAAGGACTGACTAAACATTGTGATTCATGGTAAAAGAGATCTAGTCATAGTCATACCCAATATAAATTAATAGTAATGGATGCAAATTACGGCGGTGCACTCCAGCTGGTGCTTTTAATAAGAGGGTGATGACTCAACATAAAAGTAAATAGATAGGCCCTTCGTGGAGGGAAGTGGGGATTTGTAGAGGTGCCAGAGCTCGATTTTGAAATAGAGATACATAGTATTTTGAGTGGCATACTTTCATTGTCAACATAACAACCGAGAGATGGCGATATCTTCCATGCTACACACATTATAGGCGGTTCCCAAACAGAATGGTAAAGTTTATACTCCCCCTCCACCAACAAGCATCAATCCATGGCTTGCTTGAAACATCGAGTGCCTCCAACTAACAACAGTCCCGGGGGAGTTTTGTTTGCAATTATTTTGATTTGATTTCATAAAGCATGGGACTGGGCATCCCAGTGACCAGCCATTTTCTCGTGAGTGAGGAGCGGAGTCCACTCCTCTTGAGAATAACCCGCCTAGCATGGAAGATACGGACAACCCTAGTTGATACATGAGCTATTCGAGCATACAAAATAGAATTTCATTTGAAGGTTTAGAGTTTGGCACATACAAATTTACTTGGAACGGCAGGTAGATACCGCATATAGGAAGGTATAGTGGACTCATATGGCATAACTTTGGGGTTTAAGGAATTGGATGCACAATATTCCCGCTTAGTACAAGTGAAGGCTAGCAATAGACTGGGAAGCGACCAACTAGAGAGCGACAACAGTCATGAACATGCATTAAAATTAATGAACATTGAGTGCAAGCATGAGTAGGATATAATCCACCATGAACATAAATATCGTGAAGGCTATGTTGATTTGTTTCAACTACATGTGTGAACATGTGCCAAGTCAAGTCACTCGAATCATTCAAAGGAGGATACCACCCCATCATACCACATCACAACCATTTTAATAGCATGTTGGCACGCAAGGTAAACCATTATAAACTCCTAGCTAATTAAGCATGGCATAAGCAACTATAATCTCTAATTGTCATTGTAAACATGTTTATTCATAATAGGCTGAATCAGGAACGATGAACTAATCATATTTACCAAAACAAGAGAGGTCGAGTTCATACCAGCTTCTCCCACCTCAATCAGTCCATCATATATCATCATAATTGCCTTTCACTTGCACGACCTAACGATGTGAATAATAATAATAGTGCACATGCATTGGACTAAGCTAGAATCTGCGAGCATTCAATAAACAGGAGAAGACAAGGCAATATGGGCTCTTGGTTAAATCAACAAGAATGCATAAAAGAGCCACTTCAACAATTTTATTATGGCCTTCTCCTATCGACCCCAAAGAAAAGAAAAGAAATAAAACTATTTATACGGGAAATCTCCCAACAAGCAAAAGAAGAATGGGAAATATTTTTGGGTTTTCTTTTTAATTATTACTACTACAGCAAGAAATTAAACTAACTAAAAGCTGCTACTAATTTTATTGGTTTTCTTAAGATTTTTCAAACACACAAGAAGAAAGCATACAAAGGAATATAAACTACCATGGATATTACAGTGAAAAAGTATGAGCACCGACAACTAGCAATGAGTGTGTGCGTCACGCCCAATATGCGACCCTATCCAAAAGGAACTCGAAGGTCCCACCAAGGATAGACCCGCATATTGAAACGCTTTTGCAAGGTGGATATCATTACATCAACATTACATAATAGATGGGGATACATACATAAGGCATACAATGCCACATGAATACAACATCACAATACATAAGAGCATCATCCGACTATGGATGAATCACAAACAGAAACTCAAACGACATCCACCCTGCTAGCCCAGGCTGCCGACCTGGAACCTATCCCCTGATCGAAGAAGCAGAAGAAGAACTCAACGCAAGCAAGCATCACTCTCGCGTCATGATCATCGCGTAACCTGTACATGCAACTGTTGTTGTAGTAATCTGTGAGCCACGAGGACTCAGCAATCCCATTACCATGGGTATCAAGACTAGCAAAGCTTAAAGGGAAATGAAGGGGTAAAGTGGTGAGGCTGCAGCAGCGACTAAGCATGATATGGTGGCTAACATACGCAAATAAGAGCGAGAAGAGAGCAAATGGAACGGTCGTGAAGCTAGCAATGATCAAGAAGTGATCCTAAACTCCTACTTACGTCAAACATAACCCAAAAACCGGGTTCACTTCCCGGACTCCGCCGAGAAGAGACCATCACGGCTACACACGCGGTTGATGCATTTTAATTTGGATCTGGTGTCAAGTTATCTACAACCGTACATTAACAAATTCCCATCTGCCTATAACCGCAGGCACGGCTTTCGAAAGATTATACCCTGCAGGGGTGTCCCAACTTAGCCCATGATAAGCTCTCGCGATCAATGAAGGAATAGACCTTCTCCAAGGACAACTCGATCAGACTCGGAATCCCGGTTTACAAGACATTTCGACAATGGTAAAACAAGACCAACAAAGCCGCCCGATGCGCCGACAATCCCGATAGGAGCTGCACATATCTCGTTCTCAGGGCAACACCGGATGAGACATCCTACGAGTAAAACCAAACCTCGAGTTTCCCCGAGGGGACCCCACAGTCTACTCGGTTCGGACCAACACTTAGACAAGCACTGGCCCAGGGGCGCTAAAATAAAGATGACCCTTGGGCTCCGGAAACCCAAGGGAAAAAGGGCTAGGTGAGGCAAATGGTAAAACCAAGGTTGGGCCTTGCTGGAGGAGTTTTATTCAAAGCGAACTGTCAAGGGGGTCCCATAAATCACCCGACCGCGTAAGGAACGCAAAATTCGGGAACATAACACCGGTATGACGGAAACTAGGGCGGCAAGAGTGGAACAAAACACCAGGCAAAAGGCCGAGTCTTCCACCCTTTACCAAATATATAGATGCATTAATAATATAAGAGATATTGTGATATCCCAACCAAAATCCTGTTCACCATGGAGCAATCTTCAACTTCACCTGCAACTAACAGCGCTATAAGAGGGGCTGAGCAAAAGCGGTAACATAGCCAAACAACGGTGTGCATAGGAAAGGTGTCAAAGGTTAGAGGCTGACATGGCAATTTGGGATGGCTTGATAAACAGGTAATAGGTAGCGCAGCATAGCGATAAAACGAAACAACTAGCATAGCAATGATAGTATTGAGATCCAGGGTAGCAGTCATCTTGCCTGAAATCCCGCTGGGAAGAAGAACGAGTCCATGAAGTAGACGAACCAACGTAGTCGAATGAATCCTCACGAACGCAACGTTACCAGAACTAAGAAGCAACACCGGAAAGAAGCAAGCAACATAGTGAACACACAAGCATAATCATGGCATGATGCACAATCAAGTATGATGCATGTCCGGTTTAAATGAGGCATGGCATGGCAAAGTGCACAAACAATCCTACAAATTAAGTGGAGCTCAACATGCAAAACACCGCATCAATTATTTAGTTCACTCCCGGTTAGGAACTCAACAATATTAAATGTTGGTTAACATGGAAAAAGGTGAAACATAATGAAACTACCTATCTAGGCAAGTTTAAATGAGGCCGGAAACAACAAACAACAATTCCGGAAAAACCTCATGTCCATATTCTAGTTTTGGTACTGTTCTGCCTATTACATAATTTTGGAGTTGGTAAACAGGAAAATAAAGTGCACCATGTTAAACTAGGCATTTTTCCACCCCATTTACATATAAAGTTTATTTAAAACGGAGTTACGGTTATTTAGTTATGAAATAAATCATTTTAACATGGCATATTAGAAAATTAATGCAAACATCAATTTAAACATTTTAAACATGGATGAAAGTGGCATATTATTAATCTACACAAAATTCTAAGCATTTTACATGTATAATTCATTTTAATATGAGGCATGATTGTTGAGTTTTTATATGCATGAGGAGCAAGGATTTTTTTTGTAAATCAGTAATACTCTGGATAAAAGAGAAAATCGTCAGACAAAAAAAACACTACGGGGCCAAAACTGAGGCGGACTGGGCCTCACCAGAGGGGCTGAGCCCACGCGATGGAGAGGAAGGCCGGCAGGGGCGCTAGGCCGAAGCCAGGCTGGGCCGGAGGCGTGGCTGCGGTCCACGTAGGTGAAGGGAGGGCACGGTCAACGCAGCGAGGCGGGGCGAGCGAGCTGTTGCTGCTCGTTTCTGAAGAACAGAAACAGCAGCAGGTTCAAGCGCCGGCGGCTGGGCGCGATGGACTTCGGCGACGGGGCAGAGGTGGACTTGGGGCTCCGGCGGGAGGAACTTGAGGCGCAGGGGACGGCGAGCTCCAGCAGGTCCGGCCGGCGGGGTCACGCAGGGCGGCGCTCATGCGCTCGTTCTCGTCTCTGACGAGGGGAAGCAGGCGACAGCGGGACTTGTGGCGTCGGTGGACCTCCGGGAAGAAGATGGCGGCGGCTGGGCGGAGCTGAAAGAGGTGGCGCATGGCGTTGGTCTCCTGCGGACGAGGGAAGAGGGAGGCGGGTCCCACGGGCTGGCGACGTCACGGACGCGAGCAGAGGTGCTCGTTGCCTGCGGCCATGGCTGTTGTCCTATGCAACAAAATGACGACAAGGCGGGGGAAAATCAGCAGCAATGGGAGGGGAAGAAAAGGCAGGGAGACACGATGGAGGAGCTCACCCATGACTCCGGTCAGCTCGAGGATCTCCGGCAATGGAGAGGGTGTCCAACGATGGAGCTTCGTTCGGTTCCCTAGGAGCAAAAGAGAGAGAGATGTGAGGCGAGAAGGAGAAGGAAAGGAAAAAGGGGACGACAGAGGGGAGCAGAGGGGCGGCCTGGTTCATCTGGTGGTCCGGCGAGGTTGTTGCAGGGCCGGAGGAGCTGAGGAGGCCAGTGCCTCGCGGCTGCACGGGGACGAGCCGTTCGGGTCCTCTCCCACTCGGGATCGATCGAGGAGGAGGGTTGCGGGCTCTGGGGATGGGTGGATTGAGGAGGGGATCAGGAGCTGCGCGCGATGGCTCGGGTTCGATCCCGAGGAAGGAGGAGGCTGGTCGGAGGTTGGAGAGGATCTGGATCGGGATGGAGGGATTGGGTGGAGCTAAAAACGAGGAAGGGAGGAGGCTGCGGGATCGAGGGAGGGGATCCCGAGAGGATTTGGTGGAGTGGCGGCGAGGAGGATGGATGGGACATCTCTCCTCAATTTTTAGGGTTGGGTATATATATATAGGAAAAGAGAGGAGTTTTTGAGTCACCCGATCACGATCGAACGGCTCCGGGAAAATCGGTTAGGAAGTCCACATAAAAAACGGAGATGTTTTATAGATGTTAGGGGATGATCCGGACTCAACGGTAACAACGGACCGGTTCGGGTTCGGGGAAGTTTTCGGACGCACGAAAGAGGGGGGGTCGGTGGTTGGACAAGAGGGGAACGCTTACACGGTTGGTCTCGGAATGGTCAACGAAGCCAAGGGGGACGCGGGAACCACAAACGACTATGAGAGGATGCAAGTTTGAAAACAATGACGGCAACAGAGTGGCGATGCAATGCGAATGATGCGATGATGAATGCAACAAGCAAATAAAACACACAACAACAACGAAATAAATGGAAGGCTTCTGAAGCGTCGGTCTCGGGGCGTTACAACACTCCACCACTACGAGAAGATCTCGTCCCGAGATCTAGGATGGCACTGGAGAGAAACGGAAGAGGAAGAGAAGAGGTAAACTAAGTTGCTTCTCTGAGAAACGAGTGAAACCATGAACCTTGAGAGGTTGAGCAAAATGAAAGAAAGAAAAGAACAAAGATGAACAAAGTTGAAAACACTCGTTTAAAAAAAATTCAAGGGTTACAACGAGAACCAAGAGGTTTAGTGATAAGATAGATATTGAAACCACTCCGGTTAAAACTAGATAGAGAAGCAAGAATTCGGGCAGCACTCCGGTTGAACATGAAAGGAATAGAACATGAACTTGAGAAGATGGGAAGATACTTGATGAAATCAACAACACACTGCCTCCGGAACTATTGAAAGAATGGCATAGTGGGTAAGAAGGATTTCAGACAGCACTCCGGTTGAAAAGAGAGGCAAAACTTGATAAGATGAAAAGAACATGATCCTCAATTCGAGAAGATGAGAGAAAAGAGCAACATCACAATGTCTCCGGGAGAAAGAATAGAAGATAGATCATTGGAATAACAGAATGGAGTAGAAAATGCCAACTTCTGCCACAAAAGAACTTGGAAAGCACCCTTCCAAGAAGGTTAGAACGGAGTTGTTGGAAAACCAACAACGAAAAGAATAAGCTTGTAGTGGGCTTATGGAAACATCTCAACACTTGAGGTGAAATTCTGCCACTGACGAAAATAATTGCTTGTTTGAGATCAAAGAAGAGATGAAAACTTCTTTCGCCGAGAGGATAGGAGAAAACTCGGATCATTGATAGCACCATAATTAGAAATATTCCTTAGGGAAGGCTTTAGGTGAAATCTATACGAAGATAACTCCAAAGAAGAGATTGATGGATTTAAAATACCTCATTCTTGACAACATGTGAATCATGAAACACGAACTCAAATTGTCAAGAATGACATAACACCACCTCAAATGATAAGGTAGAAGGAATTGCACTTCGGATGCAAGATGAAGAATGCTTAAACTCCTCAAAATAAAACATGTGTTGAGCACCATGTTTATTTTACAGTATAGCCTGGCGGATCATAACTTCGAGAGAAATCTTGAAGAACAATTGAAGAATGAAGAGAATCCTTGATGAACCACCATGTAGAGCCTCCATGAAGAACTCTGGTAATAAAAGGATGATAGAAAGGAAGAGAAGTTGAAAACACAAGGTGACGCCTTGCAATAATTTAGATGGAGCTTCGCGATGATAATGCGGAAAACTTGGAACTACGGAAAAGAAAAATGAAACATCTCGAACCGAGAAATGTGACCTAATGAACAACTCTACAAAGAAGAAACTAGATCATTGGATGAAACAATAATAAGAATTACGTTATGCCTATCCTTCACCAATTTAAATTGATGACAAGCAATGGATTTGGCATACTACTTATTCTTGTAGAAATGATTAGGAGAGACATAGCGTAAACTTGAGAAGGTATTGATGGAACCACCGGTGGGATTGAAACAATGAAAGAACAAGTGAATTGATACGATAACGAAAGAAGAGAAATGTTGAACAAACCACCGTAAAAATTGGAAAAGAGAGTAGCAAGGGCACAATTCACCGGAAATAATTTGAAAACGAATGGAGATACTTGAGGGGATTTAGATAAATGAGAACGAAGAGATCATGAACTGATTATGGTTATTTGAATGATGCACCGGAAGAATTCGAGAACGAGATTTGAAAGTTGAGAATGAATAATTCTGAGATGATGGGCTACGAAGAATCAATCTGAAAAGACTCTTGAATTGCTCCAGATGGGTGAAAAGAATTTAAGAGAGCCATGAATCTTCGAGAGAAGGGACAAGATTTAGAGGAAACACTTCTTCGGTCTTCAAATGTTGAGAATGAAGATGAGAACCACCATGACAATTTATGAGACACTCCGGAGCAACGAAGAATAGAAATGTTGAACCAATGATGAAAATGTTTTAAAAGCGATCTTGAAGAAGGAATATGACTGATGAAAATTCATTCTTACGCCAAACATGGAAATGAATTTGAGAATCGCACCTGGTAATTCGAAGAGTCAGGTAAGATCCTGGGAAAAGACCTCTGGGTTAGGGCCCACTCAAAAGAAACACCATTGAAATAATTTTAAAGAGAGATTGCACCGGTAGGATAAAATGACTTGAATGAGACAATAATCTCGAAATAGCTTGAACGGATTGAGAATGGAAACATAAGTCTTGTGAGATATCTTCAGCACTCCAGAACAAATGAATAGCGAGAAGTGAAAGATTAAGAGGTGCACCGGTATGATAAGCATTTGAAACGAGGAAAAGAATATGATGAACACTGAAAGCTTGAATTGGATCCACCGGAAAAGAATACGAGAATGAAGATTGATGAACTTGAAGCAAAACATTGCATCATTGAGCATCTTCACGAGGGATCACCGGATCAAAACATTGATTGAAAAGAGTGAAGAGACTTCACATGAATAAATGGATATTTGATTAAGAAATCTGGATCCTTGAAGAAAAAGGGTGGGAGGGTGGGAAAACAAGGCAACTTGGGGACGGATGAAATGGATACTGTTGAGAAAAACTTAGAATTGATCTTGCGGATGGGGAGAATGATGGGATCATCTCGAAGAGAAGCGCACCGGTTGGAAAAGGATTAACATGACAACCTCAATGATAAAAAAGGATTAGTATTCACAAAGCAATATGAGAACACCGTTTAGGAAAGGTATGGATTCAACATTTGACTTCGAAGCAACTCGAATACCACGAATAAAATAAAACAAAGGATTTGGCTTGCAGAATAAGCCGGAACAAGCATATGATAGAGATACCGTCCGAAGTTTTCGTGGTGGGGCCCACACGGGCTCGAGTGTACATCACCATCATGTACAAGGCAGTGCACATGACATACAAAGTGTCCCCAAACCAGCATAGCCAAGGGTTCTTTAAGACACAACGAGACCACTGTAAAAACGACCGTGGAAAGGCGGACCACTAGACGTCGAACCCCAATCTCATATCATGCATCTGTCGAAAAGATATTCTAGGAGCCACTCGAATTCCCACCTATAAAACTCCCGAAACTTTCTGGTTATGCAATCTGGTGTTCGGGATACAGGGGAAGCAATATATCTCACCCAAACTAACAATTCCTACATCCAGCTGTATCCATCCGTCAACACATAACCAAGAAAACTCCGGAAATCGTGTACCTCAACCTTCGAAAAGCATCCGTTATACGAGTTATGGCAATACTCCCGAACTCCCCAGTACTGGGTGACGTCGAGGTTATCTCACCAACAACTGCATAAAGGAGATTTTCGATGTCGGCAAAACTCAGGTATTCCAGAACTGCAACGATAAAATTATGACGACAACACCTCGGAGCTCAACTCCCCGGGTCAAAGCCACATAAATAGACAGGAGGCACCAAGAACAATGTTCTCGTCACAAAACCATCGGAACGATTCCAAGATACCCGCGTGATCCTAAATTTTTTAGTGAAATTTGAGGAGAGGAAAGTCAAAACATCTACGTCAGGAGACCTCACCAGAGCGACGAAGGGGCTGAGGAGTAAAAATAATCCTACTCTCCGATATATATAATCCTAAGACTCAAAATAGTTTTCTTCTAGACTCAACAACGGCCAACAAACAAGGGGGCTCCTATGGTCGGTCGAGGCTCTGATACCAACTTGTCACGCCCAATATGCGACCCTATGCAAAAGGAACTCGAAGGTCCCATCAAGGATAGACCCGCATATTGAAACGCTTTTGCAAGGTGGATATCATTACATCAACATTACATAATAGATGGGGATACATACATAAGGCATACAATGCCACATGAATACAACATCACAATACATAAGAGCATCATCCGACTACGGATGAATCACAAACAGAAACTGAAACGACATCCACCCTGCTAGCCCAGGCTGCCGACCTGGAACCTATCCCCTGACCGAAGAAGCAGAAGAAGAACTCAACGCAAGCAAGCATTGCTCTCGCGTCATGATCATCGCGTAACCTGTACCTGCAACTGTTGTTGTAGTAATCTGTGAGACACGAGGACTCAGCAATCCCATTACCATGGGTATCAAGACTAGCAAAGCTTAAAGGGAAATGAAGGGGTAAAGTGGTGAGGCTGCAGCAGCGACTAAGCATGATATGGTGGCTAACATACGCAAATAAGAGCGAGAAGAGAGCAAATGGAACGGTCGTGAAGCTAGCAATGATCAAGAAGTGATCCTGAACTCCTACTTACGTCAAACATAACCTAAAAACCGTGTTCACTTCCCGGACTCCGCCGAGAAGAGACCATCACGCCTACACACGCGGTTGATGCGTTTTAATTCGGATCTGGTGTCAAGTTATCTACAACTGGACATTAACAAATTCTCATCTGCCTATAACCGCAGGCACGGCTTTCGAAAGATTATACCCTGCAGGGGTGTCCCAACTTAGCCCATGATAAGCTCTCGCGATCAACGAAGGAATAGACCTTCTCCCAGGACAACCCGATCAGACTCGGAATCCCAGTTTACAAGACATTTTGACAATGGTAAAACAAGACCAGCAAAGCCGCCCGATGCACCGACAATCCCGATAGGAGCTGCACATATCTCGTTCTCAGGGCAACACCGGATGAGACATCCTACGAGTAAAACCAAACCTCGAGTTTCCCCGAGGGGGCCCCACAGTCTACTCGGTTCGGACCAACACTTAGACAAGCACTGGCCCCGGGAGGCTAAAATAAAGATGACCCTTGGGCTCCGGAAACCCAAGGGAAAAAGGGCTAGGTGAGGCAAATGGTAAAACCAAGGTTGGGCCTTGCTGGAGGAGTTTTATTCAAAGCGAAATGTCAAGGGGGTCCCATAAATCACCCGACCGCGTAAGGAACGCAAAATCCGGGAACATAACACCGGTATGACGGAAACTAGGGCGGTAAGAGTGGAACAAAACACCAGGCAAAAGGCCGAGTCTTCCACCCTTTACCAAATATATAGATGCATTAATAATATAAGAGATATTGTGATATCCCAACCAAAATCCTGTTCACCATGGAGCAATCTTCAACTTCACCTGCAACTAACAGCGCTGTAAGAGGGGCTGAGCAAAAGCGGTAACATAGCCAAACAACGGTGTGCATAGGAAAGGTGTCAAAGGTTAGAGGCTGACATGGCAATTTGGGATGGCTTGATAAACAGGTAATAGGTAGCGCATCATAGCGATAGAACGAAACAACTAGCATAGCAATGATAGTATTGAGATCCAGGGTAGCGGTTATCTTGCCTGAAATCCCGCTGGGAAGAAGAACGAGTCCATGAAGTAGATGAACCAACGTAGTCGAACGAATCCTCACGAACGCAACGTTACCGGAACTAAGAAGCAACACCAGAAAGAAGCAAGCAACATAGTGAACACACAAGCATAATCATGGCATGATGCACAATCAAGTATGATGCATGTCCGGTTTAAATGAGGCATGGCATGGCAAAGTGCACAAACAATCCTACAAATTAAGTGGAGCTCAACATGCAAAACACCGCATCAATTATTTACTTCACTCCCGGTTAGGAACTCAACAATATTAAATGTTGGTTAACATGGAAAGAGGTGAAACATAATGAAACTACCTATCTAGGCAAGTTTAAATGAGGCCGGAAACAACAAACAACAATTCCAGAAAAACCTCATGTCCATATTCTAGTTTTGGTACTGTTCTGCCTATTACATAATTTTAGAGTTGTTAAACAGGAAAATAAAGTGCACCATGTTAAACTAGGCATTTTTCCACTCCATTTACATATAAAGTTTATTTAAATCGGAGTTACGGTTATTTAGTTATGAAATAAATCATTTTAACATGGCATATTAGCAAATTAATGCAAACATCAATCTAAACATTTTAAACATGGATGAAAGTGGCATATTATTAATCTACACAAAATTCTAAGCATTTTACATGTATAATTCATTTTAATATGAGGCATGATTGTTGAGTTTTTATATGCATGAGGAGCAAGGGGTTTTTTGTAAATCAGTAATACTCTGGATAAAAGAGAAAATCGTCAGACAAAAAAAACACTACGGGGCCAAAACTGAGGCGGACTGGGCCTCACCAGAGGGGCTGAGCCCACGCGATGGAGAGGAAGGCCGGCAGGGGCGCTGGGCCGAAGCCAGGCTGGGCCGGAGGCGTGGTTGCGGTCCACGTAGGTGAAGGGAGGGCGCGGTCAACACAGCGAGGCGGGGTGAGCGAGCTGTTGCTGCTCGTTTCTGAAGAACAGAAACAGCAGCAGGTTCAAGCGCCGGCGGCTGGGCGCGATGGACTTCGGCGACGGGGCAGAGGTGGACTTGGGGCTCCGGCGGGAGGAACTTGAGGCGCAGGGTACGGCGAGCTCCAGCAGATCCGGCCGGCGGGGTCACGCAGGGCGGCGCTCATGAGCTCATTCTCGTCTCTGACGAGGGGAAGCAGGCGACAGCGGGACTTGTGGCGTCGGTGGACCTCCGGGAAGAAGATGGCAGCGGCTGGGCGGAGCTGAAAGAGGCGGCGCATGGCGTTGGTCTCCTGCGGACAAGGGAAGAGGGAGGCGGGTCCCACGGACTGGCGACGTCACGGACGCGAGCAGAGGTGCTCGTTGCCTGCGGCCATGGCTGCTGTCCTATGCAACAAAACGACGACAAGGCGGGGAAAATCAGCAGCAACGGGAGGGGAAGAAAAGGCAGGGAGACACGATGGAGGAGCTCACCCACGACTCCGGTCAGCTCGAGGATCTCCGGCAATGGAGAGGGTGTCCAACGATGGAGCTTCGTTCGGTTCCCTGGGAGCAAAAGAGAGAGAGATGTGAGGCGAGAAGGAGAAGGAAAGGAAAAAGGGGATGACGGAGGGGAGCAGAGGGGCGGCCTGGTTCATCTGGTGGTCCGGCGAGGTTGTTGCGGGGCCGGAGGAGCTGAGGAGGCCGGTGCCTCGCGGCTGCACGAGGACGAGCCGTCCGGGTCCTCTCCCACTCGGGATCGATCGAGGAGGAGGGTTGCGGGCGCTTGGGATGGGTGGATCGAGGAGGGGATCAGGAGCTGCACGCGATGGCTCGGGTTCGAACCTGAGGAAGGAGGAGGCTGGTCGGAGGTTGGAGAGGATCTGGATCGGGATGGAGGGATTGGGTGGAGCTGAAAACGAGGAAGGGAGGAGGCTGCGGGATCAAGGGAGGGGATCCTGAGAGGATTTGGTGGAGTGACGGCGAGGAGGATGGATGGGACATCTCTCCTCAATTTTTAGGGTTGGGTCTATATATATAGGAAAAGAGGGGAGTTTTTGAGTCACCCGATCACGATCGAACGGCTCCGGGAAAATCGGTTAGGAAGTCCACATAAAAAACAGAGATGTTTTATAGATGTTAGGGGATGATCCGGACTCAACGGTAACAACGGACCGGTTCGGGTTCGGGGAAGTTTTCTGACGCACGAAAGAGGGGGGGTCGGTGGCTGGACAAGAGGGGAACGCTTACACGGTTGGTCTCCGAATGGTCAACGAAGCCAAGGGGGACGCGGGAACCACAAATGACTATGAGAGGATGCAAGTTTGAAAACAATGATGGCAACAGAGTGCCGATGCAATGCGAATGATGTGATGATGAATGCAACAAGCCAATAAAACACACAACAACAACGAAATAAATGGAAGGCTTCTGAAGCGTCGGTCTCGGGGCATTACAACACTCCACCACTACGAGAGGATCTCGTCCCGAGATCTAGGATGGCACTGAAGAGAAACGGAATAGGTAGAAAAGAGGTAAACTAAGTTGCTTCTCTGAGAAACGACTGAAACCATGAACCTTGAGAGGTTGAGCAAAATGAAAGAAAGAAAAGAACAAAGATGAACAAAGTTGAAAACACTCCTTTAAAAAATATTCAAGGGTTACAACGAGAACCAAGAGGTTTAGTGATAAGATAGATATTGAAACCACTCCGGTTAAAACTAGATAGAGAAGCAAGAATTCGGGCAGCACTCCGGTTGAACATGAAAGGAATAGAACATGAACTTGAGAAGATGGGAAGATACTTGATGAAATCAACAACACACTGCCTCCGGAACTATTGAAAGAATGGCATAGTGGGTACGAAGGATTTCAGACAACACTCCGGTTGAAAAGAGAGGCAAAACTTGATAAGATGAAAAGAACATGATCCTCAATTCGAGAAGATGAGAGAAAAGAGCAACATCACAATGTCTCCGGGAGAAAGAATAGAAGACAGATCATTGGAATAACAGAATGGAGTAGAAAATGCCAACTTCTGCCACAAAAGAACTTGGAAAGCACCCTTCCAAGAAGGTTAGAACGGAGTTGTTGGAAAACCAACAACGAAAAGAATAAGCTTGTAGTGGGCTTATGGAAACATCTCAACACTTGAGGTGAAATTCTGCCACTAACGAAAACAATTGCTTGTTTGAGATCAAAGAAGAGATGAAAACTTCTTTCGCCGAGAGGATAGGAGAAAACTCGGATCATTGATAGCACCATAATTAGAAATATTCCTTAGGGAAGGCTTTAGGTGAAATCTATACGAAGATAACTCCAAAGAAGAGATTGATGGATTTAAAATACCTCATTCTTGACAACATGTGAATCATGAAACACGAACTCAAATTGTCAAGAATGACATAACACCACCTCAAATGATAAGGTAGAAGGAATTGCACTTCGGATGCAAGATGAAGAATGCTTGAACTCCTCAAAATAAAACATGTGTTGAGCACCATGTTTATTTTAGAGTATAGCTTGGCGGATCATAACTTCGAGAGAAATCTTGAAGAACAATTGAAGAATGAAGAGAATCCTTGATGAACCACCATGTAGAGCCTCCATGAAGAACTCTGGTAATAAAAGGATGATAGAAAGGAAGAGAAGTTGAAAACACAAGGTGACGCCTTGCAATGATTTAGATGGAGCTTCGCGACAATAATGCGGAAAACTTGGAACTACGGAAAAGAAAAATGAAACATCTCGAACCGAGAAATGTGACCTGATGAACAACTCTGGAAAGAAGAAACTAGATCATTGGATGAAACAATAATAAGAATTACGTTATGCCTATCCTTCACCAATTTAAATTGATGACAAGCAACGGATTTGGCATACTACTTATTCTTGTAGAAATGATTAGGAGAGACATAGCGTAAACTTGAGAAGGTATTGATGGAACCACCGGTGGGATTGAAACAACGAAAGAACAAGTGAATTGATATGATAACGAAAGAAGAGAAATGTTGAACAAACCACCGTAAAAATTGGAAACGAGAGTAGCAAGGGCACAATTCACCGGAAAGAATTTGAAAACGAATGGAGATACTTGAGGGGATTTAGATAAATGAGAACGAAGAGATCATGAACTGATTATGGGTATTTGAATGATGCACCGGAAGAATTCGAGAACGAGAGTTGAAAGCTGAGAATGAATAATTCTGAGATGATGGGCTACGGAGAATCAATCTGAAAAGACTCTTGAATTGCTCCAGATGGGTGAAAAGAATTTAAGAGAGCATGAATCTTCGAGAGAAGGGACAAGATTTAGAGGAAACACTTCTTCGGTCTTCAAATGTTGAGAATGAAGATGAGAACCACCATGACAATTTATGAGACACTCCGGAGCAACGAAGAATAGAAATGTTGAACCAATGATGAAAATGTTTTAAAAGCGATCTTGAAGAAGGAATATGACTGATGAAAATTCATTCTTACGCCAAACTTGGAAATGAATTTGAGAATCGCTCCTGATAATTCGAAGAGTCAGGTAAGATCCTGGGAGAAGACCTCTGGGTTAGGGCCCACTCAAAAGAAACACCATTGAAATAATTTTAAAGAGAGATTGCACCGGTAGGATAAAATGACTTGAATGAGACAATAATCTCGAAATAGCTTGAACGGATTGAGAATGGAAACACAAGTCTTGTGAGATATCTTCAGCACTCCAGAACAAATGAATAGCGAGAAGTGAAAGATTAAGAGGTGCACCGGTATGATAAGCATTTGAAACAAGGAAAAGAATATGATGAACACTGAAAGCTTGAATTGGATCCACCGGAAAAGAATACGAGAATGAAGATTGATGAACTTGAAGCAAAACATTGCATCATTGAGCATCTTCACGAGGGATCACCGGATCAAAACATTGATTGAAAAGAGTGAAGAGACTTCACATGAATAAATGGATATTTGATTAAGAAATCTGGGTCCTTGAAGAAAAAGGGTGGGAGGGTGGGAAAACAAGGTAACTTGGGGACGGATGAAACGGATACCGTTGAGAAAAACTTAGAATTGATCTTGCGGATGGGGAGAATGATGGGATCATCTCGAAGAGAAGCGCACCGGTTGGAAAAGGATTAACATGACAACCTCAATGATCAAAAAGGATTAGTATTCACAAAGCAATATGAGAACACCGTTTAGGAAAGGTATGGATTCAACATTTGACTTCGAAGCAACTCAAATACCACAAATAAAACAAAACAAAGGATTTGGCTTGCAGAATAAGCCGGAACAAACATATGATAGAGATTCCGTCCGAAGTTTTCGTGGTGGGGCCCACACGGGCTCGAGTGTACAGCACCATCATGTACAAGGCAGTGCACATGATATACGAAGTGTCCCCGAACCAGCATAGCCAAGGGTTCTTTAAGACACAACGAGACCACTGTAAAAACGACCGTGGAAAGGCGGACCACTAAACATTGAACCCCAATCTCATATCATGCATCTGTCGAAAAGATATTCTAGGAGCTACTCAAATTCCCACCTATAAAACTCCCGAAACTTTCTGGTTATGTAATCTGGTGTTGGGGATACAGGGGATGCAATATATCTCACCCAAACTAACAATTCCTACATCCAGTTGTATCCATCCGTCAACACATAACCAAGAAAACTCCGGAAATCGTGTACCTCAACCTTCGAAAATCATCCGTTATACGAGTTATGGCAATACTCCCGAACTCCCCAGTACTGGGTGACGTCGAGGTTATCTCACCAACAACTGCATAAAGGAGATTTTCGATGTCGGCAAAACTCAGGTATTCCAGAACTGCAACGATAAAATTATGATGAAAACACCTCGGAGCTCAACTCCCCGGGTCAAAGCCACATAAATAGACAGGAGGCACCAAGAACAATGTTCTCGTCACAAGACCATCGGTACGATTCCAAGATACCCGCGTGATCCTAAATTTTTTTTAGTGAAATTTGAGGAGAGGAAAGTCAAAACATCTACGTCAGGAGACCTCACCAGAGCGACGAAGGGGCTGAGGAGTAAAAAGAATCCTACTCTCCGATATATATAATCCTAAGACTCAAAATAGTTTTCTTCTATACTCAACAACGGCCAACAAACAAGGGGGCTCCTATGGTCGGTCGAGGCTCTGATACCAACTTGTCACGCCCAATATGCGACCCTATCCAAAAGGAACTCGAAGGTCCCACCAAGGATAGACCCGCATATTGAAACACTTTTGCAAGGTGGATATCATTACATCAACTTTACATAATAGATGGGGATACATACATAAGGCATACAATGCCACATGAATACAACATCACAATACATAAGAGCATCATCCGACTACGGATGAATCACAAACAGAAACTCAAACGACATCCACCCTGCTAGCCCAGGCTGCCGACCTGGAACCTATCCCCTGATCGAAGAAGCAGAAGAAGAACTCAACGCAAGCAAGCATTGCTCTCGCGTCATGATCATCGCGTAACCTGTACCTGCAACTGTTGTTGTAGTAATCTGTGAGCCACGAGGACTCAGCAATCCCATTACCATGGGTATCAAGACTAGCAAAGCTTAAAGGGAAATGAAGGGGTAAAGTGGTGAGGCTGCAGCAGCGACTAAGCATGATATGGTGGCTAACATATGCAAATAAGAGCGAGAAGAGAGCAAATGGAACGGTCGTGAAGCTAGCAATGATCAAGAAGTGATCCTGAACTCCTACTTACGTCAAACATAACCCAAAAACCGTGTTCACTTCCCGGACTCCGCCGAGAAGAGACCATCACGGCTACACACGCGGTTGATGCGTTTTAATTCGGATCTGGTGTCAAGTTATCTACAACCGTACATTAACAAATTCCCATCTGCCTATAACCACAGGCACGGCTTTCGAAAGATTATACCCTGCAGGGGTGTCCCAACTTAGCCCATGATAAGCTCTCGCGATCAACGAAGGAATAGACCTTCTCCCAGGACAACCCGATCAGACTCGGAATCCCGGTTTACAAGACATTTCGACAATGGTAAAACAAGACCAGCAAAGCCACCCGATGCGCCGACAATCCCGATAGGAGCTGCACATATCTCGTTCTCAGGGCAACACCGGATGAGACATCCTACGAGTAAAACCAAACCTCGAGTTTCCCCGAGGGGGCCCCGCAGTCTACTCGGTTCGGACCAACACTTAGACAAGCACTGGCCCGGGGGGGCTAAAATAAAGATGACCCTTGGGCTCCGGAAACCCAAGGGAAAAAGGGCTAGGTGAGGCAAATGGTAAAAGCAAGGTTGGGCCTTGCTGGAGGAGTTTTATTCAAAGCGAACTGTCAAGGGGGTCCCATAAATCACCCGACCGCGTAAGGAACACAAAATCCGGGAACATAACACCGGTATGACAGAAACTAGGGTGGCAAGAGTGGAACAAAACACCAGGCAAAAGGCCGAGTCCTCTACCCTTTACCGAATATATAGATGCATTAATAATATAAGAGATATTGTGATATCCCAACCAAAATCCTGTTCACCATGGAGCAATCTTCAACTTCACCTGCAACTAACAGCGCTATAAGAGGGGCTGAGCAAAAGCGGTAACATAGCCAAACAACGGTGTGCATAGGAAAGGTGTCAAAGGTTAGAGGCTAACATGGCAATTTGGGATGGCTTGATAAATAAGTAATAGGTAGCGCAGCATAGCGATAGAACGAAACAACTAGCATAGCAATGATAGTATTGAGATCCAGGGTAGCGGTCATCTTGCCTGAAATCCCGCTGGGAAGAAGAACGAGTCCATGAAGTAGACGAACCAACGTAGTCGAATGAATCCTCACGAACGCAACGTTACCAGAACTAAGAAGCAACACCGGAAAGAAGCAAGCAACATAGTGAACACACAAGCATAATCATGGCATGATGCACAATCAAGTATGATGCATGTCCAGTTTAAATGAGGCATGGCATGGCAAAGTGCACAAACAATACTACAAATTAAGTGGAGCTCAATATGCAAAACACCGCATCAATTATTTAGTTCACTCCCGGTTAGGAACTCAACAATATTAAATGTTGGTTAACATGGCAAGAGGTGAAACATAATGAAACTACCAATCTAGGCAAGTTTAAATGAGGCCGGAAACAACAAACAACAATTCCGGAAAAACTCATGTCCATATTCTAGTTTTGGTACTGTTCTGCCTATTACATAATTTTAGAGTTGTTAAACAGGAAAATAAAGTGCACCATGTTAAACTAGGCATTTTTCCACCCCATTTACATATAAAGTTTATTTAAAATGGAGTTACGGTTATTTAGTTATGAAATAAATCATTTTAACATGGCATATTAGCAAATTAATGCAAACATCAATTTAAACATTTTAAACATGGATGAAAGTGGCATATTATTAATCTACACAAAATTCTAAGCATTTTACATGTATAATTCATTTTAATATGAGGCATGATTGTTGAGTTTTTATATGCATGAGGAGCAAGGGGTTTTTTGTAAATCAGTAATACTCTGGATAAAACAGAAAATCGTCAGACAAAAAAAACACTACGGGGCCAAAACTGAGGCGGACTGGGCCTCACTAGAGGGGCTGAGCCCACGCGATGGAGAGGAAGGCCGGCAGGGGCGCTGGGCCGAAGCCAGGCTGGGCCGGAGGCGTGGCTGCGGTCCACGTAGGTGAAGGGAGGGCGCGGTCAACGCAGCGAGGCGGGGTGAGCGAGCTGTTGCTGCTCGTTTATGAAGAACAGAAACAGCAGCAGGTTCAAGCGCCGGCGGCTGGGCGCGATGGAGTTCGGCGACGGGGCAGATGTGGACTTGGGGCTCCGGCGGGAGGAACTTGAGGCGCAGGGGACGGCGAGCTCCAGCAGATCCGGCCGGCGGGCTCACGCAGGGCGGCGCTCGTGCGCTCGTTCTCGTCTCTGACGAGGGGAAGCAGGCGACAGCGGGACTTGTGGCGTCGGTGGACCTCCGGGAAGAAGATGGCGGCGGCTGGGCGGAGCTGAAAGAGGCGGCGCATGGCGTTGGTCTCCTGCGGACAAGGGAAGAGGGAGGCGGGTCCCACGGACTGGCGACGTCACGGACGCGAGCAGAGGTGCTCGTTGCCTGCGGCCATGGCTGCTGTCCTATGCAACAAAACAACGACAAGGCGGGAAAAATCAGCAGCAACGGGAGGGGAAGAAAAGGCAGGGAGACACGATGGAAGAGCTCACCCACGACTCCGGTCAGCTCGAGGATCTCCGGCAATGGAGAGGGTGTCCAACGATGGAGCTTCGTTCGGTTCCCTGGGAGCAAAAGAGAGAGAGATGTGAGGCGAGAAGGAGAAGGAAAGGAAAAAGGGGACGACGGAGGGGAGCAGAGGGGCGGCCTAGTTCATCTGGTGGTCCGGCGAGGTTGTTGCAGGGCCGGAGGAGCTGAGGAGGCCGGTGCCTCGCGGCTGCACGGGGACGAGCCGTCCGGGTCCTCTCCCACTCGGGATCGATCGAGGAGGAGGGTTGCGGGCGCTGGGGATGGGTGGATCGAGGAGGGGATCAGGAGCTGCACGCGATGGCTCAGGTTCGATCCCGAGGAAGGAGGAGGCTGGTCGGAGGTTGGAGAGGATCTAGATCGGGATGGAGGGATTGGGTGGAGCTGAAAACGAGGAAGGGAGGAGGCTGCGGGATCGAGGGAGGGGATCCTGAGAGGATTTGGTGGAGTGGCGGCGAGGAGGATGGATGGGACATCTCTCCTCAATTTTTAGGGTTGGGTCTATATATATAGGAAAAGAGGGGAGTTTTTGAGTCACCCGATCACGATCGAACGGCTCCGGGAAAATCGGTTAGGAAGTCCACATAAAAAACGGAGATGTTTTATAGATGTTAGGGGATGATCCGGACTCAACGGTAACAACAGACCGGTTCGGGTTCGGGGAAGTTTTCGGACGCACGAAAGAGGGGGGGTTGGTGGCTGGACAAGAGGGGAACGCTTACACAGTTGGTCTCGGAATGGTCAACGAAGCCAAGGGGGACGCGGGAACCACAAACGACTATGAGAGGATGCAAGTTTGAAAACAATGACGGCAACAGAGTGCCGATGCAATGTGAATGATGCGATGATGAATACATGAGCGTGAGCCATGGATATAGCACTATGGGTGGAATAGAATATGATGATGGGGATTGTGTGGAGAAGACAAAAAAGGAGAAAGTCTCACATTGACGAGGATAATCAACGAGCTATGGAGATGCCCATCAATTGATGTCAACATGAGGAGTAGGGATTGCCATGCAACGGATGCACTAGAGCTATGAATGCTCAACAAAAGAAAGCTAATGGGTGTGCATCCAACTCGCTTGCTCATGAAAACCTAGGGCATTTGAGGAAGCCCAAGGTAGGAATATACAAGCCAAGTTCTATAATGAAAAATTCCCACTAGTATAAAAAGACAACTTATGAGACTCACTACATGAAGAACAAGGTGCTACTTTGAAGAACAATATATGAGACTCACTACATGAAGAACAAGGTGCTACTTTGAAGCACAAGTGTGGAAAAAGAGATAGTAGCATTGCCCTTTTTATTTATTTTCTTTTTTTGGGCCTTTCTTTTTTTTGGCCTTTCTCTTTTTTGGGCCTTTCTTTTTTTTTGGCCTTTCTCTTTTTTTTGTTTGGGCAATGCTCTAATAATGATGATCATCACACTTCTATTGATTACAACATAAGGATTACAACTCGAAACTTAGAACAAGATATGACTCTATATGAATGCCTCCGGCGGTGTACCGGGATAGTGCAATGAATCAAGAGTGACATGTATGAAAAATAATGCATGGTGGCTTTGCCACAAATACGATGTCAACTACATGATCATGCAATGGCAATATGACAAAAGTAATGTATGTCATGATGATGAACGGAATGGTGGAAAGTTGCATGGCAATATATCTCGGAATGGCTATGGAAATGCCATGATAGGTAGGTATGGTGGCTGTTTTGAGGAAGATATAAGGAGCTTTATGTGTGATAGAGTGTATCGTATCACGGGGTTTGGATGCACCGGCGAAGTTTGCACCAACTGTCAAGGTGAGAAAGGGCAATGCACGGTACCGAAGAGGCTAGCAAAGGCGGAAAGGTGAGAGTGCGTATAATCCATGGACTCAACATTAGTCAAAAGAACTCATATACTTATTGCAAAAATTTAGAAGTCATCAAAAATCAAGTACTACGTGCATGCTCCTAGGGGAATAGATTGGTAGGAAAAGACCATCGCTCGTCACCGACCGCCACTCATAAGGATGCACAAGCCAGGTACACTAAATGTTTCAAATTTCTTACACAACTTTAACCATACGTGCATGCTATGGGACTTGCAAACTTCAACACAAGTATTTCTCAAATTCACAATTACTCAACTAGCACAACTTTGATATTATCACCTCTATATCTCAAAACAATTATCAAGCATCAAACTTATCTTAGTATTCAATTCACTCAAAAGAAAGTTTCACATATCTTGAATACCAAGTATATTAATATTAAGCAAATTACCATGCTATTAACGACTCTCAAAATAATCTAAGTGAAGTATCAGAGTTCATCTATTTCTTCAAAATAAAACTACCACCATGCTCTAAAAGATATAAGTGAAGTACTAGAGCAAATGACAAACTACTCCGAAAGATATAAGTGAAGATCAATGGGTAGTCGAATAATTATGCAACTATGCGAAGACTCTCTCTCATTTAATAATTTCATATCTTGATACTTTATTCAAACAGCAAGCAAAGCTAAAGAAAACTACATTGCAAGGATAGCACAACTCATGTGAAGAAGCAAAAACTTAGGCTCAACCGATACTAACCGATTGTTGTTGAAGAAGAAAGGTGGGATGCCTACCGAGGCATACCCAAGCTTAGATGCTTGAGACTTCTTGAAATATTATCTTGGGGTGCCTTGGGCATCCCCAAGCTTGAGCTTCTGTGTCTCCTTCATTCCTCTCATATCATGGTTTCTCTTTTTATCAAAAGCTTCATTCATAACAAACTCAACAAGAACTCGTGAGATAGGTTAGTATAAACCAATGCAAAACCTTATCATTTTCTACTGTAAAAAATCACTTAAATAATTATTCAACATTGTATACTAAATGCCTCTGCATATTTAATACTCCTATCCTCAAATAGAATCATTAAACAAGCAAACATATGCAAACAATGCAAATATAACAGCAATCTGCCAAAACAGTACAGTCTGTAAAGAATGCAAGAGTATCAATACTTCCCTGACTCCAAAAATTATGAACTAAAATTCACACTTCAATAAATTTATCAGAGCTCAATATGCAAAAATATTCAACATTATACCACTCTCTAACTTTTCTAGGGAATTTTTGTAACAGCGGTAAACTTTCTGTTTTTCAAACAGCAACATGTATACTAGCAAAATAAGCATGGCAAAGGCTATCCTTGACTTCTTTATTAAAACTAAATATGCAAAACATTATTCTAAATAATAGCAAGCTAATACTAACAAAAGAAAAAGACGCTCCAAGCAAAACACATATCATGTGGTGAATAAAAATATAGCTCCAAGTAAAGTTACCGATGAACGAAGACGAAAGAGGGGATGCCTTCCGGGGCATCCCCAAGCTTAGGCTCTTGGTTGTCCTTGAATATTACCTTGGGGTACCTTGGGCATCCCCAAGCTTAGACTCTTGTCACTCCTTATTCCATAGTCCATCGAATCTTTACCCAAAATTTGAAAACTTCACAACACAAAACTCAACAGGAATTCTTATAAGCTCCGTTAGTGAAAGAAAACAAAACCACCACATTGGTACTGTAATTAACTCATTATAAATTCATATTGGTGTAATATCTACTATACTTCAACTTATATATGGTTCATGCCCTTCGATACTACTCATAGATTCATCAAAACTAGCGGTGTTACCCGCGCGTTTGCGCGGCTAGAGTTTTTATCTACAACTTATATTCATTTAAACTAATTTCCATTAAAATATTGTTTGTGTGTTGAAATAATCATTTTATATTCTTGTGATTTTTTAAATTGCGTATATATGTTTGGTTATGATTGAGAGACTCCTTTTTGTGGCCACATTTGTTAAGTATGTATGTGTTGTTTTATCGGGAAAATTGTCCTACTAATTGTTGGAAAATGATGTTCTACTAACTTTTTCAAAAACATGGAAAATGTAGTATAAGTTCAATTATGATGTGAAGTATGTAGACTTTCCACCGTAAAAGAGCTCGTCTAATTGTGGTTCGTACTAATTTCATTTTACCCGGCCTATCCCCCATTTGTACTTCAAAGGCCCATATCTATGGTCGTGTAATAGCCCTATATTTTATTTATTCTTGTATCCTCTTAATTGTGCCAAGTTCAATGTGTATTCAGGACATGTTAATTCTTCTTTTTTGGATTTTGATTACAAAATACATCCATACTCAATAAAACCAACCACTAATGTTTATAATAAGGTCATTTTGGATTTTTAATTTAATTTTTACTCTATGTTGAATCATAGACAAAAGTGTATGTAGTTACTTTCTATTTTTTTAAGGGATATATCTGAGGGTGGCCACCACATTTGCACATATGGACTTTTCACATATTGATATACATATCAAATTAGATGTTATATTAAACTTATACTTCAATGAGATTTTGAATTATGGCACCATAGAAAATGTATGTTATAGATAGAATGATGTTAT
This sequence comes from Triticum aestivum, assembly GCF_018294505.1. Classification (NCBI taxonomy): domain Eukaryota; kingdom Viridiplantae; phylum Streptophyta; class Magnoliopsida; order Poales; family Poaceae; genus Triticum; species Triticum aestivum. The sequence goes on along the minus strand of NC_057798.1, from coordinate 258,914,278 downwards.
AGACAGGTACTTTTTATTAGAGTGCACCAAAGAGGTCTTGAAGTGATTACTTGTATGGTTCATGTAAAATCATGTGCCTTTTGCGTAGCTCGATATGAGATGGAATGTATGTGCATTTCCATATATGCAAATGTACATATTTGACATCTATTCTTTGGTGAGGAAAACTTTAGTTCTATTGGAGTTTCTATTATTGCTATTGGATATATTTCTACTATAGCAATCAACTTAAAAACATTATTTCATACATTAGTTGCCATTCGATGGAAACATCTTCAAATTGCTATACTTGTAAAAATCGAGTGTTTAGATTCAATGGTCCTTTTGTTGTGGACCTGTAAATAACTTTCCATGGTCATATAAGAAATAAGAAAATAATTACGCTTCATTAGATAATTCTTTATGATACGCATATTTTGAAATTCCAAATTATTTTTATTTTTATGGTTAACCCATCTCAGCACAAACTTTGTTGCTTGTGTAAAGCAGCCAGCTGAAACCTTTTTGCATGCACAATGATTCCTTTTGCCAAATTGTCTGACTTCACAGACTCACGCGCTTGTCTCTTTAACTCTACTTAGTTGTTGTGGATGTGTTCGATCTTGCCATCGACCACTACACAACAGATTCATATCAAAAATCGTCTCTTATTATGAATTTTGTTCAACAGGTGGTCGCAGCATACCCTAACCGCTAAGGCATGGATGCGGTACTCAAGTCAAACCACGAACAACTTGGCGCTATTGTTCTTGGGCTAAAGGTTTTACGTCCATGAAACACCTTTTACTCACACAACCCTTAGTATTCTCCTTTTCCTTGGCGATATAGGTAACTTCCATCTAGGGGAAGATATAATTTTCAAAAGCATTTTTGTCTATGATGAAGTAGAATATGCAATTGGAATTTCTAATTAGAAGATAACCTGGAACACATAGTAGTTACACATGTATTTATCATTTAGGTAATAGAGATTACATTGATCAGTTAGAAAATAGATATTATAGAATACATATCTCCAAGTAAAAAAGAATAGATTTGCTAACATGATTGGTGATATCATAATGTGCAATAGGGAGCAATGCCTGGCTAGTTTCTTATAACATCACGTGATTGTTGCTTTAAATTTCTTATTCCCTCATGCACAAAATACAACTTTGACAATAAATTAGACTAAATATATTTTGCTTGTTTTTATGACTTAAAAGTAATAACACTGAGAACTTGTGCCAAATAAGAATTCAATGGTATACTTTTTTTGTGACATATAAGACATACAAAATTTGTCTAATTTTTTATCAAAGTTAAATCTAAAAATGATGGCCATAAATTAGACTAATTTTGTTTTTGTGACACCAAATAAGAATTCAATGGTATACTTTTTTTGTGACTTTAAGACATACTGAATTTGTCTAATTTTTTTATCAAAGTTAAATTTAAAAATGCTGGTCATAAATTAGACTAATTTTGCTTTTGTGACTTCAAAAAAATATGATTGAAAACTTCGACACACTGGTGGTCGCATTTTTCTTGATTTATTTTAGGCCTTCTAGCATTGCACAGTCAGTGGGAGGAGAGACTTTTCCGTCGACTATAAAGATGTTTGTGGCAACTTCGACAATTTCAAGATGATGTGCCATCTCAATCTCTCGGAGGTTGTCATACAGATACAATGTGTTTGGTGCATTCATAGGGGTCAGTGTATGTGCGTACATATGAGTGTCTACGTCTGTATATTGTTTTAAAAAAATCATCCGAATAGGAAACTCTCCTATTAGCTATGCCCACGCACGGGAGATTATACTGCTCTTTTTTAAAATTCTAATCGCATTGATGTCATCACTTGTATTTGTATTAGGGCCATATATAGAATTCCTACGTGAACCAAACTCATAAAAAACAATTCCTATGCAAACCGGACTCCTATAGGTGACGGACACACGTACAGAAGATTTATTTGCCCAATCATCCATCAAGTGGCCAATACCCTATTAGTATACGTATGTGAGATTGTTTTTTTTAATTCTGATTGGTTTCCTAATTCTGATTGGTTTCCTAGTCTCAAGCTTGTACGTGGACTTCTATGATGTTGCTTGTACTATTCCATTGTAGAAGCATGTACGTGATAGATCTTTTATGTGCAATACAATATATTCCGTACACAATATTTGTATGTAATGTAATATCTTTAAATCTCAGCCATTTATATTGAAAAATTAACGGTCTTGATAATTAAATCTGTGTGGACGAACGTGATGGCTTGTTTGTCTCTTGTGTTAATTATATAATAGATAAGCAAACAACACATAGAAAACACAATGTGTCAAAAACAGAACAGTCTGTAGTAATCTGTATCAAACATATACTTCTGGAACTCCAAAAATCCTACCGAATTAGGAAGTCCTAAGCAATTCGTGTACCAATCCAGCGCAAAAATAATCAGATCAAAAGCACGTTTCTGTGAATTAACAAAACTAATTTACTGGGTGCAAAAGTTTCTGATTTTCAGCAGGATCAACACAACTATCACCGTAAGCCATCCAAAGGTCTTACTTGGCACTTTATTGAAACAAAGCTATAAAACATGATTACTACAGTAGCATAATCATGTGAACACACAAAAACAGTAAGGATAAGTATTAGGTTGTCTCCCAACAAGCGCTTTTCTTTAATGTCTTTCTAGCTAGGCATGATGATGACAATGATGCTCACATAAAAGATAAGAATTAAAACATAACGGGAGCATCATGAAGCATATGACTAGCACTTTTAAGTCTAACCCACTTCCTATGCATAGGGATTTTGTGAGCAAACAACTTATGGGAACGATAATCAACTAGCATAGGAAGGTAAAACAAGCATAGCTTCAAAACTCGAAGCACATAGAGAGGAAACTTGATATTATTGCAATTCCTACAAGCATATGTTCCTCCCTCATAATAATTTTCAGTAGCATCATGAATGAATTCAACAATGTAACCAGCACCTAAAGCATTCTTTTCATGATCTACTAGCATAGAAAATTTACTACTCTCCTCCTAAGCAAAATTCTTCTCATGAATAGTAGTGGGAGCAAACTCAACAAAATAACTATCATATGATTTAAAATTAGGATCAAGATGATAAGTTTCATGGTTATCATTATTCTTTAAAGCATACGTGTCATCACAATAATCATTATAGATAGGAGGCATGCTTTCATCATAGTAAATTTGCTCATCAAAGCTTGGGGGACAAAAAAATATCATCTTCATCAAACATAGCTTCTCCAAGCTTGTGGCTTTGCATATCATTAGCATCATGGATATTCAAGGAATTCATACTAACAACATTGCAATCATGCTCATCATTCACATATTTTATGCCAGGCATTCTATGTAATTCTTCTTCTAGTACTTGAGCATAATTTTCCTTCCCATCATTTTCACGAAAGACATTAAAAAGATGCAGCATATAAGACAAACTTAACTCCATTTTTTTTGTAGTTTTCTTTTATAAACTAGACTAGTGCTAAAACAAGAAACAAAAAGATTCGATTGAAAGATCTAAAGATATACCTTCAAGCGCTAACCTCCCCGGCAACGGCGCCAGAAAAGAGCTTGATGTCTACTACACAACCTTCTTCTTGTAGACGTTGTTGGGCCTGCAAGTGCACAGGTTTGTAGGACAGTAGCAAATTTCCCTCAAGTGGATGACCTAAGGTTTATCAATCCGTAGGAGGCGTAGGATGAAGATGGTCTTTCTCAAACAACCCTGCAACCAAATAACAAAGAGTCTCTTGTGTCCCCAACACACCCAATACAAAGGTAAATTGTATAGGTGCACTAGTTCGGCGAAGAGATGGTGATACAAGTGCAATATGGATGGTAGATAAAGGTATTTGTAATTTGAAATAATAAAAACAGCAAGGTAACTAATGATAAAAGTGAGCGTAAACGGTATTGCAATGATAGGAAACAAGGCCTAGGGTTCATACTTTCACTAGTGCAAGTTCTCTCAGCAATAATAACATAGATAGATAATATAACAAGCACTCAACATGCAACAAAGAGTCACTCCAAAGCCACTAATAGCGGAGAACAAACGTAGAGACTATGGTAGGGTATGAAACCACCTCAAAGTTATTCTTTCGGATCAATCTATAAAAGAGTTCGTACTAGAATAACACCTTACGACACAAATCAACCAAAACCCTAATGTCTCCTAGATACTCCATTGTCACCTCAAGTATCCGTGGGCATGATTATACGATATGCATCACACAATCTCAGATTCATCCAACCAACACAAAGTACAATAAAGAGTGCCCCAATGTTTCTATCGGAGAGTCAAGAACGTGTGCCAGCCCCTATGCATAGGTTCCCAATGTCACGAAACCCGCAAGTTGATCACCAAAACATACATCAAGTGGCACATGATATCCCATTGTCACCACAGATAATCACGGCAAGACATACATCAAGTGTTCTCATAAAAGACTCAATCCGATAAGAAAACTTCAAAGAGGAAACTCAATTCATCACAAGAGAGTAGAGGGGGAGAAACATCATAAGATCCAACTACAATAGCAAAGCTCGGGATACATCAAGATCGTGCTATAGAGGGAACACGAGAGAGAACACGAGAGAGAGAGAGAGATCAAACACATAGCTACTGGTACATACCCTCAGCCCCGAGGGTGAACTACTCCCTCCTCGTCATGGATAGCGCCGGGATGATGAAGATGGCCACCGGTGATGGGTTCCCCCTCCGGCAGGGCGCCGGAACGGGCTCCCGAGAGATTTTTGGTGGCTACAGAGGCTTGCGGCGGCGGAACTTCCGATCTATCTTCTGTTCTGGAAGTTTTAGGGTACGTAGGTATATATGGGTGAAAGGAGTGCGTCGGTGGAGCTATGGGGGCCCCACGAGGCAGGGAGCGCGCCCGGGGGTGTGGGTGGGCGCGCCCCCCACCCTCGTGGCGTATCTCCCCTGACATGCACTCCAAGTTCCCTGGGTTGCTTTCCTTCCAAAAATAACTTCTCCAGTTGATTTCGTTCCGTTTTGACTCCGTCTGATATTCCTTTTCCTCGAAACACTGAAATAGGCATAAAACAGCAAATCTGGGCTGGGCCTCCGGTTAATAGGTTAGTCCCAAAAATAATATAAAAGTGGAAAATAAAGCCCAATATTGCCTAAAACAGTAGATAATATAGCATGGAGCAATCAAAAATTATAGATACGTTGGAGACGTATCAGGGGGGCGCACCCAGGGGGTGGGCACGCCCTGGACCCTCGTGGCTAGGTGCTTGCTCCCCCTGATGTGTTCTCAGTGCCAGATATTCTCAAATATTCCAAACAAAATCGTATTTCAATTTCGGGGCATTTGGAGAACTTTTATTTTCGGGGTATTTTTTATTGCACGGATAATTCAGAAAACTGACAGAAAATACTATTTTTACTTTATTTCAACTAAATAACAGAAAGTAGAAGGAGGGTACAGAAGGTTGTGATTTCTAACTTCATCCATCTCATGCTCATCAAAAGGAATCCACTAACAAGGTTGATCAAGTCTTGTCAACAAACTCATTCCGACTAACATGGAACTGGAGAAATTTCGAATAACACTATGTTACCTCAACGGGGATATGCACATCGCCAATAATAAGAATATCATATTCCTTCTTGACAGTAGGTAGAGGAAATTCGAAACCTCCAATAATAATCGATGTGATTTTTCCAATAGAATTGATACTGTGGACTTGAGGTTGATTCCTCGGAAAGTGTACCGTATGCTCATTTCCATTAACATGAAAAGTGACATTGCCTTTGTTGCAATCAATAACAGCCCATGCAGTATTCAAAAAGGGTCTTCCAAGAATAATAGACATACTATCGTCCTCAGGAATATCAAGAATAACAAAGTCCGTTAAAATAGTAACTTTTGCAACCACAACAGGCACATCCTCACAAATACCGACAGGTATAGCAATTGATTTATCAGCCATTTGCAAAGATATTTCAGTAGGTGTCAACTTATTCAAGTCAAGTCTACGATATGAAGAGAGAGGCATAACACTAATATCGGCTCCAAGATCACATAAATCAGTTTTAACATAGTTTCTTTTAATGGAGCATGGTATAGTTGGTACTCCTGGATCTCCTAGTTTCTTAGGTATTCCACCCTTGAAAGTGTAATTAGCAAGCATGGTGGAAATTTCAGCTTCCGGTATCTTTCTTTTATTAGTAACAATTTCTTTCATGAACTTAGCATAAGGATAGCATATCAGTTAATCACATACGCAAGAAGATAGGTCTAATCATTTCAGCAAAGCGCTCAAAATCCTCATCATCCTTTTTCTTGGATGGTTTAGGGGAAAAAGCATGGGTTTCTGAACCCATGGTTCCCTTTCTTTACCGTGCTTCCTAGCAACAAAGTCTCTCTTATCATAACGTTGATTCTTTGATTGTGGGTTATCAAGATCAACAACAGGTTCAATCTCTACATCGTTATCATTGCTAGGTTGAGCATCAACATGAACATCATCATTAACATTATCACTAGGTCCATGTTCATTACCAGATTGTGTTTCAGCATCAGAAATAGAAATATCATTAGGATTCTCAGGTGTGTCAACAATAGGTTCACTAGAAGCATGCAAAGTCCTATCATTTTTCTTTTTCTTCCTTTTAGAAGGACTAGGTGCATCAACATTAGTTCTCTAAGAATCTTGCTCAATTCTCTTGGGGTGACCTTCAGGATACAAAGGTTCCTGAGTCATTCTACCCCCTCTAGTCACGACTCTAACAACATTATCATTATTCTTATTACTTAATTCATTGAGCAAATCATTCTGAGCTTTAAGTACTTGTTCAACTTGAGTGGTAACCATAGAAGCATGTTTACTAATGAGTTTAAGTTCACCTTTAACTCTAGACATATAATCACCCAAGTGTTCAAGCATATCAGAATTGTGTTTCAATTCACTACTAGGGAAAAGCCTATACACCGAATCTTAGCAGCAGCGCGGCTCAAAAAGGAGCGCTGCTGCTAATTAGTAGTAGCGCGTGTGCGGGAAACTCGCTGCTGATAAGTTTTTAGCAATAGCGCACTCGGTTTAAACCGCGCTGCTACAAATATCGACCAGCGGTGTTCACCTAACTCCATTTAGCAGTAGCGCGGTGGCGGAACCGCGCTACTGCTATGGATGTAGTAGTAGCGTGCTTTTTCTGAGAACGCTGCTGCTAAATTTCAAATTGGCACACTTTTTTGTCCCTGTTAGCAGTAGCGCCGTCGCCGAAAGCGTGCAGCTGCTAATTCCTTAGCAGCAGCGTGTTTTAGCTCCCGCACTACTGCTAACCCGCACCAACCCACCACCTTTTCCCCACCCGTCCCTCCCCTCCCCCTCCTCTCTTCCCTTCCCCCTACCTCCCCCACATGCTCCCACTCTCACTCTTCTTCTTCCTCAATACTTCTCCCCCATTACTCTCTCTCTTCTATCCACCTTTCTCTCTCTTCATTACTCCTACCTAACTACACCACCTCCATTAATGCATCTCCTTTCTCTTTTTCCTTTCCCCTCCACTAGTTGAAGTTGTCTCCTCCCAAATTAGGTAGCTAGGTAGATGTAGGATTTAGTTAAGTGACCTATTTGCCCCCTAACTAGATCTATCTTTGTCAAGAAGAGCTTTGTGCACTTTTGATCTCCCTACAACATCATCTCCACCGTGTGCTCAATCTCGATCGAGATAGAGATGATGAAAATTTCATGCTTTTGCAAAATGGAAATATGTTTATGTGTGTGTGATATATTTGTGGAAATTGTGTGTGTGGCATGAGTTGACGCCAAATTGTGCTTTTGAGTTGCCTATGTTTTGCCGAAATGTCAATTTATTTCCGTTTCGGCGAATTCCGGGCAAACTCTAGATCCATATATGTCCTATTTTTAGGGAAGGTCATGCCAAATTTTTGTATGACTTTGATGCAGGCATGCATTTTTATAATCAATTTGTTTATTATTACCGTGCAGAGTTGACGATGGTCATTGGAACGATGGTGGACAGGTGGTTGCGATCGGCGGTGCAGGACATGAAAGAAAATAACCGGACAGAGGTTTTATGTCCGTGTCGAAAATGCAAAGGAATAGTTTGGCTCGACCCCCATGACGATGGTCGTGTCGAAGCGCACCTGCTCATGACTGGTTTCATGGATGGCTATACTCGGTGGATAATTGAAGATGAGGATGACGATGTTGAGGATGCCGACAGGGCAGGCAATGATGACACGGGGCAAGACGAAGAGATGATCGATAATGGCGGCGGGGAAGAGGCCGGACATGGCGGCGGAGAAGGGGCCGGACATGGCGGAGGAGAAGGGGCCGGACATGGCGGCGGAGAGAACGACATGGACTCCACACAGCAGAGTTCGTCGGTACTAAGTTCAATCGTGCGGGACCCTCATGTTCAAGCATTGCTTCGCAAGGAGACGAGTACTGAGAGAGCTGCTTCTAGAGAGGAGGCTAAGCTGGAGCAACTAGTGGTAGACTCGAACACTCCATTGTATGATGGTTGCAATCCTGAGGTGACCCGCTTGAGTTTCACGCTCCAACTCCTGAAGACGAAGGCTAAAAACAAATGGACCGACACTAGCCTCGATGAGCATCTCAAGTACCTAAAGGATGTTCTTCCCGCGGGTAATCTATGTCCTACTAGTGTTGATGAGGCCAAGAAGATCGTGTGCCCTCTTGATCTGCCACACGTTAGATACCATGCATGCATCAACGATTGCATAATTTATCGGAAGGAGCACGCGGAAAAAACAAGCTGTCCGGTGTGCAATGCTTCTCGATACAAGAAGGCCGGGAAGAAATGTCCCCAGAAAGTTGTATGGTACTTACCGATCACTCCCCGTCTCCAGAGGTATTTTGTAGATCCCAAGGAAGCAAAGCTAATGCGCTGGCACGTGGAGAGGAAGAAGCTCGACGATGGAGATGATCTGAAGCTGAGACACGTGAAGGATGGAAGCCAGTGGAGAGCGTTGAACAGCTTCTATCGGTATTTTGAATGTGATGCAAGGAACATCGTGCTCGGCACGTGTACCGATGGCATGAATCCCTTTGGCAACCAGAACACCAACCATAGCACATGGCCCGTGTTTGTATGGATGTACAACCTCCCCCCTGGTTGTGCATGAAATCGAAGTACATTCACATGAGCATGCTTATTCAAGGGCCGAAACAACCAGGAAATAATATTAATTTGTATCTCGGGCTACTTCAAGAGGAGTTAGACACGTTATGGAAAACACCGACCAAGACATGGGACGCCAGCAAAGGTGAGTATTTCAACATGAGAGCCGCGCTGATCACGATAGTGCAAGACTATCTCGGTTACGGATATGTGGCAGGCCAGGTGTGCCATGGATATTGTGGATGCACGCGGTGCATGGATGATATGACGTCTCAGCAGCTAACAACAAGGAAAGATGGCGGGTCTGGGAAAATCGTGTACATGGGGCATCGAAGATGGCTTGAACAAGACGACCCGTGGAGAAACCGTGGAGATCTATTCAATGGTCACGCTGAGCATCGAGGACCTCCACGTAAGTGGAGCGGTGCCGAAATCGATGAGCTGTTGAAAAACTGGAAGGAGTGCCCCGCGCCGGGAAAGACGATGAGAAAGGCGCCGGAGCCGCTGCTGAAGGTATGGAAGACGAGGTCTGTGTTCTGGGACTTGGAGTACTGGCACAAACTCAATACACCTCATTGCCTTGATCAAATGCATATCTGTAAGAATGTCCTTGAGAGCTTGCTCGCAACACTGATGAACATGCCGGATAAGACCAAGGATGGGTCGAAGGCAAGAAAAGACTTGCAAGATTTGAAAATGAGGGAAGATCTGCACATGCCGCCCCGTAAAATGTCAGACGAGACAGAGACGGAGACAGAGGCACGGGACAAGAAGGGCAAGAAAATAAAGAAAGAGGATTATTGCCCCCCTTCTTGCTTCACCTTAAGTCAGGCTGAGATCAATCAATTCTTTAAGTGCCTTACTGGAGTCAAAGTTAGTACCAGTTACTGTGGCAAGATAAGCAGATATCTAGACATGGACAAGAAAAGGTTCAGCGGGATGAAGTCTCATGACTGTCATGTGATGATGACGCAGATACTACCTGTTGCCCTTAGAGGGATAATGGACAAGCACGTCCGTGACACGCTTATTGGTCTCTGCAACTCTTTCGACGTCATCTCTCGGAAGTCGATCAGTGTGAAGCAGCTCCAAAGGCTACAGGAAGAGATTGTTGTGATACTGAATGAGCTTGAGATCTACTTCCCGCCCGCATTCATTGACGTGATGGTGCATCTGTGTGTCCATATTGTGGATGACATAATAGACCTGGGGCCATCATTCCTGCACAAAATGATGCCGTTTGAGAGGATGAATGTGATCATCAAAGGATTCGTTCGTAACATGTCATGTCCAGATGGAAGCATCGTCCAGGGCTATTTGGCACAAGAGTGCATCTCTTTCTGTGAGAATTTTCTATATGGCGCAGACTAGCCGCCTGGTGTTAGTGTTGGTTTGCCCGTTAACAAGCACGATGGGAGGCTCGAAGGAGATGGTCACTGCAACGGTCGCAGGGAACTGCACATGGCATACTCAGATCGATGCAACGACTTTGACAGAGCAAACTTGGTAGTGCTACAACACCTAGCTGAGGTAGATCCTTTTGTGGCACTGCACAAACAAATTATCGCAAAGAAGTATCGTGACCGGGGGGTATGCAGGACGGACGCCGAAGTTACTAGAGAGCACAACTCCACTTTCCTGCATTGGTTCAAAGAGCATATTATTGCTAATCCCCCGGAGGAGGGCTCTAAGGACGGATTGCTCATATACGCCTTAGCACATGGCCCCTCGCCCAACCTCGTAACCTATCAGGCATATGATATCAACGGATACACGTTCTACACGAAGGCCAAAGATATGGACAGTGATGATCAGAACTCAGGGGTGACGATGGAATGCATGATCGGCAGCGACAACGGCACAAATGAACGATTTTATGGAAGGGTCGAGGAGATCTGGGAGCTTGACTACTCTGGACTGCACAACACGACGATGTTCCGTGTCAGATGGGCTAAGAATTTCAAAAGAGAAAGCCGGATTTTCACTACCATGACTATACCCGATGCCAAGAGTGCTACCGTGAACGCTATCGCAAAAAATGAGCCATGGGTACACGCTAAGCATGTGACACAATGCTTCTTCATAACTGACCCGCGCAATCCCAACCGTGTTGTCATGAGGAGAGGCAAAAGGAACATCATTGGAATGGATGGAGTCGCCAACAAGGAAGACTATGATCAGTACGGCAACCCAATGAGGGAAGATGACGATGATGATGAAGTATACGTCAAAAGTAGAATCAATACTACATTACCTAAGAAAAATCGTACTCCATGGAAAAGGCAAAGTCACAATGAGGGGCTCAATTATTCTTCGACGAACAAGAAGGGAAAGAAGCTGACTCAAAAACGAAAACGTCGGCACTGAGGAAACGTATGTTATCGGTCAAATGATGTAATATATATATATATATATATATATATATATATATATGTATGTTCCTATTTTGTATACACACTTAGCCATTATTATGCATGGGTCCAATGATGTGTAATATATATGTTCCTATTTTGCATACATATTTAACCATCAAATGATGCAATATATATCGCCCTCCCTTCGTTCACTGTCCTCGGGAAATAAAAGTGGGATAAAATAAAGGAAAAGAAAAACGAAAACTGGCAGTAGCAAAGGTAGTAGCAGCGCGTTTTGCCTAAACTGCTACAGCTACTGAAGTTAGTAGTAGCGAATTTCGTATAAAGCGCTACAGCTACTGAAGGTAGTAGCAGCGTGATTTTTCCAAATGCGCTACTGCTACATCCACTTAACCCAAAATTCTCACTCACCCTGCTTCATCCCGCCTTTTCCCCCCAAATCCCCACTCTCTCTTCCCCCGTCGCACCGCCGCGCCCGACCCGGCCCCGGCGCTCGCCCCAACTCCGGCACCGGCGCTAGCCCCCGACTCCGGCACCGGCGCTAGCCCCCGACCCCGACCCCGGCGCTCGCCCCCGACTCGGCCCTCGCCCCGACCCCGGCGCCGACGCTCGCCCCGACCCCGGCGCGCTCGCCCCCGACCCGTCGGCCCTCGCCTCCCTCCTCTCCCCTCCTGGCCGTCGTCGGGCCTGCCCTCCTCACCCCTGCACCCTCTGTAACCCCCCTCTCTCTCTTCTAGGGTTCTTCAGTTAATTTACTTAGGTTTTAGTTAGGGCAGTATGTTAATTAGGTTATATATTTAGTTATGAATTTAGCTAGGTTTCAAAATTAGCTGAATTTATATGCAAATTTGAACTGGACATGTGATATGTGCATATTTCATGTTTTGGACATGTCATGTTTGGAAAATGATCCGAGTGGCCTATGTTATGCCGGAATGTTGATTCATTTCCGTTTCGGTGAATTGCAGGCGCTCGATATGTCCATTTTTTAGCAAAGGTCATGCCGAAATTTCCCGTGAATAAAGGCATGATTTGTGCTACATAGTTGGCATATCGAGTGCTGGCACATAGATTTCTTTTTATGTCATTTCTCATTTATTCATACTTTTAGAAATAAATGAGGACACTTAATCATAGGAAACATGTCGAACAACGAATAAACTGGGCCTTCTGACCAAGATGCAGACGAGATGGATTATGAGGGTGAACAAGAGTACCTCAACTATTTGACTGCTAAGCAAGGTTTGCAGGTCGGCCTCGATGATGGTACTGACGCCGACATCGGCACCGACAGCGCCGGCACCAATGGCGGCACCGAGACCGGTGGGGAAGGTACCGGCGGGGAAGGTATCGGCCCCGATGCCGCTACCGAAAAGAGGAAGCATAAGAAGCATAGGATATGAAAACCTAACAAACTAGGGATTGGACGACTTGTGATCATAAAGATGGCACCTGGCAAGTTTGAGCCGTTAGAGCCGGAAGAACCTCGCAAGTGCTATGGGAACCAAGTAGGATGCATCCTACAGGAATGCACGAGCATCAACGATGATGACTTAAGGAGTAAAGAACATTTGATGCAGTTGCTCCTAACAAAGTTGCACAAGAGATTCAAGTTCCCCGACCGGGATGATAACATAGAACAACCGTGTGATGATCCAAAGATGAAAAAGATTAACAATCACGCCATGGGCATGTTCAGCAATGATTTGGCCTCCTGGAAAGGGAGGGTGAAACGAGCTATTGAGGCTGATGAACCCCTGTCCAAGATTCTGGAGGAAAATCCGACACTTACGGAAGAGGAGCTCGAAAAGTTCAAGGACACTTGCGCTACTGAGGCAGCCAAGGCTAAGGCTGCAAAATTCAAGAGCCTTCAGCAAAGGAACACTGGGAAGCATCGCCTCGGAAGCCGTGGCTACCTCGGTAAAAGGCCCATATGGGATAAGGAGGACGCGGAACGTGAAGCCGCGGGTCTCCCAGACCCCTTCGCGAAGTTCACCAACCCCTTGGAGCATGACTTCATCAGGGCCCGCTACAAGTGGGACAAGGAGAAAAAGGTTTTTTACACGGACAAGATCACGAGGAAATTGATTAGACTACTGGAGAAGCAACACCAGCTTGCAGCCGAAAGCCCTACTTCTCCGATGAGGCCCAAGTGGGACACCCCTCTCAACCGGGCCTTGAACGAACTTAAGGGACTCCCTTTGGACCAGCGGCCGCAATATGGTCGTGTGCACGGCGCTGGAGACGGCGCCACGTGGAAGGTGTTTTACAACAAGGGCCCGGAGGCCAAGAAGCAGAAAAAGAACTTTAGTCAGGCGGACATCGACGCGAAGGTGAAGCTTGCGGTCGAGAAAAAAGCAGCTGAGGACGCGAAAAAAGCAGCCAAGGACAAATATGAATTGCTATAGCAGGCAGTCAATGCAGCTGTAACTGCCTGCAGAAATGATTTCACTACTAACTTGGTTCCAGTTATCATCAACTGGGCGAAGGAAAATCCAGACAAGACGGTACATGATTTCCCGTTGCCCAGTTTCATCGGGAGCAACTCCATGAACAACAACACCATCGCACCATCACTTGCTCATGCAACCGGGCCTCCTCTCGCAGCCTCTCCCGCTCATAGCACCCCGTCCTCAGTCTCAAGCGCGCTAGGTGGGCCTTCGTCTTTGGCTGAGCTCGACTACGAGAAAAAAGACTACACCCACATAATGAATATTCTAGATGATGCTCTCCAAGGCTTCAGCTTTAGAGGTGGCCACGTGTAGATCAAGAAACAAAGGAACAAGAAGATGGGTTTCGCGCATAAAACTAACTTCTCCTGCATCCATGTCCCAAAACCAAGCAAGAAGGATGGATTCTACATCGTCCATCGCATGATTCAGTTCAACAAGGATCACCAAAAGCTTCGCATTAACGGCAGAAATGATGATCATATCCACAAGTGGCTAGAATCTCATGGAGAAGCGTATTATAAACTTAGAGATGACTTCTTTCGCATCCAAAGCGACATTGCGATGATCATCATGAAAGAAGTCATCGATGAGAAGGGGATGTTCCACCACGGCCCTATATCGCGAGCTGACGTCCGAACTCGCATAGGCATGCAACGTCTAGACCTCACGCCATTCAAGAAGCTAGGGTTCGTCCTCGATGATATGGAAGGATGGAACTTCTAGTGATTTATGATGCCGATGATGATGATATGTGTCGGTTGAACTTGTATACTTTTTGTAGCGATGAAACTTTGTGATGTCCACGGTCCCTGCCAAACTTGTGTAACGCTACTTTGTTAGTTTGCGTACGATGACCTGCGTACCTCTAGTTAATTAATTTGCGTACTGTATGTTGCATCTAGTTGCTAACCCTTTCTTTTTCGGTGTTGCTCTAGTATATTTTGTTGCATATATATGATTGTACATCCTCTTCATGAACATGCATCTCTAACAGGTACCTAGTTTCTTGATGGCGAGATGGAATTGCTATGTCGTGTACAAAGGGAAGGTTCCGGGGGTGTACAACGAGTGGCATGAGTGTCAGGTGCAAGTGAATGGGTTCACGGGCGCCAGCCATAAAGGCTTCAAAAGCAGACAAGAAGGAGAAGCTAGTTACTTGAGGTTCACGCTAGCGCGAGAGAGGACTCGTAACCGCCACCTCATGTACTGCATAGTTCCGCTCTCACTCACAGTGATAGCACCTCTTGCGTATACCTTTGTTTAGATGGATGGCGTTGTTGTAGTTGCAAGTATTTGAAACTTGCATGTATCGCTATTTTCGAGATGATGACAAGATATCACTTTGTGTTGGATGATGATTATGATGAGACTATTTGTATGTACATGCTATGATTACATTTGTGGTCTCCCAGGCATTTTTATGTGTATCATGATGACATTTCTATGTGCTAAAGGTTCTTCTATAAAGCCTGTTCAAATACAAAACAAATATGCCAAAAAAACTACTTAAATTAGCAGTAGCGAGTGTATAAAAGTTAGCAGCAGCGCCGCGATAGCAGTAGCGCGTCTAGGCAAAGCACGCTAGAGCTACTAGCAGTAGCGAGCTTCCCCTAACAGCGCTGCTGCTACACTTGTGTAGCAATAGCACCGGTGAGCACGCGCTACTGCTATGTGTTAGCTGTAGCGCCTTATTAGTAGCGCCTATCCCCGCGCTACTGATACATCTAAAACCCGCGCTGCTGCTAGCCTTTTCCCTAGTAGTGATTGTCTACCAACATAAGCATTGAAGTTTTCTTGTTTGGCAATAAAATTATCAAACTCATCTAAGCATTCGCTAGCAGACTTATAACGAGGAATATCACCTTCATCAAATCTATAGAGAGAATTTACCTTTACTACATGTGTCGGGTTATCAAGACCATGAGTTTCTTCAATTGGTGGTAAATTAAGACCATGTATTTCTTCAACAGGAGGTAAATTCTTAACATCTTCAGCTTTAATACCCTTTCCTTCATAGATTTCTTTGCCTCTTGCATATCTTCGGGACGGAGAAATAGAACCCCCCTTTTTCGGAGTTGGCTTAGGAGTTGGTTCAGGAAGTGTCCAATTATTTTCATTGGTCAGCATATTATTCAATAGAATTTCAGCTTCATTTGGTGTTCTTTCCCTAAAAACAGAACCAGCACAACTATCTAGGTGGTCTCTGGAAGCATCGAGTCCATTACAAAAGATATCAAGTATTTCATCTTTCTTGAGAGGATGATCAGGCAAAGCATTAAGTAATTGGAGAAGCCTCGCCCAAGCTTGTGGGAGACTCTCTTCTTCAATTTGCACAAAATTATATATTTCCCTTAAGGCAGCTTGTTTCTTATGAGCGGGGAAATATTTAGCAGAGAAGTAATAAATCATGTCCTGGGGACTATGCACACAACTAGGATCAAAAGAATTAAACCATATCTTAGCATCACCCTTTAATGAGAACAGAAATATCTTAAAGATATAATAGTAGCGAGTTTTCTCATCATTAGTGAACAGGGTCGCTATATCATTTAATTTAGTAAGATGTGCCACAAAAGTTTCAGATTCATAGCCATAGAAGGCATCAGATTCAACCAAAACTAATTATATCAGGGTCGACAGAGAATTCATAATCCTTATCAGTAACAAAGATAGGTGAAGTTGCATAAGCAGGATCATATTTCATTCTAGCATTCAGAGTTTTTTGTTTCAGCTTAGCTAATAATTTCTTAAGATCACTTCTATCATTGCAAGCAAGAAAATCTCTAGCAGTTTCTTCATCCATAACATAGCCCTCAGGCACAACAGGCAATTCATATCTAGGGGGAGAATCTTCATCATCACTTTCATCAATATTATCAGTTTCAATAATTTCATTCTCTCTAGCCCTAGCAAGTTGTTCATCAAGAAATTCACCAAGTGGCACAGTAGTATCAAGCATAGAAGTAGTTTCATCATAAGTATCATGCATAGCAGAAGTGACATCATCAATAACATGTGATATATCAGAATTAATAGCAGAAGCAGGTTTAGGTGTCGCAAGCTTACTCAAAAAGAAGGTGAATCAAGTGCAGAGCTAGATGGTAGTTCCTTACCTCCCATCGTAGTTGAGGGATAAATTTTTGTTTTCGCGTCTTTCAAGTTCTTCATAGTGGCCAACAGATATAAATCCCAAGTGATTCAAAGAATAGAGCTATGCTCCCCGGCAACGGCGCCAGAAAATAGTCTTGATAACCCACAAGTATAGGGGATCGCAACAGTTTTTGAGGGTAGAGTATTCAACCCAAATTTATTGATTCGACACAAGGGGAGCAAAAGAATATTCTCAAGTATTAGCAGTTGAGTTGTCAATTCAACCACACCTGGATAACTTAATATCTACAGCAAAGTATTTAGTAGCAAAGTAGTATGGAAGTAATGGTAACGGTGGCAAAAGTAACAGTGATAGTTTTCTAGTAATTGTGACAGTGGCAACGGTAAAGTAACTAAGCAAAGAACAATATGTGAAAAGCTCGTAGGCATTGGATCGGTGATGGAGAATTATGCTGGATGCGGTTCATCATGTAACAGTCATAACATAGGGTGACACAGAACTAGCTCCAATTCATCAATGTAATGTAGGCATGTATTCCGAATATAGTCATACGTGCTTATGGAAAAGAACTTGCATGACATCTTTTGTCCTACCCTCCCGTGGTAGCGGGATCCTAATGGAAACTAAGGGATAGTAAGGCCTCCTTTTAATAGAGTACCGGACCAAAGCATTAACACATAGTGAATACATGAACTCCTCAAACTATGGTCATCACCGGGAGTGGTCCCGATTATTATCACTTCGGGGTTGCCGGATCATAACACATAGTCGGTGACTATAGACTTGCAAGATAGGATCAAGAACTCACATATATTCATGAAAACATAATAGGTTCAGATCTGAAATCATGGCACTCGGGCCCTAGTGACAAGCATTAAGCATAGCAAAGTCATAGCAACATCAATCTCAGAACATAGTGGATACTAGGGATCAAACCCTAACAAAACTAACTCGATTACATGATAAATCTCATCCAACCCATCACCGTCCAGCAAGCCTACGATGGAATTACTCACGCACGGCGGTGAGCATCATGAAATTGGTGATGGAGGATGGTTGATGATGACGACGGCGATTCCCCTCTCCGGAGCCCCGATCGGACTCCAGATCAGCCCTCCCGAGATAGTTTAGGGCTTGGCGGCGGCTCCATATCGTAAAACACGATGAATCCTTCTCTTTGATTTTTTTTCTCCCCGAACACGAATATATGGAGTTGGAGTTGAGGTCGGTGGAGCTCCAGGGGGCCCACGAGGCAGGGGGCGCGCCCCCAACCCTCGTGGAAAGGGTGTGGGCCCCTGGCCTTGATTATTTCGCCAGTATTTTTTATTATTTCCAAAAATAATCTTTGTGAAGTTTCAGGTTATTCCGAGAACTTTTGTTTCTGCACAAAGATAACACCATGGAATTCTGCTGAAAACAGCGTCAGTACGGGTTAGTTCCATTCAAATCATGCAAGTTAGAGTCCAAAACAAGGGCAAAAGTGTTTGGGAAAGTAGATACGACGGAGACGTATGAACCACGCGCGTCCAATTTTTCTACCGGAGCAGCTGCCCAACCCGGTCACGGGAAGTGTTGCGTCAGAGCTTGATCTAACGGCCGAAAATGTCAAGAACTGAATATCCAACGGTTGCGAATGGTAATGGCCTGAGACAGCAGGAAAACTGCTCGGTTATAATGTTCCTAAATAAGTGAAGCATGAGAGTTTAATTCTTTATACAAAAGACTCAGACATGCTCTAAAAAATATAAGTGATGCAAAAGAGCATCCTACAAATAACGGTGTTCCCAATGTAGAGAAACGAGCATCCAAACTTCAAAAGATATAAGTGAAGCACGTGAAGTATTCTATAATGCCATACTCAGAAGATATAAGTGAAGTGCAAAGAGCATTCTATACGTGAGGTTGGGAGGACTATCTCATACCAGCCTGGTGCATCAAAGAAAAGGGAAAAACAAATACAAAAGATGCTCCAACAATTTACGCGTATCATGCAAACAAAATAAAAACCAGACAAACCGATAATTGTCGAGGAAGAAAGATGGGATGCCTTCCCGGGCATCCCGAAGCTTAGATGCTTGAGTCTCCTTAAATATTTACTTGGGGTGCCTTGGGCATCCCCAATCTTGAACTCTTACCTCTCCTTATTCATCTCATATCAATGCCTCCTCGGTCTTCGGATACTTCATCCACACAAAACTTAACCAAACTTTTATTAGAGGGGTTAGTACATATTACATCAAATCCCATCATGTCTTGTTGTAAAAATATTGTATAATTATATTCCAAACAGTAACTATTCTATTCTAACACAATTCTAATGTTCCCACATCAATGGGGATTGGCAAAATGGCAAACACAAGTAGATAAATAAACTATAACAGGAATCTCTGAAAACAGAACAATTTATAAAGATGCACATGGTACATATACTTCTGTAACTCCAAAAATTATGAAAATTTAGGACGTAATAAAAACTTGGTATAGACGTACTGTGTAAAAATGTAAAAAAACTTCTATGATATAGTAAAACATGAAAATTCAAACACATATCCAAAAGTTTCTGTTTTGCACTCCACATGTCAAACAAGCAATTTAAAGACCCCAACGGTAAATCTTGGCACATTATTTTTATAATCCAATGGATTTGTACAAGGGGATAATTATTTTTGTTTAAAAGTTTTTGTAATCAAGGTTCACAAAGTTTTCATGGGCATGAACAAAATTCAAGGATGTCCTCCACTTCCACATTGCACATGTGTCTCACTTCCACGTTTCTTTTTCAAAACGTTTTAGGTTCCCCTCTATATATATTTAAAAAAATTAAGCACAAAATAGAATAAATTGACTCCCTAAAACTTCCCAGGCAGTACTTTCTTTAAACCATTAAGCTAGGCATAAAGTGCTCAAGTAATTCATCCACCCGGATCCCAAGGTATATCAAAGCCAATTTTAATTAACAACGATTTATAATTTAGTGGTGAGCACAAAGCAACATTAATCAGAGAACAACAAAGTCTAACTCTCTTCCTGTACATTGGCATGTCATAAAAGAACAATTCATGCACACCAAGTAAAGGCCAATGCATAGTATAAGTAGTTTCTTGCAATTTTATCATCCTAGAAACATAGAGAGGTGGAGATGTAGTTCCTCTCTCATAATAATTGCAAGTAGGAGCAGAAAGCAGATGCATATTATATCAATCGAAATCATCATGTGCAATGGTAAGACACAACCCATCAATATAATCCTTAATAAGTGCAAACTTCTCCGATATAGTGTAGTTGGGAGAATTCAAAAAGATAATAGGACTATCATGTGTGGGAACAATGGAAAAAAATTCATGTTTAACATAAGGAACTATAACAAGTTCATCTCCATAAGCATCATTCATATCGACATCATGGCCACAAGCATAGCAAGCATCAAGTTATCAAAAAGGGATATTTCAAACGAATCTGATGGATCATAGCATCCGTCATTCGGTAAGTACAAAGGGAAATTAAACAATGCATGAGTTGAAGAGTTACTCTCATCAAAATGTGGGCACGAGTAGCTAGTCCACTCTTCCTTCTTTTGTTCTTCGCTCCCCTCCTCGCCTTTTTCATCTAATGAGCTCATAGTTTCAGCAATTTCTTCTTCCATAGATTCCTGCAAAATATTAGTTTCTTCTTGGACAATAGAGACTTTCTCAATAAATTCATTAATATCGGCATTGTATTTAAAATTCTCGTAGCAATATTTAAGTATAGCATAATTTTCATATTTGTAAAGAGAATCATCACAATTTTCCTACTTTTCAAACAAAGATTCAATTTCATAAGCACACTTAAAAGCAATTGTCGGTGTATAAAAGTAGGGCTCTCCTTTTGACCCCTTTACTTGTTCACGGGCAGTCAGAGCCACGCACCACGGCCGCACGTAGCAGGGCAGAGGAGGGGAGCCGGAGAGAAGCCAAAGCAAAAGATGGCCAAGGCAACGCCAAGACCAGAAACACTGAAAAGCAAGAGGGCGAGGTGGACTTCCCCGGCAAGGCCATTGCTGGGGCGGCCTCCGCGGCCCCGGCAAGAGCCTTGTTGGGGCAACTTGCCGACGCCAGCAGAGTGAGCCACCCTTGAGCCCATGGGTTCTAAACCAACCAACTGCGTTGGAACTAGGGCTTGGGAGGCACCTCCGTGTTGGATGCAGATCTTTGTCAAGATCATAAACATGTGAGATCAGATGAGGACCAGAAGACGGCGACCCTCGGCGGGATCCTTACCGAGGAGATCCATGGCAAGCGCCTTGCCGGGGACAACTGCAACGCCACGGCAAGACCCTTGCCGGGCCCCCGGCAAGGCCCTTGCCAAGGGCGTCAGCATGGCCACGTGAAGACCCTACCACCATGCCACCTCAGCTGCCTGCCTGCCTACATGGCGCCGCATGCACCACTGGCCTGGGCGCGTGTCGAAGCAAGGCGAGGCGGCAACGGACGGGACGGGCCTCGTTCCCGTTCCCAATAAAGCTAAGGGACACCTAAGCTACGCATTAAATGCGTCTTGTCCTGTAACACGAGTGATAAGCTCGCAACACTGTAGACCTTTCCACCTCCTGTGTGCCACTGTGGCAGCCCCTTTCGACTATAAAAGGAGGCCCATGGCATACTGGAGAGGGATTCGGCTCTTTTGAACTAGGCAGCTGCCATAGCTAGTTCGAGAGCTCAAGAACTCTCTCAAATACACACCAAAGCAGGACTAGGGTATTACGCATCCTTGCGGCCCGAACCTGGGTAAACGATCCTTGTGTTGACTGCTAATCCTGCTCTTCTCACAACCCCGCGCCCCGGCAACCGTAGTTGGGATTCTTATGATCCCATAGGTGTCGTTTCCCACCGACATCTTTGGCGCACCAGGTAGGGGGCGCAATTGTGAGAATCTAGTCTAGTAGTGAGCCTAGCAGTTCTTCATCACCATGGCCTCTGAAAGAAGAAGATGACCAGGAGAAAACTATGCCGCCTGCAAGCACGAAGGACGCCAGCGCGGCAACAAAAAAGCTAAGTCATCCAGAGCCTTGAGCAATTTTCCTTTTATACATGAGTTTATTATCCTCGGAGATCCTGCCTATGTATGGAAAACCCGCATGTAAAGGGGCCCTCCCGCAATTGGCAATGCCTTTGTTCTATTTCGAGTCCGCTCAACAGCTCAAGCGGCCGCGTCGAGAGTGGCAGGGTAGCCTTCCGCACTGGACAACGCTTTCGATTCTGACTCGAGTCAAGCTCGACAGGTCGAGCGGCCGCGTTAAGGGCAGTGAGGTGGTTTGCCCGGCAGCAAGCGCACCCGACAGGCCAATGGGGATCCGTCCTCAAGACGCCGCCCTAGGTTTACGCGCCGGCAAGCCTACCCGGTTAACGTAGGGTGGACATACAAAGGGAAATCGAACAGCAAAATAGCATGCATTGTATCAAGAGTACTTCAGAATTATACTACATCAAATTGTTGTCGCGGTTCTAACTAAAGATAGAAATTGTCTTGGTCATGAACTTGCAGCGGCGATAAGAAATGGGGTGCCTAATCCCGACACTGGCCCTCCACCCTTTGAATTCCGTCGATGAGGCTGATGATGGGCTCGATACGCTCCTTGAGCGGCGCGAGGTCAGTGCCCTCCGGCAAGCTATCTAGCGCGGCATCGAAGTCAAGGGTGGGGTTCCAGTACGCCACCTTGGTGAGGACCTTGGCCATGGCACCCCGGCAAAGCCTTCGGTTCTCATTGGCCAGCAAAGCCGCCCTATTGGAGTGGAACTGCTCCAGGGCCCCGAGGACACCCTCGAAGAACAGGGTTAGCTTGGCGTTGGTGGTCCCGCTGCGCTCTGGGGCATACCTCACATTTGGCATCCCCATGGTAGCCAGCTGCGTGGTGATCCTGCCGGCGACGTCCTCGAGGCGGCTGATCCAGCGATTCTCGCCCTCCACGAAATCCTTGTGGCTGGCGGCTTCGTTCCTCCGCTGTAGCTTCTTGGCCTCCAGATCCTTGGCTAGGGTCTCCTCCCGAGCCTTGGCCTCTGAGAGCATCTCCTCGAGGCCCTCCAGCTTCAGCTTGAGGTCTTTGATGGAGTTGTTAGCCTCAGAGAGCTCCCCAGCCCTGCTGATGACCGCGCCCTGCGCCTCCATCAGGGCACCGTTGAGCGTGTCCTTCTCCTGGGACAGCTTCAGGGCCTGCTCCTTCAGCCCATCCCGCTCCACCTCCAGCTCCTTCACCTTGCCAGCGTGAACCAGAGCCTGGGCATCGAGCGCCTCCCTGTGCCTCTGCTCCAGCTCTTGGGTCTGCTGCGCGACAAGTTTCTCCACCTCCTCGTCCTTGGCGTGGAGTTTGGCATCGAGGTCTGTCTCGCGTTTGGCGAGGTCCTCCTCCTCCTGGGAGTTCAGCGTGGCCTGATGCTGGGTCCGAGCGGCCTCGGCTGCAGCGGCCAAGCCCTCCGCCATCTCCTGGGCCTTCTCGATATCGGGCAGCTTCATGGTGAGATCTACGTCGTGCTTGGCCAGCTCGCCCTGGGCGGCCTTCAGCTCTTCGCTAGCTTGGTGGAACCAAGTCTGCGCCTCGGTGACGCGCACCTTGAGGTCCGCCTCCGCCTTGTCCGCCGTTGCCATCCTGGACTTGGCCTTGTCTAGGCGGGCGTGGTGGAGCACCTGGAGCTTCCAGAAATTGGCGTCCATGTCTTGGAGAAGCCGCTCCTCCTGAGAGCCATCGCCACCGGTGCTCGGCTCGTCGACGACCTCGAGCCTGGTGGTTGCAAGCACCTCTGCGTCGAACACCTCTCCCTCGACGGGCGCCCTGGAGCTGGACGCCCCTGGGAGGTGGACAAAGAGGTCGTCGGTCACCCTCAGATACCTGCCGGAGCCAGAAGCAGCAGAGGAGGAAGGCTGGTCATCGACAACATTCTCCTCGGTGGCGGCCTTGCAGGCCTCTCCGGCAGGCCCCTTGTCGGGCTCCCCAGCAGGCCCCTTGGTGGCGTCTTCGGCGGCACCCTTGGCGGACTCCTCGGCAGTGACCTTCTCGGCCTCTACCGCGGCATCCTTGGCGACGTCCTCGATGATGGCGTCTATGTCCTCCTGGTCCGCCGATGGACGATCTGGACACCAAGAAGGGAATGAGACAAAGCCAAGACCAAGAATCAGCACGAAAAGAAAAGGAACAAGGACGAAAGGCGAGCGACTTACCAGTGTCGGGCTGGGGAGCAGAGGTCCCCTCCCCGCCAACATTTGGCGCCGAGGCAAAGCCACCGACGCCCGAGTTCTCCTCCCCCTCCTCCGTGTGCATGGGATCGGTGCTTGGCGCCCTTGTCGGGGATGCCCCTTGGGGCGGCGTGTTAGGGATAGCCTCTGTGGCTCCTCCTGCTGCTGTCCTCCTCCTGCGACTACGGCAAGGTCAGAACCAGGAGATCGTGCCCCCCAACACATGTTGATGAGGGGTGAATGATGAACTTACGCTGGGGGCTGTGCCGGGGGCTACTGTCTGGGCTGCTCAGCACCACCAGTGGTGCCCTCGAAGTACCCGCCGGGCGCTGATCGCCGGCCGAGGCTTTGGCCCTCTTCACCCTCTGGGCCAGCATCTCTGCATCCCCGCAAAGATGAACACAAGTCAAGACAAGCGGTACAGATTGAGGGATGGAGATGACAGAAAAGAGCAAGATACTTACTCGTCATCCACCTCCTCCTTTGTTGCTTTCCTCTTCCTCCTTGGGCTGAGGGACCCAAAGTCAAAGGTGACCCCCGCGTCTACATCTGCCGGAGGAGGGGAGGAGGGTGGAGTTTGCACGCGCCTGGCTAAAGAGGAGGCAGATGCTTTTTTCTTCGCCACCACGGCCTTGACGACCTTCTTCGCTGCTGTGGCCCTCGTCTAACGCGTGGACTCCTCCGGAGACTTTGGCCGCCGCACGGCCTTGACGGGCCGTATCGGCTCGCCGGAAGTGGCCCGCCGCAGGACTCGCCCTCTCCCCGTGACCAGAAGATCAACAACCTCAGCCTCCTCCAACGACGACTCGTCGACCACCTCCTCGACGAGAGGAGCCCCAGTGCCGGCGCTGCTGACCTCCCCAGTGGCCTCCGCCCACTGGGCGAGCTCCTTCTCCTCCGCCTCTGCCGCGGCCTTGTCCTCCACGCCGTCGGTGCTGCCGGCCTCCTCGGCAAGCTTCGCCTCCATTGCCCTGGCAGTGATGTAGTCCAGCTCTGCCTGGGTGCTGTCCTGGACGAGCCGCGGCTCGGCGGTGACGTACCCCTCGTGCAAGGTGTCGAAGCACTCCTGCACTTGAATTTCCTCCAGCTCGACGCAGCTCGGGTCAAGGCCATGCGCGTTGAAATCCGGCATCATGGCGATGATGTTGGTCCGGTGTGAGTTGTTGCTCAGTAGAACCACTCCTGCCGGCAACTTGAACAAGGGCCCCTTGGCGACCTTGCCAGCCTTCGCGGCGGCCCTCACGGCCTTGTCGATCCGCTCGACCTTGCTGTCGCGGTTCACGTCAAGCTGGAAGAGCCGCTGGCAAAAGTGGGCATGTCCCATCACTGTGAAGTTGTGGTCGAGGCCGGGGCGAAGCCTCATGATGTCGGCGGCATTCGTGAAGAGCCAGGCCGGCCTCCCCTTGTTGTGCAGCGGAGCAATTTGGCGGCGGATGAAATCCGCCCCGATCATCTCGAGGGTGAGCCCGGCCTCGGTGAGGCAGAGAATCCTGGTGGTGGCGACTGTAAGCTTCGCATCATCAGCATCGACATCGCTCCAATCGCTTCTGCGGACCGGCGGCGCCTTGCAGACCCGGCAAAAGTCCGACGGGTCCTTCTCCTCAATCCAGCACCACCGGCCCCGCCATTATTCCCACCTCTCCTTCATGGCGCCCTCCGGGTATGCCCCCTTGGACCTTGGGATCTAGGTGACGCAACCGGAAATGGCGCCCCCGATCCGAGGGGAGAAGTAGTGGTGGAAGAGCACCGTGTTGGGATGCACCCTGGCGAAGCCCTCGCAGAGGTGCGTGAAAAGAGCCATGCACGCAACGGCATTTGGAGTAAAATCCAAAAGGTGGAAGTCGTAGGTGTGCATGACGTCGCTGAAGAAAACGGAGAAAGGGGGACAGAGCCCGCAGGAGAAGTAGTCAATAAAGAAAGAGTATAGATTTGGGGCGGCCTCAGCGCAATTGGCAGGGATGACGCGCGTGGCTGGATGCCCCGTTGTCTCTCCCCCCATCTTCATCCCCCACAGGGGTTTAAATGCCTCCTGAAGCTCGAACACGTCGACCGTCGACGAAAAGTAGGTGAGTTGCGTCCGCTATGCCACCAGCGCACTCTCCGACGGCTCCGTCGCTCTGGCGTCCTTGGCCACTCCCTTGCCCTTGGAGGATTTGGGTGCCATGGCGGCTGGGGGGAGCACGAGGCAGAAGACAGCAGAGATGCAGCGGCGGCGAGCAAAGGCGAAAGCTTAGGGAGGAAGGATAAGGGGGCGGCGGCTCTGTGATTGAAGAAGGCACATGGGGTAAAGTGAGCAGCGCGCCCACGGTTATTCCTTTTTAAGTGGAATGCGCGGGCCGCCTCCTTTCCCATTAACTGCGTCATGACGCATGCGTGCGGGAACCGTCCCAAGCATGCCTCCCACATCACGCAATACCCCCCCCCCCCCACGTGCGCGTTTAACGTGGGTCTTTGGGAAGCCCAGCGGACGAAGAGTTACTGCGGTAAAAATCCGCCCCGCCTGCCCGCGCACCGTTTTGGGCCTGGCCCAACAACGTGTGGCGCTTATGTCTGGCCCAGGCCCGGGGGCTCCTGTTGGTGTACAAAACTAGGGTCTCTCCTTTTGACCCCTTTACTTGCACACGGGCAGTCAGAGCCACGCGCAACAGCCGCACGTAGTAGGGCAGAGGAGGGGAGCCGGAGAGAAGACGAAGCACAAGATGGCCAAGGCAACGCCAAGACCAGAAACACCGAAAAGCAAGAGGGCGAGGTGGACTTCCCCAGCAAGGCCCTTGCCGAGGCGGCCTCCGCGGCCCCGGCAAGAGCCTTGTCGGGGCAACTTTCCCGACGCCAGTTGAGTGAGCCACCCTTGAGCCCACGGGTTCCAACCCAACCAACTACGTTGGAACTAGGGCTCGGGAGGCACCTCCGTGGTGGCATGCAAATCTTTGTCAAGATCATAAACATGTGAGATCGGATGAGGACCAGAAGACGGCGACCCTCGGTGGGATCCTTACCGAGGAGATCCACGGCAAGCGCCTTGCCGGGGACAACTGCAACACCACGGCAAGGCTCTTGTCGGGCCACGGGCAAGGCTCTTGTCGGGCCACAGGCAAGGCCCTTGCCGAGGGCATCAGCATGGCCATAGCCAGGCCCGCATCGACCAAGACTCCACCATCGTCCCCAAGGAGCTGCTAGCTCAACCAGCTGGGTAGGCACCTGCGTGGCGACGGGCGGCCCCTACGCCAACTCAGCAAGCACCTGCATGGTGGCATGCAGATCTTCGTGAAGACCCTACCACCACGCCACCTCAGCTGCCTGCCTGCCTACATGGCGCCGCATGCACCGCTGGCCTGGGCACATGTCGAAGCAAGGCGAGGCGGCAACAGATGGGACGGGCCTCGTTCCCGTCCCCAATAAAGCTAAGGGACACCTAAGCTATGCATTAAATGCGTCTTGTCCTGTAACACGAGCGATAAGCTCGCAACACTGTAGACCTTTCCACCTCCTATGTGCCACTGTGGCAGCCCCTTTCGACTATAAAAGGAGGCCCATGGCATACTGGAGAGGGATTCTGCTCTTTTGAACTAGGCAGCCGCCATAGCTAGTTCGAGAGCTCAAGAACTCTCTCAAATACACACCAAAGCAGGACTAGGATATTATGCATCCTCGTGGCCTGAACCTGGGTAAACGATCCTTGTGTTGACTGCTAATCCTGCTCTTCTCACAACCCTGCGCCCCAGCAACCATAGTAGGGATTCTTGTGATCCATAGGTGTCGTTTCCCACCGACAGCAACAAACTATTATATTTGTTCCACATCATAGTAATGATATGCACCATTGGCATAAGAAGCCAAGGTTTCATTATCATTAAATTTCACACTGAAAGGGAAGGTGTGGAGCCTCTATCTTACAACAACAAGTATAATCACACATAGAGCACATATTCCAAGCATACCAAGGCAATATTTTAATTTGATCCCGTAAGTGTTTCCCTTTTTGAGACAAGCGATAATCCCTGAAATATTCCTAGTGATCCAAAGTATCTCCCATTATCAAGTTGAATGGGTATTTATCAGGATTACCAAAGTAATATTTAATGTTTTCCACATAACCAACATCGAGGGTTTTAGGAGGTTCCCCATTCCATGAGTAGTAGGTACAACTTATTTTTTCGGTGTTTCGTGTTCCATATCCATAACGAAAGATATAAAACAACTTAGAACAGAAAATAAAATCTAGTTAGAGATAAAGCCAACAAGCGCACACGAGAATATTCACCCCACACTATTGCTCCACGGCAACGGCGCTAGAAAAAGGCCTTGATAACCCACAAGTATAGGGGATCATTTGTAGCCTTTTTTGATAAGTAAGAGTGTTGAACCCAACGAGGAGCTAAAGGTAGAACTTATATTCTCTTCAAGTTTTATCGACCATTGATACAACCCTATGCACACTTAACATTCACTTTACCTAGAACAAGAAAAAATACTTTGCGGGAATAAAACTAGAAATACTTTGTGAGATAACAAATAATTAGTTGTTTAGTAGAAAGAATTTTGGAGAACGATGAGAAAGATTGTCCCTAGGTAATTGGATATAACATGATAGATACTTATCATACGCAATGAGGGAGAGGCATACGCTAACATACTTTTCATACTTGGATCACATGTTCTTATGATTGGAACACAAGCAACTACTAAAGATCATTAAGGTAAACCCAAGCATAGATTAAGTAACAAGTCCCCTTTACTCCCATACACAATAACCCCCTTACTCACGTTTAAGCTTTTGTCACTCTCGCAACTCACTATAAGTGAATCATGAACGTATTGCAACACCCTACAGCAGGAATTCCTAGACATGTGCGCGACACGGAGGGCACCATAGGACAACACCATATTAACATACAACTCATATGAATCACACCACACCAAAATTAACCATAGGACAAAAGGGATCTACTCAAACATCATAGGATGGAAACACATCATTGGATAATAATATGTGGCATAAAGCACCATGTTCATGTAGATATTTCTGCAGGAAAAGAGAAGTTACGCCACTGCATAGACGGGGAGGGACTTGGTGATGACGGCGGCGAAGTTGTTTGTGTAGATCGCCATCATGATGGTTCCCCGGGTGGCGTTCTGGTGTCACCGGGAGAGAGGGGGAGAGATCCCCCTCCTTCTTCCTTGGCCTCCCCCTAGATGGGTGTAGGGTTTACCCTCCTGTCCTTGGCCGCCATGACTCCCACAGGGCAGGAGCCCCTTCGAGATTGGATTTCTCTCTATGTGTTTATCTTCTATTTCGTGTTCCTGTTTTCTGGCCCTTCACCATTTCTTATATTCCTGATGATCCATAACTCCGACTGGCTAAAATTTTGAGGGGATTTTTATCTGGATATTAGCTTCCTTGCGGCCAAAGGACACCCCAACTGACCTTAGAGGTGGCAAAAAGAATGCTTGCTGCACCTCAGGGTAGGGGGCACGCCGTGTGAGCTTGTGGGGCCTACGGGCCATGCTACTTCTTGAGCCCACATTGGTTTTTTCCTTTCATAAGGAAAGGGTGATGCAGCAAAGTAGAGATAAGTATTTCCCTCAATTTGAGAACCAAGGTATCAATCCAGTAGGAGAAAACGCTCAAGTCACCAAATACCTGGACAAACAATCAAACAACTTGCACCCAACGCGATAAAGGGGCTGTCAATCCCTTCACGGTTACTTACAAAAGTGAGATCTGATAGAGATAGATAGAAGTAAACAAACGGTAAAGTAAATATGTTTGGTATTTTTGGTTTATAGATCGGAAAGTAAAAGATTGCAAAATAGTAGATTGGAAACTTATATGATGGAAAATAGACCCGGGGGCCATATGTTTCACTAGAGGCTTCTCTCAAAATAGAAAATAATACGGTGGGTGAACAAATTACTGCCAAGCAATTGATAGAAA
Source organism: Triticum aestivum (assembly GCF_018294505.1). Classification (NCBI taxonomy): domain Eukaryota; kingdom Viridiplantae; phylum Streptophyta; class Magnoliopsida; order Poales; family Poaceae; genus Triticum; species Triticum aestivum. The sequence continues at coordinate 258,884,035 of NC_057798.1, read as the reverse complement.
AGCGCAAAGTTATGATGATATCTAAGGCAATGATCATGAATATAGGCATCACGTCCGTGTCAAGTAGACTGAAACGATTCTGCATCTACTACTATTACTCCACACATCGACTGCTATCCAACATGCATCTAGAGTATTAAGCTCTCAAAGGGCGGAGTAATGCATTAAGTAAGATGACACGATGTAGAGGAATTAACTCAAGAAATATGATGAAAACCCCATCTTTTTATCCTCGATGGCAACAATACAATACATGCCTTGCTTCCCCTACTATCACTGGGAAAGGACGCCACAAGATTGAACCCAAAACTAAGCACTTCTTCCATTGCAAGAAAAACCAATCTAGTTGGCCAAACCAAACCAATAGTTCGAAGAGAATTACAAAGATATCAAATCATGCATAAAAGAATTCAGAGAAGGTTCAAATAATATTCATATATAAGTTGATCATAAATCAACAATTCATCAGATCTTGGCAAACAGACCGCAAAAGAGTATTACATCAAACAGATCTCCAAGAACATCGAGGCGAACATGGTATTGAGAATCAAAGAGAGAGAAGAAGCCATCTAGCTACTAGCTATGGACCCATGGGTCTGTGGTAAAATACTCACGATTCATCGGAAGGGCAATAGAGTTGATGTAGAAGCCCTCCATGATCAAATCCCCCTCTGGCAGGGTGCCGGAAAAGGTCCCTAGATGGGATCTCACGGGTAGAGAAGGTTGCGGTGATGAAAAAGTGTTTTCGTGGATGCCTCTGTTGGTTTGGGGATATATGGGAATATATAGGCGAAAGAATTAGGTCTGGAGGTGCACGAGGGGCCCACAAGGGTAGAGGTTTTATTCGTTTGGACTCCGTTTGGTATTCCTTTTCTGCGAAACTCAAAAACAGGGAAAAATAGGAATTAGCATTGGGCTCTAGGTTAATAGGTTAGTCCCAAAAATAATATAAAACAACATATTACTGCATATAAAACATCCAAAACAGATAATACAATAGCATGGAACAATCAAAATGTCACGCCCAATATGCGACCCTATCCAAAAGGAACTCGAAGGTCCCACCAAGGATAGACCCGCATATTGAAACGCTTTTGCAAGGTGGATATCATTACATCATAGATGGGGATACATACATAAGGCATACAATGCCACACGAATACAACATCACAATACATCAGAGCATCATCCGACTACGAATGAAACACAAACAGAAACTCAAACGACATCCACCCTGCTAGCCCAGGCTGCCGACCTGGAACCTATCCCCTGAATGAAGAAGCAGAAGAAGAACTCCAAAACAAGCAAGCATCGCTCTCGCGTCAAGATCATCGCAAAACCTGTACCTGCAACTGTTGTTGTAGCAAACTGTGAGCCACGAGGACTCAGCAATCCCATTACCATGGGTATCAAGACTAGCAAAGCTTAAAGGGAAAGGAAGGGGTAAAGTGGTGAGGCTGCAGCAGCGACTAAGCATATATGGTGGCTAACATACGCAAGTAAGAGCGAGAAGAGAGCAAAAGGAATGGTCGTGAAGCTAGCAATGATCAAGAAGTGATCCTGAACTCCTACTTACGTCAAACATAACACAGAAACCGTGTTCACTTCCCGGACTCCGACGAGAAGAGACCATCATGGCTACACACGTGGTTGATGCGTTTTAATTCGGATCTGGTGTCAAGTTATCTACAACCGGACATTAACAAATTCCCATCTGCCTATAACCGCAAGCACGGCTTTCGAAAGATTATACCCTGCAGGGGTGTCCCAACTTAGCCCATGACAAGCTCTCGCGATCAACGAAGGAATAGACCTTCTCCCAGGAAGACCCGATCAGACTCGGAATCCCGGTTTACAAGACATTTCGACAATGGTAAAACAAGACCAGCAAAGCCGCCCGATGCGCCGACAATCCCGATAGGAGCTGCACATATCTCGTTCTCAGGGCAACACCGGATAAGCGAAGCATACAGGAACTGACGAATCCAAGTTGCCAAGGAAATGGTCCTGCACGGTGCTCTAGTTCGGACCAACACTTAGACAAGCACTGGCCCGGGGGGGGCTAAAATAAAGATGACCCTTGGGTTGGCCGACCCAAGGGAAAGGGTAGGTGGTGGTGAGCCAAATGGTAAAACCAAGGTTGGGCCTTGCTGGAGGAGTTTTATTCAAAGCGAACTGTCAAGGGGGTCCCATAAATCACCCGACCGCGTAAGGAAAGCAAAATCCGGGAACATAACACCGGTATGACAGAAACTAGGGCGGCAAGAGTGGAACAAAACACTAGGCAAAAGGCCGAGTCTTCCACCCTTTACCAAGTATATAGATGCATTAATAATATAAGAGATATTGTGATATCCCAACCAAAATCCTATCCACCATGAAGAAATCTTCAACTTCACCTGCAACTAACAACGCTATAAGAGGGTCTGAGCAAAAGCGGTAACATAGCCAAACAATGGTTTGCATAGGAAAGGTGTCAAAGGTTAGAGGTTCATGGCAATATGGGATGGCTTGATAAACCGGTAATAGGTAGCGCAGCATAGCGATAGAACGAAGCAACTAGCATAGCAATGATAGTAGTGAGATCCAGGGTAACGGTCATCTTGCCTGAAATCCCGCAAGGAAGAAGAACGAGTCCATGAAGAAGACGAACGGACGTAGTCGAACGAATCCTCACAATCGCAACATTACGGAACTAAGAAGCAACACTGGAAAGAAACAAGCAACATAGTGAACACACAAGCATAATCATGGCATGATGCACAATCAAGTATGATGCATGTCCGGTTTAAAAGCATGGCAAAGTGCAACAAACAATACTACAAGTTAAGTGGAGCTCAATATGCAACGAGTTGCATATTGACAAAACACCACATGGACATATTTAGTTTAATCTCATTTAAACTACCAAACAATATTAAATGTTATTAAACATGGCAAGAGGTGAAGCATAATGAAACTACCTATCTAGGCAAGTTTAAATGAGGCCGGAAACAACAAACAATAATTCCGAAAAATCCCCATGTGCAAATTATGGATTTGGTACTGTTCTGCCCTAAACCATATTTTAGAGTTGTTAAACAGTAAAACAAAGTGCACCATGTTAAACTAGGCATTTTTCCACCCCATTTACATATAAAGTTTATTAAATTCGGAGCTACGGTTATTTAGTTATGAAATAAAGCATTTTAACATGGCATTATGCAAAATAAACACAAACAGCATGTTAAACATTTTTAACATAGATGAAAGTGGCATATTATTAATCTACACAATTTTCTGAGCACTTTACATATATAAAATATTTTAATCCGATGCACAGTTAATGAGTTATTAATGCATGAACTTTAGGGGTTTTTCTGTAAAACTGATAATACACTGGATAATGATTAAATCGCTGGACAGGAAAAAAAAATAGCAACAGGCCGAATCTACTGGGCGCAGGACATCAACAACAGAAGCAGAATCGGGCACAGCCCAAGTAGGAACAGAGGAGTGGCGCTGGGGACCTCACCCATGGGCTTCGGCCCGGCTGGAGGAGAGGCCTGGCAGGCCGGCAGATCTGGGCCTTGGAGGCCGGCGGCTGGGCTGCAACTGGGCCATGGCCCACGCGGAGGGGAGGCCGGTCGTCGCCCTGCTCGCGCACGGGCAGGGTGCAGGGACGGCGGCGGCGATCCTCAACGGGGACGGCAGGGGGGGTGGTCCGGCGAGGCCCCCGAGGTCGGGAACGGGCAGATCCGGCCTCGGGGATCCCGGATCCGGCGGCGGACGAGGCCAAGGAGGAGCGAGGAGGTCGGCGACGAACTCGGTGACGGCGACAGCAAGCGGCGGCTGCGGTTCTGCGAGGAGAAGAGAGAGCGTGAGGTAGGGAGAAAGAGAGGAAGGAGGAAGGAGCAGGGCGCGAGGGCGAGGTCCGGCCTGGAAGGTCGCTGGCGGCGGCTCCGGCCTGCGGCGCGGAGCAGCGAGGCTCCGGCGAGCGGGGTTGGAGCGGGCGAGGAGGCGAGGCGCTGGGGCGCTCGGGTCGGGCCCGGTCGCGGCCCAGGGCGGGCTCCGGCGACGCCCAGATGGGCCTGGCAGGGCCGCGGGGAAGGGGGCGCGTGGCGGCGCGTGAGTGGAGGGGAACGGTGCACTGGGTGACATGGCGCGCCCGGATTGGTACGGGGCGCGGCGGCGGCGGCGCCAAGTGGCGAGCAGGGGCTGGAGAGGCGCGGAAATGGAGGAGAGGAGGTGGGAGGCGGCCGGCTGATGATTGGGGGGCACGGATTTCGAGGAGGAGGGAGGAGAAAGCCCAAAAATGGCATGTGGGTGTGCTTAAATAGGCTAGGGGCTAGGGTTAGGGGGTTTAGGGGGGTTTCGGAGCCCTCCGATCTCGATCGGGCGGTTCCGGATGCGAGGGGGGTTAGGCTAACTAGTGGGCTAAGAAGAGGGGTTAGTGGGCTGTGAAGAGAGTGCTTGGGCTGAGGGGAGAGAAGAGAGGCCCGGCAACAGTTTCGGAGACCGAAACGTCCGACGATTAAACCGACTATATCGCGGTTATAAATATAACGGTTGGGCAGTCAAACGGACTCCGAATGCGACGAAACTTGACAGGCGGCCTGTCTACACTATAATAAGACCGCACGACAAGTTGCAACCCATTCCGAGAACATTTTTATGCCACTTATAAAATAATATTTTGGAGGTGCCGCGGGCGCGTGCGAGTGTGGTCGGGCTCAGAACGGACAACGGAGAGAACCGGCGGAAACCCGGACGGATGCAAGTTTTAAGAAAACCATGCCGATGCAATGCGCATGATGCTATCAGATGAGATGCATAACAAGAACAAAAGCAAAACAACAACAAAAACCCAACCAGGAAGGAAATATCATATAGCATCTCCGGAAAAGGGAAGAGTCGGAGTTACGAATATGGAAAGTTGTATCCGGGGCGTTACAACACTCCACCACTACGAGAGGATCTCGTCCCGAGATCTAGGGATGGCACCGGAGAGAACCAGAAAAGGAAGAGGATAGGTAAAACAAAGTTGCTTCTATGACAAACGAGTGAGACCATCAACCTTGGGAGGTTGAACAAATTGAAAGGAAGAATACAATGAAGATGACGAGATTGCAAACAATCCGTTAGAAAAGAGGAACATGGAACATTACGTGAACTTGAAGGTTGCAAAGACATGAATCAAGAGTTTAATGGACAAGAAGGAATTGAAACCACTCTGGTTGAAACGAGATGAGAGAGGAAGAATTCGGGCAGCACTCCGGTTGAACATGGAAGGAATAGAACATGAACTTGAGAAGATGGGAAGATACTTGATGAAATCAACAACACACTGCCTTCGGAACTATTGAAAGAATGGCATAATGGGTAAGAAGGATTTCAGACAGCACTCAGGTTGAAAAGAGAGGCAAAACTTGAGAAGATGAAAGAACTTGAATGAGAACACAACTCTCCGGTTAAATGGATAAGCACGAAAATAACATGATCCTCACAATTCGAGATGATGAGTGAAGAGCACAACATCACAATGCCTCCGGAACTAAAGAATAGAAGTTAGATTGTTGGGATAAAGGGACGGAGAAGGAAATGACAACTCCTACCACAATTGAATTTGGAAAGCATCCTTGCAAAGAAGGATTGAACGGAGTTGTTGGAAAATCAACAACGAAAAGAATAAGTTTGTAGTGGGCTTATGAAAAACATCTCAAGACTATGAGGTGACATTCTGCCACTAACGAAAAACAATTACTTGTTTGAGATCAAAGAAGAGATGGAAACTTCTTTCGCCGAGAGGATAGGAGAAAACTCGGATCATTAATAAGCACCACAAATAGCAACATTCCTTAGGGAAGGCTTTAGGTGAAATATAACCCAAGATAACTCCAACAAAGAGATTGGTCGATTTAAAATACCTCATTCTTGACAACATATGAATCATGAAACATGAATGAAATTGTCAAGAGTGACATAACACCACCTCAAAAGATAAGGTAGAAATGATTGCACTTTGAAATGGAAGATGAAGAACACTTGAACTCCTCAAAATAAAACATGTGTTGAGCACCATGTTTATTTTAGAGTATAGCTTAGCAGATCATAACTTTGAGAGAAATCTTGAAGAACAATTGAAGAATGAAAAGAATCCTTGATGAACCATCATGTAGAGCCTCCATGAAGAACTCCGGTAATGAAAGGATAATAAAAAGAAGGAGAAGTTGAAAACACAAGGTGAAGCCTTGCAATGATTTAGATGGAGTTTCGTGATGAGATAATGCAGAAAACTTGGAACTCCGGAAAAGAAAATATGAAGCATCTCGAACCGAGAAATGTGACACGATGAACAACTCTGGAAAGAAGAAACTAGATCACTCGGATGAAACAATAATAAGAATTACGGTATGTGTATCCTTCACCAATTTAAATTGATGACAAACAACGGATTTGGCATACTACTTATTCTCGTAGAAAGAATTAAGAGAGATATAGAGCAAACTTGAGAAGGTCTTGAACGACCACCAGTAGGATTGAAACAACAAAAGAACGAGTGAATTGATACGATAACGAAGGAAGAGAAATCTTGAACAAACCACCGTAAAAATTGAAAATGAGACGAAGTAAAGGGGTGAATCACCGGTAAGAATTAGAGAATGAATGAAGATACTTGAGGGAATTTAGATACATGAGAACGAAGAGGCCATGAACTGATTAGAGGATATTTGAACGATGCACCAGTATGATTTGGAGAACGAGAGCTGAAAGCTTGAATGAATAATTCTGAGATGATGGGCTACGGAGAATCAATCTGAAAAGTCTCTTGAATTGCTTCAGATGGATGAAAAAAATTCTCACAATCGAAAACAATTATGAGAGGATGGCATCAAGCTAGAACCATGAGTCTTGAAGAGAATGGCCAAGATTTAGAGAAATCCTTCTTCGGTCTACAAATGTTGAGAATGATGATGAGAACCACCATGAATTGTTGAGATACTCCGGGAGAATGAAAAACAAAGAGGTTGAGCCAACAATGAAAAGAATTTGAAAGATCTTGGAGAAAGACATATGACTGATGATAATTCATTCTTATGTTAAACTTGGAAATGAATTTGAGAATGGCTCCGAGAAAATTAGAAGAGTCAGGTAAGATCCTGGGAAAAGACCAGTGGGTTAGGGCCCACTAAAAGATACACCGTTGAACGATTTTAAAGATAGGTTGCACCAGTTGAATTAAATGACTTGAATGAGATAATGATCTCCAAATAGATTGAACGGATTAAGAATGGAAACACGAGTCTTCTGAGATATCTTGAGCACTCCGGATAAGAATAGAGAGAGGTGAACAATTAAGAGGTGCATCGACATGAGAAAGCATTTGACACGAGGAAAGGAATATGATCAACACTGAAAGCTTGATTTAAATCCACCGGAGAAAAAAAAGAACGAAGGATGATGAACTTGAAGCTCTGTTAGTATCTTCTTGAGGATCACCGGATAAATAACATTGACGGAAAAGAATGGAGAGACTTCACAAGAATAAATGGATACTTGATTAAAATAAAAGAGTCCTTGAAGAAAAGGGTGGGAGGGTGGGGAAAAACAAAGACAACTTGGGATGAATGAAACAAACACCGTTGAGAAATCTTAGAATTGATCTTGCGAATATTGAAAAATGATCGGATCCACTTGAGGAGAAGCACACTGGTTTGGGAAAAGAATTGACATGACAACCTCAGTGATCAAGAAGGATTAGTACTCCCATAGAAATATGAGAACACCGCTTGAAAGGTATGGATTCAACATTTGACTTCGCAGCAACTCGAATACCACACTCAAAACAAAACAAAGGATTTGGCTTGCAGAATAAGCCGGAACAAACATATGATAGAGATTCCGTCCGAAGTTTTCGTGGTGGGGCCCACACGGGCTCGAGTGTACAGCACCATCATGTACAAGGCAGTGCACATGACATACGAAGTGTCCCCGAACCAGCATAGCCAAGGGTTCTTTAAGACACAATGAGACCACTGTAAAAACGACCGTGGAAAGGCGGACCACTAGACGTCGAACCCCAATCTCATATCATGCATCTGTCGAAAAGATATTCTAGGAGCTACTTGAATTCCCACCTATAAAACTCCTGAAACTTTCTGGTTATGCAATCTGGTGTTGGGGATACAGGGGAAGCAATATATCTCACCCAAACTAACAATTCCTACATCCAAGCTGTATCCATCCGTCAACACATAACCAAGAAACCTTCGGAAATCGTGTACCTCAACCTTCGAAAAGCATCCGTTATACGAGTTATGGCAATACTCCCGAGCTCGCCCCAGTACTGGGTTATCGGGGTTATCTCACCAACAACTGTACAAAAGAGATTTTCGATGTCGGCAAAGCTCAGGTATTCCAGAACTGCAACGATAAAATGGTGACGACAACACCTCGGAGCTCGACTCCCCGGGTCAAAGCCACATAAATAGACAGGAGGCACCAAGAACAATGTTCTCGTCACAAAACCATCGAAACGATTCCAAGATACCCGCGTGATCCTAAAAAAAATTTGAGTGAAATTTGAGGAGAGGAAAGACAAAACATCTACGTCAAGAGTCCTCACCAGAGCGAGGAAGGGGGCTGAGGAGTAAAAAGAATCCTACTCTCCGATATATATAATCCTAAGACTCAAAATAGTTTTCTTCTAGACTCAACAACGGCCAACAATCAAGGGGGCTCCTATGGTCGGTCGAGGCTCTGATACCAACTTGTCACGCCCAATATGCGACCCTATCCAAAAGGAACTCAAAGGTCCCACCAAGGATAAATCCGCATATTGAAACGCTTTTGCAAGGTGGATATCATTACATCAACATTACATAATAGACGGGGATACATACATAAGGCATACAATGCCACACGAATACAACATCACAATACATCAGAGCATCATCCGACTACGGATGAAACACAAACAGAAACTCAAACGACATCCACCCTGCTAGCCTAGGTTGCCGACCTGGAACCTATCCCCTGAATGAAGAAGCAGAAGAAGAACTCCAAAACAAGCAAGCATCGCTCTCGCGTCATGATCATCGCAAAACCTGTACCTGCAACTGTTGTTGTAGTAAATTGTGAGCCACGAGGACTCAGCAATCCCATTACCATGGGTATCAAGACTAGCAAAGCTTAAAGGGAAAGGAAGGGGTAAAGTGGTGAGGCTGCAGCAGCGACTAAGCATATATGGTGGCTAACATACGCAAATAAGAGCGAGAAGAGAGCAAAAGGAACGGTCGTGAAGCTAGCAATGATCAAGAAGTGATCCTGAACTCCTACTTACGTCAAAGATAACACAGAAACCGTGTTCACTTCCCGGACTCCGCCGAGAAGAGACCATCACGGCTACACATGCGGTTGATGCGTTTTAATTCGGATCTGGTGTCATGTTATCTACAACCGGACGTTAACAAATTCCCATCTGCGTATAACCGCAGGCACGACTTTCGAAAGATTATACCCTGCAGGGGTGTCCCAACTTAGCCCATGACAAGCTCTCGCGATCAACGAAGGAATAGACCTTCTCCCAGGAAGACCCGATCAGACTCGGAATCCCGGTTTACAAGACATTTCGACAATGGTAAAACAAGACCAGCAAAGCCGCCCGATGCGCCGACAATCCCGATAGGAGCTGCACATATCTCGTTCTCAGGGCAACACCGGATAAGCGAAGCGTACAGGAACCGACGAATCCAAGTTGCCAAGGAAATGGTCCCGCACGGTGCTCTAGTTTGGACCAACACTTAGACAAGCACTAGCCCGGGGGGGCTAAAATAAAGATGACCCTTGGGTTGGCCGACCCAAGGGAAAGGGTAGGTGGTGGTGAGGCAAATGGTAAAACCAAGGTTGGGCCTTGCTGGAGGAGTTTTATTCAAAGCGAACTGTCAAGGGGGTCCCATAAATCACCCGACCGCGTAAGGAACGCAAAATCCGGGAACATAACACCGGTATGATGGAAACTAGGGTGGCAAGAGTGGAACAAGACACTAGGCAAAAGGCCGAGTCTTCCACCCTTTACCAAGTATATAGATGCATTAATAATATAAGAGATATTGTGATATCCCAACCAAAATCCTGTCCACCATGAAGAAATCTTCAACTTCACCTGCAACTAACAACGCTATAAGAGGGTCTGAGCAAAAGCGGTAACATAGCCAAACAATGGTTTGCATAGGAAAGGTGTCAAAGGTTAGAGGTTCATGGCAATATGGGATGGCTTGATAAACCGGTAATAGGTAGCGCAGCATAGCGATAGAACGAAGCAACTAGCATAGCAATGATAGTAGTGAGATCCAGGGTAACGGTCATCTTGCCTGAAATCCCGCAAGGAAGAAGAACGAGTCCATGAAGAAGACGAACGGACGTAGTCGAACGAATCCTCACAATCGCAACATTACCGGAACTAAGAAGCAACACCGGAAAGAAACAAGCAACATAGTGAACACACAAGCATAATCATGGCATGATGCACAATCAAGTATGATGCATGTCCGGTTTAAAAGCATGGCAAAGTGCAACAAACAATACTACAAGTTAAGTGGAGCTCAATATGCAACGAGTTGCATATTGACAAAACACCACATGGACATATTTAGTTTAATCTCGTTTAAACTACCAAACAATATTAAATGTTATTAAACATGGCAAGAGGTGAAGCATAATGAAACTACCTATCTAGGCAAGTTTAAATGAGGCCGGAAACAACAAACAATAATTCCGGAAAATCCCCATGTGCAAATTATGGATTTGGTACTGTTCTGCACTAAACCATATTTTAGAGTTGTTAAACAGTAAAACAAAGTGCACCATGTTAAACTAGGAATTTTTCCACCCCATTTACATATAAAGTTTATTAAATTCGGAGCTACGGTTATTTAGTTAATAAAGCATTTTAACATGGCATTATGCAAAATAAACACAAACAACATGTTAAACATTTTTAACATAGATGAAAGTGGCATATTATTAATCCACACAATTTGCTGAGCATTTTACATATATAAATTATTTTAATCCGATGCACAGTTAATGAGTTATTAATGCATGAACTTTAGGGGTTTTTCTGTAAAACTGATAATACACTGGATAATGATTAAATCGCTGGACAGGAAAAAAATAGCAACAGGCCGAATCTACTGGGTGCAGGACATCAACAGCAGAAGCAGAATCGGGCCCAGCCCAAGTAGGAACAGAGGAGTGGCGCTAGGGACCTCACCCATGGGCTTCGGCCCGGCTGGAGGAGAGGCCTGGCAGGCCGGCAGATCTAGGCCTTGGAGGCCGGCGGCTAGGCTGCAGCTGGGCCATGGCCCATGCGGAGGGGAGGCCGGTCGTCGCCCTGCTCGCGCACGGGCAGGGTGCAGGGACGGCGGTGGCGATCCTTAACGGGGATGGCAGGGGGGGTGGTCCGGCGAGGCCCCTGAGGTCGGGAACGGGCAGATCCGGCCTCGGGGATCCCGGATCCGGCGGCGGACGAGGCCGAGGAGGGGCGAGGAGGTCGGCAACGAACTCGGCGACGGCGACGACAACAGCAAGCGGCGGCTGCGGTTCTGCGAGGAGAAGAGAGAGCGTGAGGTAGGGAGAAAGAGAGGAAGGAGGAAGGAGCAGGGCGCGAGGGTGAGGTCCAGCCTAGAAGGTCGCTGGCGGCGGCTCCGGCCTGCGGCGCGGGAGCAGCGAGGCTTTGGCGAGCGGGGTTGGAGCGGGCGAGGAGGCGAGGCGCTGGGGCGCTCGGGGTCGGGCCCGGTCGCGGCCCAGGGCGGGCTCCGGCGACGCCCAGATGGGCCTGGCAGGGCCGCGGGGAAGGGGACGCGTGTGGCAGCGCGTGAGTGGAGGGGAACGGTGCACTGGGTGACGTGGCGCGCCCGGATTGGTACGGGGCGCGGCGGCGGCGGCGCCAAGTGGCGACCAGGGGCTGGAGAGGCGCGGAAATGGAGGAGAGGAGGTGGGAGGCGGCTGGCTAATGATTGGGGGGCATGGATTTCGAGGAGGAGGGAGGAGAAAGCCCAAAAATGGCATGTGGGTGTGCTTAAATAGGCTAGGGGCTAGGGTTAGGGGGTTTAGGGGGGTTTCGGAGCCCTCCGATCTCGATCGGGCGGTTCCGGATGCGAGGGGGGGTTAGGCTAACTAGTGGGCTGAGAAGAGGGGTTAGTGGGCTGTGAAGAGAGTGCTTGGGTTGAGGGGAGAGAAGAGAGGCCCGGCAACAGTTTCGGAGACCGAAACGTCCGACGATTAAACCGACTATATCGCGGTTATAAATATAACGGTTGGGCAGTCAAACGGACTCCGAATGCGACGAAACTTGGCAGGCGGCCTGTCTACACTATAATAAGACCGCACGACAAGTTGCAACCCATTCCGAGAACATTTTTATGCCACTTATAAAATAATATTTTGGAGGTGCCGCGGGCGCGTGCGAGTGTGGTCGGGCACAGAACGGACAACGGAGAGAACCGGCGGAAACCCGGACGGATGCAAGTTTTAAGAAAACGATGCTGATGCAATGCGCATGATGCTATGAGATGAGATGCATAACAAGAACAAAAGCAAAACAACAACAAAAACCCAACCACGAAGGAAATATCATATAGCATCTCTGGAAAAGGAAAGAGTCGGAGTTACGAATATGGAAAGTTGTATTCGGGGCGTTACACAAAACTTATAGATACATTACGGACATATCAAGCATCCCCAAGCTTAATTCCCGCTCGACCTCGAGTAGGTAAATGATAAAAACAGAATTTTTGATGTGGAATGCTACCTAACATATTTGTCCATGTAATTTCTTTATTGTGGCATGATTGTTCAGATCCGTAAGATTCAAAACAAAAGTTTAATATTGACATAAAAACAATAATACTTCAAGCATACTAACAAGGGAATTATGTCTTCTCAAAATAACATGGCAAAAGAAAGCTTATCCCTACAAAATCATATAGTCTGGCTATGCTCCATCTTCATCACACACAATATTCAAATCATGCACAACCCCAATGACAAGCCAAGCAATTGTTTCATACTTTTGATGTTCTCAAACTTTTTCAACTTTCACGCAACACATGAGCGTGAGCCATGGGGGTGGAATAGAAGGTGGTTGTGGAGAAGACAAGAAGAAGGAGATAGTCTCGCATCAACTAGGCGTATCAATGGGCTATGGAGATGCCCATCAAGAGATATCAATGTGAGTGAGTAGGGATTGCCATGCAACAGATGCACCTAGAGCTATAAGTTTATGAAATCTCAAAAAGAAACTAAGTAGGTGTGCATCCAACTCGCTTGCTCACGAAGACCTAGGGCAATTTGAGGTTGCCCATCATTGGAATATACAAGCCAAGTTCTATAATGAAAAATTCCCACTAGTATATGAAAGTGACAACATAGGAGACTCTCTATCATGAAGATCATGGTGCTACTTTGAAGGACAAGTGTGGTAAAAGGATAGTAACATTGCCCCTTCTCTTTTTTCTCTCATTTTTTTATTTGGGCCTTGTCTAATTTTTTGGCCTATTTTTTTAAGTTTTTTTAATTTTTCGGCCAGAGTCTCATCCCGACTTGTGGGGTAATCAAAGCCTCCATCATCCTTTCCTCAAATGTGACAATGCTCTAATAATGAAGATCATCACACTTTTATTTACTTACAACTCAAGAATTACAACTTGATACTTAGAATAAAATATGACTCTATATGAATGCCTCTGGCGGTGTACCGGGATGTGCAATAAATCAAGAGTGACATGTATGAAAGAATTATTAACAGTGGCTTTGCCACAAATATGATGTCAACTACCTGATCATGCAAAGCAATATGACAATGATGGAACGTGTCATAATAGACGGAACAGTGGAAAGTTTCATGGCAATATATCTTGGAATGTCTATGTAAATGCCATAATAGGTGGGTATGGTGGCTGTTTTGAGGAAGATATATGGTGGGTGTATGGTACTGGCGAAAGTTGCACAGTACTAGAGAGGCTAGCAATGGTGGAAGGGTGAGAGTGCGTATAATCCTTGGACTCAACATTAGTCATAAAGAACTCACATACTTATTGCAAAAATCTATTAGTTATCGAATGAAGTACTACGCGCATGCTCCTAGGGGGATAGATTGGTAGGAAAAGACCATCGCTCGTCCCCGACCGCCACTCATAAGGAAGACAATCCATAAATAAATCATGCTCCGACTTCATCACATAACGGTACATCATATGTGCATGCTACGAGAATCACAAACTTTTACACGAGGATTTCTCAAGTTCACAATTACTCACTAGCATGACTCTAATATCACCATCTTCATATCTCAAAACAATCATAAGGAATAAAACTTCTCATAGTATTCAATGCACTTTATATGAAAGTTTTTATATATCCCTCTTGGATGCCTATCATATTAGGACTAAATTTATAACTAAAGCAAATTACCATACGGTTGAAAGACTCAAAATAATATAAGTGAAGCATGAGAGTTCATCAATTTCTATAAACTAAAACCACCGTCGTGCTCTAAAAAGATATAGGTGAAGCACTAGAGCAAAATTTCCTAGCTCCAAATATATAAGTGAAGCACATAGAGTATTCTAATAAATCACGATTCATGCATGTCTCGCTCAAAAGGTGTGTACAGCAAGGATAATTTTGGCAAAATAAAAAGCAAAGACAAATCATATAAGACGCTCCAAGCAAAATACATGTCATGTGGTGAATAAATATAGCCTCAAGTGAAGTTACCGATAGACAAAGACGAAAGAGGGGATGCCTTCCGGGGCATCCCCAAGCTTAGGCTCTTGGTTATCCTTGAATATTACCTTGGGGTGCCTTGGGCATCCCCAAGCTTAGGATCTTGCCACTCCTTATTCCATAGTCCATCAAATCCTTACCCAAATCCTTACCTAAAAAGAAGAAAAGAAAAAGAAAATTGGGTTGCCTCCCAACAAGCGCTATTGTTTAACGCCCTTAGCTAGGCATAAAACATGAATAGATCTAAGTATAATCGTGTTTGGTATGCAATTCCTCAATCACACACTTATAATCCTTAGGAGATTCTTTGGTTTTGTCAATGATCAAACTCCTAGGCAAGAAATCAAGAAATTCACTTGTAGCAATTGGTTCCTTAATAATATCAAAAAAGTTGGGGTGAACACTTATTGATTTAAGATCTTAATTTTATTTTCTAGAAGATTCACCCATATTCTTAGGAACATAAATAAACTTGGCAATCTTAATAGAACAAGGATTTTGAGTAGTTTTAACAGAGGAAAAAGCGGAACCCAAGTTGGTAATAATATCTTGTAGTTTTCCCATCTTCTATATCTAAATAGCTAGCCCCCACTAATGTATTTCTCTCAACATGCAAGCATGACACCTCATCAAGCAACATGCATTAGAAAAGGCCCACATCAGTATTCAATGAGTCATAGGAAAAGGTTCACCTCAACATGGAACCATGCATGATATATTTAATAAATATTTTACAAAAATACGAAAACAAACACAATAAAGCATATGCATTTTGAGTTTTAGCTCCCATGTTATTTCTCCAATATTTCTATTTTCCTTAAAGCATATATACTTTTAGTTTAATTAGCTCTCATATTATTTCTCCAAATATTCTTATTTTCCCATAAAATCAATATCTTTTAAAATATATTGCAAAATATTCCTGCAACAACGTGCAGGGCATCAACTAGTTCTAGTAGAATCTTGATATATCTTTTCATTAACTATGGGTTCCTTTTCCCTAAGATTCTTTAAAGTAACTCCTATTTTAGATCCATGTTGAGTAATATGATTATGAATCTTTTTATCCAAATTTTCAATCAACTCTTCAGTAGCAATTTTATTCTCAATAACATCAAGTCTTTGCATCACATGTTCCAAGGTTAAAACAGTTCCATTGATCAAAAGAGGCGGGGGGGGGGGGCAGCAAATCTATCATGGCATTGAAAGAATCAAATGTATGGCTACCCAAGAAATTTCCCTCGGTAATGGTATCTAGAACATATCTATTCCAAGGAGTAATGCCCACATAAAAATTGCTAAGAAGAATGGCAGTAGATTGCTTTCGAGTAGATCTATTTTGAGCATTGCAAATCCTATACCAAGCATATTTTAAATTTTCTCCCTTCCTTTATTTAAAATTGAGAACTTCGTTATCGGGAGTGCTAACAATGATGGGAGGACTAGCCGTGGGAGCGAGTCAAGTGATCGAACGCACGAGCACACAAAAATCAAACAAGGAAGACGAACATAAGAGGGGCGAAGAAAAGGCATATCTTTTCGAAAATCGTTTTAGAAGTGGGGGGAGGAAAATCAAAGGCGAATGGCAAATAATGTAATGCAAGAGATGAGAGTTTATGATGGGTACTTGGTATGTCTTGACTTGGTGTAGATTTCCCCGGCAACGGCGCCAGACCAGAAATTCTTTGTGCTACTTCTTGAGTTTGCATTGGTTTTTCCCTTGAAGAGGAAAGGGTGATGCAGCAAAGTAGAGATAAGTATCTCCCTCAGTTTGAGAACCAAGGTATGAATCCAGTAGGAGAAAATGTTCAAGTCACCAAATACCTGCACAAACAATCAAACAACTTGCACCCTACGCGATAAAGGGGTTGTCAATCCCTTCACGGTTACTTGCAAAAGTGAGATCTGATAGAGATAGATAAAACTAAACAAACGGTAAAGTAAATATGTTTGGTATTTTTGCTTTATAGATCAGAAAGTAAAAGATTGCAAAATAGTAGATTGGAAACTTATATGATGGAAAATAGACCCCGGTGTCGGTGTCAAAACCGGCGGATCTCGGGTAGGGGGTCCCGATCTGTTCGTCAAGGCGGATGGTAACAGGAAGCAAGGGACACAGATGTTTACCCAGGTTCGGGCCCTCTCGATGGAGGTAAAACCCTACTTCCTGCTTGATTAATATTGATGATATGGGTAGTACAAGAGTAGATCTACCATGAGATCGTAGAGGCTAAACCCTAGGAGCTAGCCTATGATGGTATGATTGTGAATGTGATCGGCCTTCTAAGGACCAACCTCTCCGGTTTATATAGGCACTGGATAGGGCTAGGGTTTACAAGGAGTCGGTTACAAGAAAGGAAATATAATATCCGGATCGCCAAGCTTGCCTTCCACGCAAAGGAGAGTCCCATCCGGACACGGGCCGAAGTCTTGAGTCTTGTATCTTCACGCTTCAATAGTCCGGACGTTGTACATAGTCCGGCTTCAATGACGATGAGTCCGGCGCGCAGTATTGTCTTCGGCATTGCAAGGCGGGTTCCTTCACCGAATACTCCAAAGCAATTATCGAACACTCAAATCGTGTCCGGATTCACAAGATGATCTTTACACACCGCTGTAGAGAGAATGATATTTAACAAATGCAATCTGCTGACAAATTTTCCTAATGACGTGACATGTTATTACGGTCGAATCATTATTCGATCCGTTTTCCCACAACCAGCTACAGCGCACACTGCGAGGCGGTTTCTTTGACACGTCTTGTCAAAGCAGAGATCGTGTCCCCTTATTACAGGATTCTCATCAATACAGGTATGGGTAATCTAACCGTGCCTCTAATCGCGGCGAGTGGGAGGCAGATGGGTTCCACCAGGCAAGTGGGGAGGCACAAAAAGCTTTTATTGCCTTTATAAGGAGGTTAGGTTCCTTTCTCTTTTACCCACACCTTCTCCTCCTGCTAGCTCATTCTCCTCTGTTCGAGCCCTAACGCCCAAGCACTCTTCTTCTCCATCAAAGAGAGGTTTTCCGAAGATGTCTAGATCCGGAGCAGGAGGCAGATGGATGGCCTCAACTGTCCAGGAGAAGGACATCAAGAAGCTCCGGGGAGCCGGGTATTTGGCCTAGAAGATCGGCCACCGTCTTCCACCGGCGGGACAGGTCGTCCCCACTCTGGAATCTCATGAGAGAGTCGTGTTCCTTCCCCATTTCGTTCATGGGCTCAGGTTTCCCCTTCAACCGTTCGTTCAGGGAGTCATGTATTACTACGGGATCGATTTTCATGATCTTTCCCCCAACTCCTTCCTCAATATCTCAACGTTCATCGTCGTTTGTGAGGCTTTCCTCCGAATCCCACCTCACTTCGGCCTATGGCTGAAGATCTTCAATGTGAAGCCCAAGGTGGTGAGTGGCGAACACGTCGAGTGCGGTGACGCCATGGTAAGCAAGATGCCCAAGGCTGTTTGGCCGGAAGGTGCTTTCAACGACTCCGTCAAGGAGTGGCAGCAGAAGTGGTTCTATATCACTAAACCACGCGGCAAGAAGTGGGCGGCAGCTCCAGAGTTCAGATTCGGAGCTCCACTGTGGCTCACGTCCTGGCCTGAGAAGGGCCCGAACTGGTGCTCGTCCGATGAGCTGTTACTGCTCCAGACGCGCCTTCAGGGTGTGGTCGATAGGGACGTCAAACTTGTCGACATAGTCCAGGTGATGCTAGTTCGCCTGGTTCTCCCTTGTCAGCGCCGAGCTTGTACCCTGTGGGAGTTCGATCCGGCCGAGCACCAAACCCTTCGGGAGCTTTATGATTCCTCCCACAAGGATATCTGGAAGGTGCTCTTTAAGTCCGGCAAATCCTGGCCGGGCCCCGCCGAGGACTGTGGTATCAATCATCCCATTCTCCAAGCTCGGTAATTCACAGCCACACTCTGTCTATTCATGATTTAGCTGGCATGTCATGAGGGAGACACCTTAATCGTGTTTCATTGTGACCTCAGGGATGGATAAAGAAGGTGGAGCGGATACATTGTCCAGCCCCCCTGCTGGAGGAACCGGCCGGACCTCTTCTGACGAAGATGTTGGTCCCCGCGCCTTACAAGGCGCCCAAGAAAGAGGCACCCACGAAGGTCAAGAAGATCCGGGGTGGCCTTCGCCATCGCGAGGCTTCGGATGCCAAATCCGAAGACTCAAGCGACGATCCTTCGTCTGAAGACGAAGAGGAGGAAGCAGAGGAGGATGAACCTCACCCTGATGGAGGGAGGAAAAGGACGACCTGCCATCTCTGGAGGCCGGATCGCCCAAGAGGAGGAAAGGTCACCTCCCAGAGGCATCCACCACGGCTGCCGATAGCAGCCCGGAGTGGGATCCCAGGGCCCAGCCCCTGGGGAAGTCGTAAGTATCCGAACACGCATATATGTCCGGGATTGTTTTTGGGTATAGTGATTTTAACTGTTACCATATTTTGCACAGTCCAGCAAGGTCTTGGGCCGGCCGGTCCTTGTCGGAGGATTCGTTGGGCTCAGACGCCTTAGCAAGCGAGACGCCTCCGCGGGCCTCTTCCCCAAAGTCCAGGCGTGACGCCGAGGTGTCATCTCTACAAGACCCGGATCAGGGAGGACATATCCCTGGAGCCAGACACGCGGGGATGGATACGGCCCCCGGGACCTCTAGGGTTCCGGGATCGATCGAGCAGCCACCCTCGATGGTGGATGGCCTGCCTACCCCGCCGGTGTCCTCTGTTCGAGCAGAGCTGCCTGGCGGTCTGTCGACAGCGTTGAAGAACGCGTCTATTGTCGATGAGCATCGGGCCCTCATGGGCGCGGTAGTCGAGAAGATTCACTCTGCCGAGAGCGGGCTGAACGAGTCCTGCCTTGGCCTTATAAAGGCTTTTGAGGTATGTTTCCTAGGAAACCTTCGAGGGATTGTCATTGTATGAGTAGTAGCCCCTGATGCACTGTCCGGCGGAGGAGACAAAGCCGGGCAGGGTATCAAATCCCCTGCTCTCGCAGGAGCCTATGTAAATGACGTATACCCTTTTGTGTGAAAACACGCATCCGCAAAGAGGATGGTTGCTTATAATGCGGAAGTGTCCGAACTGAAGCAGAGCCTTACACGGGCCGAGGAGGAGCTCGGCCGTGTGAGGAAGCAACTAGAAGACAAGCAAGGTATGTTGAAAACATTTGTCTTGGAGTTAGCACGAACGAATAGTTGTGCTTAATGAAAAATATTGGTATTGTGTGCTCTAGGAGCGGGTGCCGAATACGAGGCACTAAAGAAAGCTTTGGCTGATGCCAACAAGAAGGCCGAGGCTGAACATGCACTTCCTGAGAAACACGAGGCCCGGGTTATCACAGCTGAGCGAGAGCTCCAGGAAGCTGTGAAGAGAAGCGAGGGCTTGGAGCAGTGTCTAGAAGGGAAAGAACCCGAGCTCGCCCAAGCTCTCGAGGCTGCAGAAGGTGCTCAAGAAGAAGCCCGAGGTGCTGCGCAGGACATTCAGGAGGCCCGGAAAGTGGCGAGTGGCGGCTGGTAAGGCCTTCTGTATTCTTAGCTCTTTATATGTTAGAATCATAGAATGTGAAGAATCCTAAGCGGCAAGCTGAATTCTTATTTTTCCAGGGGCTTTTGCGGATCTTCCTCGCAGCATATCAGATGCCGCCCAATTCTACCACACCGAGGAGAAAAAGACTGCGGAGAGGGATTTCTGGTCGCAGTATCTGGCACTGAACTATCCGGTGCCATTTATCGATCAGCTGAAACAGCTGGTCGAACTGCACCAGGCGGCCGAACTAGCCATGAAGGACTTGGTCATACGGCTGTGGCCTGCGGAGCCGATTCCAAGCAGCTACTTCGGACTCGTCAAGCAGATTGTGGGCGCCTGTCCTCGGCTTGAGGCTATCAAGCGATCAGTTTGTATAGAAGGTGTGCGCATGGCGTTTGCCCGTGCAAAAGTGCATTGGGGGAGGCTTGACGCGGAGAAGCTGATGACTGAGGGGCCGCCGGAGGGTAAGGAGCACCGCAAGCCCGAGCTGTATTATGAAGGTGTAATGAAGGGGGCCCACCTTGCGGCGGACAAGTGTGCTAAAGACATTATATTTTCTTGAGGGCATTTGTGCCGCTTGTTGTAATATGGGATAATGGCATGTATATATTGCCTGTTTTGTTTGAACATATGTTCTTCCTGTGTGGCTGTTTATTGTATGCAAAATCTGAGAGTTGGCCAGTCGTTGGCTTCTCCCCCCTCGTAAAAAGGATACGGGGGTGTTCGGGATATATCTGGACGCTCTTTATCCCATAATTTGGTCCTTTTGAGGAGGTGTCTCTTTTCGCGAACCAGGCAATCGGACTATAAGGCTTTATTACTCTCACTTAGCCATAGGAATTCGAGTATGGTTGGCGCAGCCCCTAGTGTTCGGAAGGCCGAACTAGGGGCTCTATTAGTGCCTGATCAGAAGACCGATCCGTCGCACTCAACATTTATAATGGCGTTGTGCGGAATAAATCTTTAAGGATTTTATAACCTCTCGAACAGCTGACCAGCTCTCGCTTCATCATGACGGTCGGTTTTCGGCTTTCTCTACTGAGGTGCTCGTCCGGCTGAACCGGGACACAATCGCAGTAGTTCTCCCAGCGCTACCTTAGCCGACAGAACGGAACGTAAGGTACCAAAACATGGGAGCCGGGCAAACCCAACCAATGACCCAAGACATGATTCGGAGCTGATGCATATAGTGCTATAAGTTCGGGCTGCCGAGCGACCGAAAAGGTGGTCGGACTTTATTGCCGTACTGTGAAGCCCCTGGTGTAACCGGGCGAACGCGAAGCGTGGCTGTCATTTTCAGCGAAGAGGCGTTGGGGATAAACGACAACCAATAATTTTTATTTAAGTCTACACATTGTAGGAGAATGATATGTCTATGCATACAAGTATGATGTATGAAAAGAAGTGTTGTTTGGTGGAACCTGTGGTGACCGGACTGGAGGGGGTTGTGGGTGGATCAATATTGAATCCGAACTACCGTTTGTCTGCATGTTCCTGCCATTGCGTGTCCGAGCTGGTTCTATGCCGCCAATCCTGTTCTGCGTCAAAGCTAGTTTGTGAAGGCAAATGTTATGAGGCAGCTGTGTGTCCTCTTGTGGTTAGTCTAAGGGTTCCTTATCGGACCCTGGTGGACCTAGCTGTTATACCGTGAGGTAGCACGGACTCCTCAATGGGTGTCCGGATAGTTGGCCTGAGTAATTTGCCACGTGGAATCTAGTCGACGTGGTTTATCCCGTTAGCATACGGTAAACTTCCGCATGGTGGAGAGGTGCCGAAGATTTATTCTTTGGCGTAGCATTTTTGGGCTATCCGAAGGCAACCGTTAGAGTGGTGAGTCAATAAACCTTGGCCTTTGCGCCTTACATCTTTTAGGAGATGTTATTCGTGGCTTCATACCCTTGTGGGCTTTGCGTGTTATGGAGCCCCCGGACTACTAGGTCTAGTGGTACTGCAATTGACTTGCTGTGGTTTAGGCGATCCTGGGCGATCGGCCGTACTGTTATGCTCTGGGGCGTGGGATTCTTGACGAGGCGCCCTCCCTTATTGCTTCCGGCGCGCGATCAACCGCTTTGTTTTGAGGATCCTGCATTCTCTATTGGTATGCTTTGCCGTCCTTCTAGGGGTACCGTGAATATCACACGGCTGATCCAGTTTGTGGCTTTGGTCGGCAGGCTTGTGCTGTTCTTTGTCCATTTACCGGACTGAGAGGTCTGGACTTAGGGTTGCTGGACCTGGCAGCAGCTTCCTTGTCTTGACGTTTATGACCTTTGTGCCGAGGCCTGAGGGCGCCTCTTCGTGTATGCTTCTTGCCGTCTTGGACCGTAGTGCTGTGTGGGCGTCTGTGTGCGTGCCTGTGGTTTTCCTGGTCGAGTTGAGGTAGCCAGTTGTGCCGTGTATGCCCTTTACCGGGGCTGTCGAGTTCGTACTTTTCAGTGGCCAGTACCTTGGTCCACCTATCCAATAGCACATTTTGGTCAGTTTTAAGCTGCTCTTGCTTCCTTTGCAGGCTCCTTGCCGTGGCCATGAGCCGTCGATTGAAGCGAACTTGCTCCATTGGGTCTGCAGGTATGCTGAATTCGTCATTACCGAGGCTTACCTCGTCGTCGGAGTGTATAATTGCCCCTCTCCAAGTATCCCATCGTGACTGGTCCGGCCTGCTTAAGGGTAGGCTGGCCAGGGCTGTATTCCTCTTTGGCACCATCCGGACTACTTTCGTCTCTGGGGCCGGTGTTGGTGTGGCGGGGCTTGGAGTGGCGCCGATGACGCACACATTTTGCTGTTCTCCCTGAGGGGTTGTCTTTCGTTGCCTCGCCACCATTGGTTTCCTTTGGAGTGTCCACCATATATACATCGTATGAGGAGGTCTCCGCCCACCACCCTATGAGCGTTGGTTCCTATAGTTCTCCTGCATCGTCGTCCATACCGTCGATGTCTTCGGAATCAAAGTCAAGCACGTCAGTTAAATCATCGATCGTGGCAATGAAGTGGGTGGTGGGTGGGCAACGAATTCGGTCGTCGTCCGCTTCCCACTCAAGCCAGACATAGTTCGGCCCAGAGTCTCCTGACAAAGAGAGAGCCTTCAATAAGTCCAGCGTGTCGCCAAAGGGCGAGTGCTGAAAGACGTCCGCCGCGGTGAACTCCATCACCGGAGCCCAACCAGGATCGGCGGGCTCGGGGGCGCGCGGACTGGAACCTACATCCGGATATGAGTCCGGGGGTCCGGAGTCATAGGCTCCCTCAGAAGTGAGGCCTGTGTTCGGCTCCATCGCCGATGAGGATATGGTCTGAGGGGCGGGGTCTAGCCCTCCGTCCTTAGGCAACGCAACCTGCCTTGGATTTAGATCCGGGGCATTTGCCGGGGTGATATCCCGAGCATCGTCTGACAGCAGGTCTAAGCCGTGCTCATCGTGATTGTTCGGCGATCCTGGTGCTGGCCCAAATCCGTCGAAGATCAAGTCTCTATGAATATCCGCTGTGTAGTTCAAGTTTCGGAACCTGACCTGGTGGGCGGGGGCATAGCTATCGATCTGCTCCAGGTGGCCGAACGAATTGACCCGCAGCGCGAAGCCGCCGAACACGACGATCTGTCCGGGGAGGAAGGTCTTGCCCTGGACAGCGTCGTTGACGATGATTGAAGGATCCATCAAGCCTGACGGCGATGACACAGAGGAACTCTCAATGAAAGCACTAATGTTGGTGTGAAAACCGGCGGATCTCGGGTAGGGGGTCCCGATCTGTGCGTCAAGGTTGATGGTAATAGGAAGCAAGGGACACATATGTTTACCCAGGTTAGGGCCCTCTCGATGGAGGTAAAACCCTACTTCCTGCTTGATTAATATTGATGATATGGGTAGTACAAGAGTAGATCTACCACGAGATCATAGAGGCTAAACCCTAGGAGCTAGCCTATGATGGTATGATTGTAAATGTGATCGGCCTTCTAAGGACCAACCTCTCCGGTTTATATAGGCACGGGAGAGGGCTAGGGTTTACATGGAGTCGGTTACAAGAAAGGAAATATAATATCCGGATTGCCAAGCTTGCCTTCCACGCAAAGGAGAGTCCCATCCGGACATGGGCCGAAGTCTTGAGTCTTGTATCTTCACGCTTCAGTAGTCCGGACGTTGTACACAGTCCGGCTGTCCGGATACCCCTAATCCAGGACTGCCTCACCCGGGGCCATAGGTTTCACTAGAGGCTTCTCTCAAGATAGAAAATAATATGGTGGGTGAGCAAATTACTGCCGAGCAATTGATAGAAAAGCGCAAAGTCATGACAATATCAAGGCAATGATCATGAATATAGGCATCACGTCCGCGTCAAGTAGACCGAAATGATTCGGCATCTACTACTATTACTCCACACATCGACCGCTATCCAACATGCATCTAGAGTATGAAGTTCATAAAGAACGGAGTAATGCATTAAATAAGATGACATGATGTAGAGGAATTAACTCAAGCAATATGATGAAAACCCCATCTTTTTATCCTCGATGGCAACAATACAATACGTGGCTTGCTGCCCCTACTGTCACTGGGAAAGGACACCACAAGATTGAACCCAAAGCTAAGCACTTCTCCCATTGCAAGAAAAACCAATCTAGTTGGCCAAACCAAACGGATAGTTCGAAGAGAATTAAAAAGATATAAAATCATGCATAAAATAATTCAGAGAAGATTCAAATAATATTCATAGATAAGCTGATCATAAATCCACAATTCATCAGATCTCAGCGAACACACCGCAAAAGATTATTACATCGAATAGACCTCCAAGAACATCGAGGAGAACATGGTATTGAGAATCAAAGAGAGAGAAGAAGTCATCTAGCTACTAGCTATGGACCCGTAGGTCCGTGGTAAAGTACTCACACTTCATCGGAAGGGCAATAGAGTTGATGTAGAAGCCCTCCAAGACCGAATCCCCCTCCGACAGGGTGCCGGAAAAGGTCCCTAGATGGGATCTCACGGGTACAGAAGGTTGCGGCGGTGGAAAAGTGTTTTCCTGGATGCCTCTGTTGGTTTGGGGATATATGGGAATATCACTACTGGAATCAGGATCTTTGTCGTCAGCCAGCTCTTTGCCGTCTGCTAGCTGACGACAAAGAAGGTCTTTGCCATCAGCTTAAAAAAAGCTGACGACAAAGAAAGAGCTGACGGCAAAGACCATGTTTGCCGTCAGCTAGTTCTTTGCCGTCTGCTGGCAGACGGCATAGAAGCTTTGTCGTCTGCTAGAAGACGGCAAAGAGGGAGGGTGGCCCACTAACTAGAACCACCTAACGACCACTTTCTTTGTCGTCTGCTAGCAGACGGCAAAGCTTCTTTGCCGTCCGTGAGCAGACGGCAAAGAGAATAGCCAACCTAACGGTCGTTTCCCCCCGGCCCCACCCCACTAGCTACGCTCTTTGCCATCTGCTAGCAGATGGCGAAGGAATTAAACCGACCTAAAAAAAGGTCAGCCCTGCGCCAGACCCTCTCTCTCTCCCCCCTCTCTCTCTCTCTCTCCCTCACCTCACCCGCGCAGCCCCGTGCCCGCCGGCCTCGCCGCCGACCCCCACCGCCCTCAACCCCCACTGACCCCGCCGCCCTTGACCACCACCACCCCGACGCCCCCGACCCCCACCGCCCTGCGCCCCCGACCCCCCGCCGCCCCGGCGCCCTGCCGTTGAGGCCGCCCGCCGCCCCGATGCCCTGCCGCCCATCGCCGCTCCGCCCCCCGCCACCCGGCGCTCCGCTCCACGCCCCCGACGCCCCCGACCCCCCGCTGCCCCGGCGCCCCGCCGCTCAGGCCGGCCGCCACCCCGGCGCTCCACCCCCCGCCGCCCGACGCCGCTCCGCCCCTGGTGAGGCGTCTTTTTCCTTTTTTCTGTCCTTTTTGCTGCTTTTTTTATTTAGGTTAATTAGTTAGTTAGTTAGTTAGTTAGTTTTTAGGTTAATTAGTTACTTGTTTTACCCTACGGTACATAGGTTAATTAGTTAGTTAGTTATTTTTTAGGTTAATTACTTAGTTAGTTTCTTTAGTTAATTATTACTTAGTTAGATAAGCCCAAGAATAAGAAAAGAAAAGAAAAGAAAAGAAAGAAAGAAGACCTAAAAGGACTAGGAGGAGAAAACATAGAAAAAAGAAGAAGAAGAAAAAAGAAAACAGAAAAAGAAGAAAAGAATAACTAAAGTCTACTGGCGTTGGGAGAAGCTTATTTCCACAGTTGTTGCAACTAAACCAAGTGTAGTTGGCGCTGCCGCTGCCGCTGGAGATGCGACGGATATAATAAGTCGGTCATAACCCCTCTTTAGTGTGGTTTGGTTTAGTTGCGACATCGATGTTTTCATGTTCTTCGTCAATCACCATTCCAGATAATCTGCCTTATTCTCGTAACTTGTCTCGAGCGAGGGAATAAGCTGGGCAGTATTGTTCTAGTTGTTCTAGTATTAGACATATTGTTCTTGGTGGATGCAATATTGATTAGGGTACTTTGTTAGATTACTATGCTCTGGTTTTCAATTTCTTCAGTCTTAGGTTCAGTTCTTAAGTGATGGGTTCAGTCTTAGGTTGAATTTCTTCAGTCTTAGGTTTAGTTTTAGGTGGATGAAATATTGATTAGGGTACTTTGTTAGATTACTATGCTCTGTACGGATTGTTTCCCTTTCTATTTTATGAAGTGAACCATGCTTTAAAACTAGGTTCAGTACTTGGTGCATACTTTAAAACTAGAGTCTTAGGTTTAGTACTTGGTGCATGCTTTAAATAGAGATCTGACAAAAGGGAAGT
Organism: Triticum aestivum; assembly: GCF_018294505.1. Lineage (NCBI taxonomy): Eukaryota > Viridiplantae > Streptophyta > Magnoliopsida > Poales > Poaceae > Triticum > Triticum aestivum. The sequence goes on along the minus strand of NC_057798.1, from coordinate 258,856,968 downwards.
AGGTAGTAGCAAAATATGATATGGTTCAAATTAGGTAAAGTAGATAGATTAGGTTTCTTATCTACTATTGAGGCCCTGAATGAGTAGAAGTAGAAAAGAGAGTGATGTTGATGTTTTTGCCATCATAAATGTCCATGTTTTCTTACTACTATTCAAGGGTGATGTTGATGTTGATGTTATCCTAAGGGTGTTGTTGATGTTGATGTTGATGTTCTTCTTCTACTCATTGCCAAGATAGAGTAGTAGCAAATTGAGGCCATTGCCATTTATAGTAGTATTCCAAATTGAGGCCCTGGCAAACACATCTAACTAAGTGCTTGTTTATCTTGCTTTGCTTTTTGAATTATAGTTCTTGCCATCATAAATGTCCACAAGTGCATTGCTTTTTGAATGTGAAATGATAACTTGGTGTAGTTGATTCTCTTCTGCTCAAAACTTCTGCATCTGTAATGTTGTATGATAATGTTGTAAGGGTAGTAATTGGTCTCTTCTGCTGCTTATCGGAGATGGGGGGAGGCTGCCACGCCGGAGTCCGACTTGGAAGGTTTTGAGTTCTTCACGATCATACTTGAGAATTCCTCCAGCAGGCAGGTATATAAAAGGAGAGATCTCCCTTTCACCCATCTCTTTATCATAACTCTGTTGTTTGCTACATCACTCCTTGACCCACGCTGTAGAGGTTGCCTGACACTTTTATGAAGATGCTGGACGGCCGTCGGCCACAGAATGTGAAGCTGCAATAGGCCGGCAGCAGGCCTCACAGGCAGTGGGACGTAGAGGTGGTGTTCGACACCGACTGCCACATGTACCTGTATCGTGGCTAGGAGCAGTTCGTCCGTGCCTACGACCTGCGGCACGGGTACTTCCTTGTCCTCGGGTACGATGGCAACGCCATGCTCACCGTGAAGGTGTTTAACACGACTATGTGTCGCATGCGCTACCAGGACGACGATGATGCCAGTATGCTCTGCCTCTTCTTCCTCTCCATTTGGCTTTGTCTCACACCGATTGTTAAAAAAACTGTTGCATTTGGTTAGGTAATGGGAGCAGCAACATCGACTCTGGCTACAGCAAAAGCAGCAACGACTCTGGCTACAGCAAAAGAAGCAGTGACTCTGGCTACAGCAAAAGCAGCAGCAAGGATGAGGAGGAACAGAGTAGGGAAGAAGAGGAGCAGAGTGGGGATAAGGAGGTGCAACCTATTATGTCGGACTATGACCTCGCGATGGTTGTGGCTGACGATGGGCAAGCGATGGTGGTGGCTGATGATGGGCAAGCGATGGTGGTGGCTGATGATGGGCAAGCGATGGTGGTGGCTGACGATGACCTAGCGATTGTGGTGCCTGAAGATGGCGTCGCGATGGTGGTGGTGCCTGAAAATGACCTCACGATGGTGGTGGCGCCGGCAATCCCACAGCTGGGAGACAGGACCATGCCAATTGTGGTAGAAGAGTACATCCCACTGCCTCGCCGCTCTAAGCGCATCAGGATGATGAAGGAGAAGGAGAAGAAGGAGGAGTGAAGGTCTTAAGAAAATCAAGTCAATGTTAAGTATGTCAGGTCATGTTAATTTCAACATGTCAATGTTAAGTGTGTCAGGTCATGTTAATCTGAACATGTTGTCAGGTTTAATCTTTCTAGTGTAAACCTTTTAAGTATGATAGTGTTGAACTTTATTAATTATGTGTCCATCTCCATTATGTGTTGTCATGTCAATGTTAAGTATGTCAGATCCTTCTCCATCTAGCACTGGTGCAAACCCAACCGGTCCTTCACCTCCGTGATGACGGTAAGTTTTCTCTAGTGTTTTTCTTATGAAATGCATAAAGACCTAGACTTAGCTTTATTTCCTCCAAAATGCTTACATAATGACCTAGACTTAGCTTATCTTCCTCCAAAATGACATAATTAGCTTACTTAGCTCCAAAATGATCTACACTTAGCTTTGTTTCCTCCGAAATCACCTAAGTTAGCTCTAATATGCTAAGTTATCTCTAATATGCTTAGTTACCTAGGTTTGCTCAATAATGACATACACTTAGCTTACTTATGTAAAAAATGGCATAATTAGCTTACTTAGGTTTGAAATAGCATAACAATCTTGGTAACCTCATATATGTCATATAGTTAGCTTATTTTCCTCGAAAATGACATAATAAGCCTAATTAGCTCCAAAATGATCCATTTTTCCTAATTTAGCTCCAAAATGACCTAAGTTAGCTCTAAAATGCTAAATTAGCTCTAATATGCTTAGTTACCTGGGTTAGCTTAATAAAGACCTACACTTAGCTTACTTATGTCAAAAATGGCATAATATGCTTAGTTAACTCAAAATGGCATAATTAGCTAGGTTAGCTCCAAAATGACCCATTTTACCTAGGTTAGCTCCAATATGATCCATTTTACCTAGCTTAGCTCCAAAATGACCAAGTTTACCTAGGTTAGCTCCAGTATGATCCCTTTTTACCTAGGTTAGCTCCAAAATGTCCTATTTACGTAGCTTAGCTCTAAAATGACCAACACACTTAGCATTATTTTACCTAGCTTAGCTAAAAAATGGCATTTTTACCTACCTTAGTTAGAAGAAGAAGAAGATAAAGAAGATGAGAGGAGAAAAGGAAGAGAAGATAAATTCTTCTTCTTCTTCTTCTTCTTTTTCTTCTTTCTTTTCTTATTTTTCTTCTAGCTAGTCTTCTTCTTCTTCTTCTTCTAACTTTCATCTTTCCCAATTTGCAGATTTGCTTTAGATGATGAAGCTTGCATTGATGGAGTGTACTCTTCTCCTTGTGCTTCCTTTTTGTTTATGGAAACTTGTTGGAAACTTGTTTTGGATATGTATGTATGGATATGTTGTCGGAAACCATTGTATGTTGGATATGTTGTTGGAAACTTGTATGTTGGATATGTCACTACTGCAGGATGCTGCTAACGCGATACTACGATCAAAGACCCTTCGACGAAACTGTGTGCGATGCAATAATCAGAAACGGTGGTGTGAAAAAACCGTCAAAAAAGGTGCAAAACGTTTGCGATGATTGTCGTGTTATTCTCACGGGGGGTTGCAAGACGACATATGCCACAAGGGCTTAGTGTGAGGGTAAGACTGCTGCTGATAGGCCCGGGAGCGGGTATGCGAGTAGCACGCGGTGGTTTACCCAGCTTCGGAGCTCTTCGGAGAGATAATACTCCTACTGCTGCATGTCTGAGTGTATTTGGTATATCTGGTACAGAGTGCTCCTGGAGCTGTATCTGAAGTCAGTGTCATAGGCATCTGGCATCGTATATGCATGTATGTGGCATGTTCTAGTGGCCGGTCATGCTCATGGCCGTGAGCATATGGGGCTCATGCGTGAGTGCATGAGAGCCTGGATGGATGGATGGATGGATAGCTATATATAGTGTGGAGCTAGCTTGCTATCTAAGCTATGTGGTGGTATGGGCAAGGCATGGCGGGGTGTCATCCTTGTCCCCTGGGTCACTTCATAAATAGTGCCAGGGGACAAGTGACACTATACATGATGGCTGAGATGACACGTGAATAGTGCTCGGGTACGATCGTCTCGTCGGTGTCTTGTCGATGTCGCTTCGGGCTGCAGTCGGCAGCCGGCTGGTTGGCACAGTCGGCAGCCGGCTGGTTGGAGCAGTCGGCAGCCGGCAACTGGCCAGACAGAGCAATCGGACGGGGAGCCGGCAGGAGCGGCCGGGCAGTCGGACTGAGGGGCTTTGCTAGCCCCGATGTCTTGAAATATCGTCTTGCCGACTTCGGGGTACCCGTGGTCAATTACTCCGACAGTAGCCCCCAATCCTCCGGGCAACTTGGCAAAGTTGGGCGGAGGTTTTTTGCCGAGTGTTCATGGAAATGATCATGAAAAAAAGACAAAGTTAGTCCATGCAGATATATCAAATGTTTGCTTTTAGCATTGCAAGTTTTATGCGGAGGGTGCCGACTCGGTTTCGTCCAAGCCCCCTTCTATCTTTTTCATGTCCCCTCCGCTCTTTGGCTGGTGCTCTCGCTAGCCGGACAGCCGCTCTGCGGTCTGTGGCTGAGAGTGGGCCGCGGAGTGGAGCGTACAATACTCAGACTCTGGGAGCGAATTTAACCGAATAGATACTCATAAAGGAAACAGTCGGGTCACCCGGAGCGTTTTTCTTCCCGGACGTTTTTTCACGTGGGTGGCCTCCAACGTTCACTCTTGCCAGCCGGACAGCCGCTCTGCGGTCTGTGACTGAGAGTGTGCCTTTGGTACCGCGCACGCTACTAAGCCGTCTGCAGGAACTAACATCTCAGGCCAAGCGGCCAGCCCCCGGGCCAACTCTGGCTGGCGCCGGGACGAACAGTGATGCAACTGTAACAAAATGCGGAGATAGCCCTCGAGCATCGCTCGAGGTTATCCGTGCTTTCGCAATGCAAAAAATATGCGGGTGAGGAGCTCACATTGATTTTTGTGTAGTCACGGTCGTCAAAGACAGCCGGCGCGACTCGGCGCTCGCGGAGCGCGGCAGCGCACCCGCTGGGTGTAGCCTTCGAGCCCCCGGGTGCTCGAAGGGGGGTCCCGGCCGGTCAGGCTCGACCGGCCAGGCGGCGAGGTAACTTGCAGCGCCCGTTTCTTCTTTCTTCTCTTCTGTCGGCTGCTGGCAGCCGGACAAAACTCTTCTCTTGTCTCTTGCAATCTTTTGTAGGGGCGCGCCAGCGCACCCACTAGGTGTAGCCCCCGTGATTCGGACCGACCGCTGAGCAGTCGGGCCGGATCTCCCGGCGCGAGGGAGGCCGGGCTCGCGGAGGAGACGGAGGCCGGACCGCGGACGCGAGTCGGCGGGGCTTGCACGGTGGAGCTCGGGGACAACGAGTACGCCGCGGGATGCTCCAGCAAACGGCGCCGGACTCGGCGCCGCAGGCAGAGGAGGCGAGGCCTCCCGCTGCCGGTGGCGGAGCAGCCAAGTGCGGGCGAGGCCGCGCGCGGGGAGCCGGGGACGACCGGAGGTGCTCGAGGCACAGCACAAGACAAACCATGGTTCGGGCAATGTGCGAGGAATGTCTGACTTGCGTGAGTGTTTTGGGTAGCGTATGGTGTATGGGCATTATACGCCCTTTATCTGGATGTTGTACATGTGATGTCCGACATGTATCTGGGATGTATATGATTATTGCTTGGGGAACGCTGCAGAGGCAGCAGCAAACAACTGCCGCCGTAGCAGCCGGCGGTGAAGCCCGATGAGAGAATAGCGGCCCATGCGGTGTCGAGGACGACGATGAGGATGCGTCGTTCCGCGTGGTCGACCCGGGGCGTGTTGATGTCGAGCCCTCGAGTGAGGCCGGAGAGAATACGGTGATGCCGCGGCGGAGGAGATGAAGATGGCGAGGCCGACGGCGAGGACGCGGCGCCCCTCACGGCCATTCCGGGGGCATATGTCGATGTCGAACCCCCGACCGCTATCAGAGGGACAGTGTGACGCCGCGGTGGTGAAGACGAAAATGGATAACGGCGAGGGCGCGCCGTCCCGCGCGGCCGCTCCGGGGGCGGGTCGAAGTCGAGCCCCCGAGCGCTACCGGAGAGACGGCGGTGTGCCGTGGCGGAGGTGATGAAGAAAAAAGGGTCCCGCCCAGACAGCGAAACCAGCAGCAGCGTGGTAGCATAGTAGTAGTACCGCCCCACGGTGGCGCCAAATGTCGTGGTATTCTCACGGGGGGTTGCAAGACGACATATGCCACAAGGGCTTAGTGTGAGGGTAAGACTGCTGTTGATAGGCCCAGGAGCGGGTATGCGAGTAGCACACGGTGGTTTACCCAGCTTCGGAGCTCTCCGGAGAGATAATACTCCTACTGCTGCATGTCTGAGTGTATCTGGTATATCTGTGAGCATAGGCATCTGAAGTCAGTGCCATAGGCATCTGGCATCGTATATGCATGTATGTGGCATGTTCTAGTGGCCAGCCATGCTCATGGCCGTGAGCATATGGGGCTCATGCGTGAGTGCATGAGAGCCTGGATGGATGGATGGATGGATGGATAGCTATATATAGTGTGGAGCTAGCTTGCTATCTAAGCTATGTGGTGGTATGGGCAAGGCATGGTGGGGTGTCATCTTTGTCCCCTGGGTCACTTCATAAATAGTGCCAGGGGACAAGTGACACTATACATGATGGCTGAGATGACACGTGAATAGTGCTCGGGTACGATCGTCTCGTTGGTGTCTTGTCGATGTCGCTTCGGGCTACAGTCGGCAGCCGGCTGGTTGGCACAGTCGGCAGCCGGCTGGTTGGAGCAGTCGGCAGCCGGCTGGTTGGAGCAGTCGGCAGCCGGCTGGTTGGAGCAGTCGGTAGCCGGCTGGTTGGAGCAGTCGGCAGCCGGCAGCCGGCCAGACAGAGCAATCGGACGGGGAGCCGGCAGGAGCGGCCGGGCAGTCGGACTGAGGGGCTTTGCTAGCCCCAATGTCTTGAATTATCGTCTTGCCGTCTTCGGGGTACCCATGGTCAATTACTCCAACAATGATGGATGCATCAAACACGGTTCAGATTTTAGTTGCGTGTGCGATTCAGGGCATACGGTTTAGTTCAATTAACTGTTTGCGATGAGGAGGAACAAAAGAGAATGGGCAACCAGATAAAGGTGTGTGTGATATACAACATACGGTTCACTCGGATGAACTATTTGTGATTAGGCAACACAAAAGAAACGGGCATCCAGATGAGGGTGTGTGCGATCTACACCATACGGTTTACTCGGATGAATTGTTTGTGATTAGGCAACACAAGAGAAACGGTTGATAATCCCCAAGTGAAGGGAATCATCGTAGCAATTCCCAAAGGTGGAAGTGATAAGTATGGAGTGTCGAACCCACAAGGAGCTAAAGGTAAGATCAATATTCTCTCAAGTCCTATCTGCCACTAATACGACTCTACATACACTGAATGTTTGCTTCCAACTAGAAACGAGAAATAAAACTACGTTGTGGGTATGAAGAGGATAACTTTGCATGATATCAGAGAGCTAAAACATAAAAGTAGGTGTTGTTATCATAAAGTTAGAATATATTACTAAATATTACAAATAGCGTGTGTGGAATAATGATGGATCGGTGTGCGGAATTGTCCTACGCAATTTTTAACAAGACCGGTAGTCGTCATTGCAATTTCATATGAGGGAGAGGCATAAGACAACATACTTTCTCTTCTTGGATCATATGCACTTATGATTAGAACTCTAGCAAGCATCCACAACTACTAAAGATCATTAAGGTAAAACCTAACCATAGCATTAACATATCAAGTCCTCTTTATCCCATACGCCACAACCCCCTTACTCGGGTTTATGCTTCTGTCACTCAAGCAACCCACTATAAGCGAATCATGGACGTATTGCAACACCCTACAGCGAGAATCCCTCACGCTTGCGTGACACGGAGGGCACGATAGGACAACACCAAAATAAAACATACAACTCGTACCAATCTAGATCATCAATCAACCCAAAAACAAAAGATATCTACTCAAAACATCATAAGATGGCAACACATCATTGGATCATAATATGTGGCATAAAGCACCATGTTCAAGTAGGGATTACAGCGGGGTGCGGGAGTGTGTACCGCGTAAAATAGATGAGGATGGTGATGTTGATGAAGACGATCACCGCGGTGATGATTCCCCTCCCGATGGCACTCCGGCCCCACCGAGAGAGAGGAGGAGAGGTTCTCCCCCTTGTGCTTCCTCCTCCATGGCCTCCCCCCTAGATGGGGAGAGGTTCTCCCTCTGGTCCTTGGTCTTAATGGCGATGATGGCTCCTCCGGGATCCTCCTCCATGGCCTCCGGTGATGATGGCCCCCTCCGGCAGGGTGCTAGAGAGGGCCTAGATTGATTTCTCATGGCTACAGGCTTGCGGCGGTGGAACTTCCGATCTAGGTTATTTTCTGGAGGTTTCTGTATTTATAGGAATTTTTGGTGTCAGTTTCACGTCAGGGGGGGTCTCCGAGTCATCCACGAGATAGGGGGCGCGCCTAGGGGGTAGGGCGCACCCTCCACCCTCATGGACGGCTCGGGAATCTTCTGGTCCATCTCCGATGCTCCTTGGGCTTCTTCTGGTCCATAAAAAATTGTCAAAAATTGCCATGTCAATTGGACTCCGTTTGGTATTCCTTTTCTGTAAAACTCAAAAACAAGGAAAAACAGAATCTGGCACTGGGCTCTAGGTTAATAGGTTAGTACCAAAAATCATATATAATAGCATATAAATGCATATAAAACATCTAAGATGGATAATATAATAGCATGAATACTTCATAATCTATAGATACGTTGGAGACGTATCAACATCCCCAAGCTTAATTCCTACTCGTCCTCGAGTAGGTAAATGGTAAAAGAAATAATTTATGAAGTGTGGATGCTAGCAAGTGCACAAGTTTGATCAATGATAATTTCAATCACCTTTTCTAGCATCATTATATGTCATAACAATAGCTCATCTCATAAAACTTTTCATGATCAAGTAGCAAGCTATTCACATGTTAAAGTATAGATCATAAACTTTCTTGAAACTAAAAAACTATATTCTCAGTCATCAAACAATTGCAATTCATCTTATTTTCAGGAAGGGTCCATGTCAGAGCTTTGTTTGAGCAAACTCCACATACTCAAGTATCATTTAATCTTTCACAATTGCTAACACTCACGTGATATTTATGGGTTCAAAGTTTTAATCAGACACAGAGAAAGATAGGGGCTTATAGTTTCGCCTCCCAACCTTTTACTTCAAGGGTAATGTCAACAATAATACTTTATGAAAACCTACATCCAAGGGGATATATATATATATATATATATATATATATATATATATATATATATATATATATATATATATATATATATATATATATATACGGATCGCTCCAACATAAAGTGCTTGCCAAAGGAAAAGGTGTAAAAAGGAAAGCTGAAAATCACCATGACTCTCGTATAAGGGTAGAAGGTAAAAGTAAAAGATAGGCCCTTCGCAGAGGGAAGCGGAGGTTGTCATGCGCTTTTATGGTTGGATGCACAAAATCTTAATGTAAAAGAATGTCACTTTATATTGCCGCTTGTGATAAAGACATTTATTATGCAGTCCGTCGCTTTTATTTCTTCCCTACCACAAGTTCGTATAAAGCTTATTTTCTTCGCACTAATAGATCATACATATCTAGAGAGCAATTTATGTTGCATGCACCGATGACAACTTACTTGAAGGATCTTACTCAATCCATAGGTAGTTATGGTGGACTCTCATGGCAAAACTGGTTTAAGGGATGTTTGGAAGCACAAGTAGTATTTCTACTTGGTGCAAAGAATTTGGCTAGCATGAGAGGGAAAGGCAAGCTCAACATGTTGGATGATCCAAGACAATATAACGTTTCGGATATAGGAAAACATAACCCATTAAGTTGTCTTCCTTGTCCAACATCAACATTTTAGCATGTCATATTTTAATGAGTGCTTACAATTACAAAAGATGTCCAAGATAGTATATTTATATGTGAAATATCTCTTCCTTCAATATCCTTTCATGAATTGTTCAAGTGACCAATTCTGCGTTTGCTAACTTTTAATAAGTTTACTACCTATACTTATTCTGTGTGAAGTCATTACTCCCCATGGTATAAGCATATGAAACATATATAAATTCAGATTTATGACATTCAATTCATTCAACCTTTTACTCATAGGATATATGTGAAGCACATGGGTAAATGACAAACTACTCCAAAAAGATATAAGTGAAGAACACTGAGTAGTCAAATAATTAACTAGCCATGGGAGGATTCTTTTTCATTCAAGATTTCAGATCCAATGATTTTATTTAAACAGCAAGTAAAATTGAAAATACTCTCCAAGAAAAACACATATCATGTGACGAATAAAAATATAGCTCCGAGTAAGGTATACCGATAGTTCTGAAGACGAAAGAGGGGACGCCTTCCGAGGCATCCCCAAGCTTAGGCGCTTGAGTCTTCCTTGAATATTACCTTGGGGTGCCTTGGACATCCCCAAGCTTAGGTTCTTTCCACTCCTTATTCTCCTCATATCGATATCTCACTCAAAGCTTGAAAACTTCAATCACACAAAACTTAACGGAACTTCATGAGATAGGTTAGTATGATAAAGAGTAAACCATTCACTTTCGTACTGTCAAAGACAAGGTTCGTAATTGTTCTCACAAAATGCCTACTGTACCATACCATTTATACAATTTAGATCCAGAAATATAATCCAGAGAAACTAGAAAACAAGCAAGCTATGCAATGAAAACAGAATCTGTCAGAAACAGAACAGTCTGTAATGATCTGAACAGAAACCATAGTTCTGCTAGTCCAAAAATTATGAGATAAATTGTGGACGTGAGGAATTTTTCTATTAATCTTCTTCAAAAAGAATCAACTAAAAATCACTCTTCTGTAAAAAACGGCAGCTAATCTCGTGAGTGCAAAGTTTCTTTTTTTACAGCAAGATCACATTAACTCTCACCCAAGTCTTCCCAAAGGTCTTACTTGCCACTTTATTGAAACAAAAAGCTACAAAACATGATTACTACAGTAGCTTAATCATGTAAACACACAAAAACAGTAAGGGTAAGTATTGGGTTGTCTCCCAACAAGCGCTTTTCTTTAATGTCTTTTAGCTAGGCATGATGATTTCAATGATGCTCACATAAAAGATAAGAATTGAAACATAAAGAGAGCATCATGAAGAATATGACTAGAACATTTAAATCTAACCCACTTCCTTTGCCTAGGGATTTTGTTAGCACAAAGTTTATAGGAAAAAGAATCAACTAGCAAAGGAAGGCAAAACAAGTATAACTTCGAAACTTTAAGCACATAGAGAGGAAACTTGACATTATTGCAACTCCTACAAGCACGTATTCCTCCCTCATAATAATTTTCAGTAGCATCATGAATGAATTCAACAATATAACAATCACATAAAGCATTTCTTTCATGATCTACAGGCATAGAAATTTTTCTACTCTCTACATAAGCAAAGTTCTTCTCATTCGGAATAGTGGGATCACTAATTCCTAAAGTTGACACTCTTCCAAACCCGCTTTAGATGATAGTATTATTCATACTACAAAAGATATAAGTGAAGTTCATGGAGCATTATACAATTAATATAGACTAACCAATATCCAAGCTCAAAATATATAAGTGAAGCACACGAAGCATTCTATAAAACCATACTCAAAGGATTTAAGTGAAACACAAAGAGCATTCTATAAGGTCATACTCAAAAGATATAAGTGAAGCACATGAATCATTCTATAAATTGATGAAGGGACATCTCATACTAGCATGGTTCTTAAAGAAAAAGAAAAACACAAAGGACACAAATCATGTGAACAAAACAAAAACCGAGGTATACCGATAATTATTGAAGAAGAAAGATGGGATGCCAACCGGGGCATCCCCAAGTTTAGATGCTTGAGTATCCTTGGGATATTTACTTGGGGTTACTTGGGAATCCCAAAGCTTGAACTCTTGCCTCTCTTTATTCTTCTCACATCGGTAACTCCTCGTTCTTCGAACACTTCATCCACAAAAACTTAACAAAAACTTTGTGAGATCCGTTAGTGTACTAAAGCAAATCACTACCTTTAGGTACTATTGCAAACTCATTCCAATTTCATATTAGCACTTTATCTACTGTATTCCAACTTCACCATGGTTCATACCCCCCGATACTACCCATAGATTCATCAAAATAAGTGAACAACATAGAAAACAGAATCTGTCAAAAACAGGACAGTCTGTACTGATCTGGAAGTTTAGTAAACTTATGTAACTCCAAGAAATTCTAAACAAATATGACAATTTAAAAAAAATTACAGAAGTAATGTGCAAAAAAATTCAGACCCATTTGGCTTTCCAGTAAAAAATGTAAATTCACGCGCTATAGCCAAAGTTTCTGTTTTTGTACTGCACAAAGTAAACAAGCAATCTAATCATCCTAAAATCAAAGCTTGGCACATTATTTTTATAATACAATGGATATATACAAGGGGATAATTATTTTCAGAGAAGCTTTCATGAAATGTTTTACATTGTTTCCATGATCATGAACACAAGTGTTCAAGGTCGACCCTCACTTCTCCAATGCATAGCCTTCCAATCACTTCTCTTATTGAAAAAAAAATTAGGCATGAGAGGCAAGTAATTTTTTTTGTATTTTCATTCTTTTAAAATGTTTTGTATGTTTCACCCAAAACTAAACAGAAACAAAAAGGAAAAACAAAATCTAGTTAGTGAAGAAAGCAAACAAGCACACACGAAAATATCAACCCCACGCTATTGCTCCCCGGCAACGGCGCCAGAAAAGAGCTTGATAATGCCCAAGTGCAGGGATTCATCGTAGCAATTACCAAAGGTGGAAGTGATAAGTATGGAGTGTCAAACCCACAAGGAGCTAAAGGTAAGATCAATATTCTCTCAAGTCCTATCTGCCACTGATACGACTCTACGTACACCGAACGTTTGCTTCCAACTAGAAACGAGAATTAAAACTATGTTGTGGGTATGAAGAGGATAACTTTGCATGATATCGGAGAGCTAAAACATAAAAGTAGGTGCTGTTATCACAAAGTTAGAATATATTACTAAATATTATCAATAGCGAGTGTGGAATAATGATGGATCAGTGTGCGGAATTGTCCTAGGCAATGGTTAACAAGACCAGTAGTCGTCATTGAAATTTCATATGAGGAAGAGGCATAAGCTAACATACTTTCTCTTCTTGGATCATATGCACTTATGATTGGAACTCTAGCAAGCATCCGCAACTACTAAATATCATTAAGGTAAAACCCAACCATAGCATTAACATATCAAGTCCCCTTTATCCCATACGCCACAACCCCCTTACTCGGGTTTATGCTTCTGTCACTCAAGCAACCCACTATAAGCGAATCATGGATGTATTGCAACACCCTACAGCGAGAAGCCCTCATGCTTGCACGACATGGAGGGCACGATAGGACATCACCAAAATAAAACGTACAACTCGTACCAATCTAGATCATCAATCAACCCAAAGACAAAAGATATCTACTCAAAACATCATAAGATGGCAACACATCATTGGATCATAATATGTGGCATAAAGCACCATGTTCAAGTAGGGATTACAGCGGGGTGCGGGATAGTGGACCGCGTAAAATAGATGAGGATGGTGATGATGATGGTGGTGTTGATGAAGACGATCACCGCGGCGATGATTCCCCTCCCGATGGCACTCTGGCGCCACCGAGAGAGAGGAGGAGAGGTTCTCCCCCTTGTGCTTCCTCCTCCACGCCCCCCCTAGATGGGGAGAGGTTCTCCCTCTGGTCCTTGGTCTTCATGGCGATGATGGCCCTTCCGGGATCCTCCTCCATGGCCTCTGGTGATAATGGCCCCCTCCGGCAGGGTGCCAGAGTGGCCTAGATTGATTTCTCATGGCTACAGAGGCTTACGGCGGTGGAACTTCCAATCTAGGTTATTTTCTGGAGGTTTCTGTATTTATAAGAATTTTTGGCGTCGGTTTCACGTTAGGGGGTCCCTGAGTCGTCCATGAGATAGGGGGGCGCCCAGGGGGTAGGGCACGCCGTCCACCCTCGTGGACGGCTCGAGAATCTTCTGGTCCATCTCCGATGCTCCATGGGCTTCTTTTGGTCCATAAAAAACATCAAAAATTGGCACGTCAATTGGACTCCGTTTGGTATTCCTTTTCTGTAAAACTCAAAAACAAGGAAAAACAAAAATCGGCATTGGGCTCTAGGTTAATAGGCTAGCCCCAAAAATCATATAAAATAACATATAAATGCATATAAAACATCTAAGATGTATAATATAATAGCATGAATACTTCATAAATTATAGATACGTTGGAGACGTATCGACGTTCAGCCAGATCAAGGTGTGTGCGATATATGGCATGCGGTTCACTCGGCCTTGTCCTCAGTGTGTGACCTCTGTGGCAACCGTTCGCTCCCCACTAGCCTCTTCTTGTACCGTGGCAACCGTCCATCGTCTCTTCGCCTTTCCCTCTCGATTTGGAACTCCTGTCGCACACTCTTCCTCCCTCCATTTGCCTTCACCCTTCCTTCTGCCATTGTTCGATCATCTTCTCCATGAAGGGAACAAGCCGGAAATGACCCTGTTATTCTTGCCCCGATCTGAAAGATGACGTGGTGGAGGAACTCATTGATCGGTGCGACATCATCACCTTGTCTAGCATGGCAGGTTCGTTCAAGACCATTCTCGACTCAACTAATAGCATCACTACAATGAACCCAAGGGTCCAGGAGCGGTTTGATCTCCCCTATCTTCTTCACTATGACCCTGCTGACTGGCGCGGGGACGACGGAAGCCTCGCCTTGTGCAAGTTGATGCCTCTTGATAATGATACATGTGATGTTAAGATGCCATCGCTTGAGGTCAAGGCTTGGGCAGGCGCAAATGGAGATTGGGTTGTTTATATTGGGTACAACTGTGAGTGGGAACTTGTGTATGTGTACACTCATCACTGGGTTCCACTTCCAAAAATCTCAGACTGCCTAGAGGTTGAGTACACCGGTATTCTACGTGAGTTCAAATACTATCATGGCGACTGTCGTCTATGGAAGATAGCAATTTGTCGAGTTCCCAACCGCTCTTGGGATTACACGAACTATGAAGTTGTTGCTATCTTCGACCAGCTTGTTGCCGTCCTTACTTCCACGCCTCGATGGATATTGCTCAAAAATCAATTTCTGTACACGGATGAGGTACTGTGATGCAATTCAATACGAGGGTCTTGTGTTTCCTGCCACCACTCGTGGCACTCTTTTTGCATGGAATCCTGATGCTTTCGGTACATTTGTCTTCCACCGTAATTATAATTGTTTCATCCACATGCATGCAGGTTAGCTAGTTTCTCTTTACTAATTAACCTTCTTGTGTTTCCAAGGTCCTATGAACATTCCACCACATATACTTGAAAATTTTTATAACCAAGGGGGTGATGACGATGCTGATGATCACGAGCATGAGGACGAGCAGGACCCATATACTCAGTGGCACCTGGCAACTTATTCCGATGGATCACCTCTTCTTGTCTGTATATAGGGCACTTCTGATGTTACTAAGGAAGCAGGTGTTGTCTCGCATGGTCGCACTCTTCGGACCTATTCCAACATCCGTTGCAGGGTATTCGGGATGGATACTAGTGTACTAGCGCCAACACCTTCTCCCTGGTTCAGTATTGAAAGTCTTGGAGGAAACCCGCTCTTCCTTGGACAAAACTATCCAATGATGGTGGAAGGCGATCCAGCTGTTGTTGACACAACGTTACTACGATTTATGAGAAGCAACTATATTTATACCTCGGACATTGCTATGCTTCCCTACCATCCCAATATGGGTCCTGATATAGGCCGCTTCAGCCTGGATGATCAGTCCTGCATTGGTCTCGAGATTGATAATAGCTGGCCCTTCCCAGAGAATCACTTCTGGTTCAAAGCAAGCGTTTCCAACGCCGACGAGTGGTTGAGCTGAAGTTCATTTCATCGCTTTGTTATTTTTTGTGTTACAAAAACTTTATTTTACTAGAATGTTTTGTTGGAAATGATCTATAATCCAACATGTATCCTCGTTGTCGTTGTGGGTTGATGACTTGTTGTATGTAATTAATGGTACATTTGCATATGTGTCCATCAACTCACGCCTGCTAGTGGTGTCCATATGAACAGTGCTAATGATTTTAGTTGCAAAAATTAAATAGTGCTAGTGATTTTTAGCTGCATATTTTGACAAATCGCAGTGTTACAAGGTTGACAAATGGCAATGTTACTAGATAAACAAATGTCAATCTTTCCAGTTTGACAAATGGCAACATACCCAAACTGACAGATGCAGTTCTTACCCAATTGTTTCTACGTGGTTGCACACGGGTCATGCAAAACAACTATTTGCGTTGAAGGGATGCACAAATCCTGCACTGCGAGGGAAGACCATAGCTCTCACTTTGCATACGGGTGTTCTAACTAAAACGTTTGCGATCAAGAGCTGCAAAAATCCTGCTCAACACATTTTCTCTTGGCTTCCTTGGGAAGATGTCGGTTTGCATACGGGTATTCTAACTAAAACGTTTGCGATCAAGAGCTGTACAAATCCTGCTCGGCACATTTTCCCTTGGCTTCCTGGGGAAGCTATCAGTTTGCATACGGGTGTTCTAACTAAAACATTTGCGATGAGTGTTTTATATTTAAAAACACTTGACATTTTTTTCAAAATAAAATCGTTTGATAAGTCTGTAAATTAAGAGAGAAAAACACAAGTTCGTTCAAACCATATATTTCATTCAGGCACACTGCGAATTTATATTCATATGATCGAGAATTCGAGATACAGTATTAAACCCCAAAAAAAACTATTTCTGGCGGCGGCGGAGGCAGTGTGCCGCACTGTCGTTGTCGTTGTCGTCCTCTGAGACGCCATTGTTGAAGTCTTCAAGGCAGCACAAAATGTTCTTCACTTGTAAATCAAACATCATGTCATCGCACGATCGACGGGCGGGGCGCGAGAGGACGGCAACTGGCGCCGCTGAGAGGTGGCGGTCGACGGCAGCATCCCATGACGCTGAGGGAGGCGCACGCATGGACACGGGCGCGGCGGGTGCAGCCAAACGCACGGGGACCGGCACCGCGGTGGGTGGAGGGGCGCGCACGGGCACGGGCACGGGCACGGCGGGTGTAGCCAAACGCACGGGGGCCGGCGCCACGGTGGGTGGAGGGGCACGAACGGGCATGGGCACGAGCACTAGCATGTACATGAGCTCGCGCGGCTCCGTGGAGACCTCGCTGACGCCCGCGGCTTCCAGCTCTGCGATAGTGCTCGGCGACCAGCCCGTCAGTGCTACGGGGATGGTCGCTGGCGTGGGCATAGGGATGGGAGCTAGGACGGGAGTGGGGGCAGCAGCCGCCGTGGCCATGAGGCCCCATTCCTCCTTATTTGGTATCTCCTCAGGCTCAGAGTCGACTTCCCCAAACTTGAAGAGTAGTGGCATATGATCATTCTACGCTATGGCGTTGGTGCAGGTCTGCGGGAGGGAGAGGAATGGGAGGCGAACAGTAAGGCCGCCCGTTTTAAACAGCGGCTCGGGCGCCATTAATGGAGAGGAGGGTAGGCGGCCATGGAAGTCAAATGGCTCACTTCCCAGTGAGCCTGCGCAGCGTACAGCTAGCACGCTTCCCGGTGAGCCTGCGCATTGGAGGACAGCTTGCACGCCTCTTGGTCAGCCTACGCACCGGACTCCGCTCACACGCCTCCTCTTCAGTCAAGGTCAAGCAGCTGTCCGCACGGCACCTCCTATAGCCATTAAAACGAAGACACATGTCGTCGCGTGAATGGTTAACAGAACGCACATGGTTTGAATTATACAAATGTTTTGAGATATTAAAGTGGCAGCTACTTTTTCAAAATGCCTTTGTTGGATGTTATTCGAGTGTGCATTCTCTCAAAATGGACATGAAAAATACCACAGCATGTCGGGTGCCATTCCATGATAGCATGCCAAGTTTCATGAATTTTAGACGAGTTTTGGATTTACTAGAATTTAAAAACAAAGTATCTCAATGTTTTGCCGGCAATCAACGGTGCCCTGGTGTTTGAAATTCATTCCCATTTCTTGCATGGGACCTGAGCATGCACCCAAGGGCACAGATTTGATTTTTCAACCAATTTATATGCATTAGAGCATGTGCATGTAGTTCAAATTTGAATTATGCACATAAATGCATTGAAAACTCAATTAATGCATAAAAACGTCCAAACGAGCCCTGAAAAATCACAAAAATTGTCACAACACTCTTGTTGTTCTATGTTGACATGGGAAAAAATTTGAAAGCAATAAGAGGCAATGGATATCGTTTCGTCCCCAAAGGTGGGACGTTCCCTACCGAAACCATGAGGCTTCTTGTGAGAAGCTCTGGTTTCTAAGAAGCATATCCCCAAACCTGGCCCAAATAGGACATAAAAATTACCACGCCATGTTGATGGCACTCCATGATAGCATGCCAAGTTTCATGAATTTCAGACAAGCTTTGTATTTACTAAATTAAAAAACCAGGTATCTCAATGTCTGCAGCCGAGTGACTGTGGCAGGGTGTTTGAAATTCGTTCCCATTTCTTGCATGGGACCTAAGCATGCAACCAAGGACACATATTTGAATTTTCAATCAATTTATATACATTAGAGCATGTGCATGTAGTTCAAATTTGAATTGTGCACATAAATGCATTAAAAACTTAGTTAATGCATAGAAATGTCCAAACAAACCCCGAAAAATCCCAAAAATTTACACAACACTCCCGTTGTTCTATGTTGACACGAGAAAACTTTTGAAAGAAATAAGAGGGATATCGTTTCGTCCCCAAAGGTGGGACATTCCCTACCGAAACCATCAGGCTTGTTGTGAGAAGCTCTGGTTTGTGAGAAGCATATCCTCAAACCTACCCCAAACGGGACAAAAAATTTACCATGGCATGTTGATGACGCTCCATGATATCATGTCAAGCTTCATGAATTTAAGATGAGCTTTGGATTTACTAGAATTTAAAAACAAGGTATCTCAATGTTTGCGACCGAGTAACCGTGGTAGGGTCTTTGACATTCATTTCCATTTCTTGCATGGGACCTAAGCATGCAACCAAGGATACAGATTTGAATTTTCAACCAATTTATATGCATTAGAGCATGTGCATGTAGTTCATATTTGAATTATGCACATGAATGCATTGAAAACTCAGTTAATTCCAATTCTTTTACGACACACACATAGTTGCATGTTTACTGCAGATAAAAGGTCTAGCAATTCAAACACCGTCCATTGCCGCTGTGACCCAATTATGTAATTCAAATCAAGATGAAAAATCAAGTAGATCACACACAGTTTATTATCACCAACCATGTGAGATGCAGCACAAAATATCCTGGAGCACCGTCGGTGTATAGTACACCTATGGCTTACGCGAAAAGGTGCGTCGGCTATAGTCTAGAGCCGGCGTCTCAAGCACACTAGCTCTCTCCCCAAATATCATTTCACTATTCAATCGTTGTCGGTGAAAGATGGGCACGTGGACTCGTGTCATGAGGGCAACTTCGGTGGCCCACTCCGGCGAGAGCGTGGCCGCAGCCGCCATGAGCGTGCTAACAAGGTGCATGAGCGCGGCTGCAATCTACGACCGGGTGGCCAAGGCAGCCCAAACGGCCGTTGTTGCTTCTCAAGTGGCGGCAGCAACATCTGCCTCAGGGATAGCAACTGGCGAGAGCGGCACATCAGCTGTCCGTTCTACAGCGGGGGCCTTAGCCCTGGTGGAGGCCGCCCAAGACCATATCGAGGCCGCCCACACCCAGCTCCTGGCGGTCAGCGCACAAATTGAACGAAGCTTCTCTGACAACGGTCGGCAACCCACGGCCGAAGAGTTGGTAATCGCCGAGAGTGTTCGAGCAGCCGTCCGTTCCTCCACCGCATACCTTGCAACGACGGAGCCCGTCCAAGCCCAGACCGCGACCGCCCATGCCCATCTCGTGGCGGCCTTTTACAAAGAGAAGGCAGACATGGATGGCGAGATGCTTGCCGATTATGGTGTGATGGATGCCATGGAGCCCCTTGACGGTGTCCTGGACTAGGGGGTACTCACCACGTCGTCTCCTGATCAGTTGGATTGGGCCGAGGACCCCCATGGCCGTTTACTCATGGGCCAGTACGGACAGTCGAAGTGTACACGAGGAAGATTCCACAAGACTTGGCGATCAAGACAAGGACTCCTCCCCACCGGCGTATTCAGCTAGGACTCTTGTTATCCTAGGCCTCGGGTACATTATATAAGCCGAGGCCTATCTAGTCGATAGATAGGCTAGATCATTATGACATTACTCATCATACCTCTAGGGTAAAGACCTCAACATATGATCTCGAGGTAGATCAACTCTTGTAACCCCTATATTCATCAAGATCAATCAAGCAGGAAGTAGGGTATTACCTCCATAGAGAGGGCCCGAACCTGGGTAAACATTGTGTCCCCTATCTCCTGTTACCATCATCCTTAGACGCACAGTTAGGGACCCCCTACCCGAGATCCACTAGTTTTGACACCGACACCCCTTCCCCAGGAGACCGTCGGGTGCAAGTTGGACATGGAGGCGGCGGCGGAGATCGACGAGCACCAGCCGTAGTAGTACTCTTTGTTTGGTTTAATTAAGAGTGATGTTCTTTAATTTGATAGAGTAATGTTTAGGTCAGCTAGCTCTATTTAATTGCTGAACTTGCTCGATTAAGAAGTGTGGGTGTGGTGTAGTCTCCTTTGTGTACCCAAATTATGCAATGATGTGGATGACCACTGTAACCAGGGAAATTTGAACCAAAATTTTTGACGTTCAAACTCATCACACACGGGTTAAGCTATCTGAATTGTTTATGATGTTCACATATCATACATAGTTCTGAATAAGGGACCGTGTCTGATCACACTTTGCGTGCCAGCTTTTTCACTGAAGCGATTCCAAATTTTCGGCTTTCGCGGAAATATCTACCTCCCCGCCCCCTCCCACTTACCAAAAGCCACATTTCCCCTGTTTCCGCCTTCCTTTCCAAGTTGAAACCTTCACTCTTTGCTTGCAGCGCCGCCTCCTCACCGGCGACCCTCCTTCACGCTACTCGGCCTCGCCTATCCAGGCAAGTAATCCACACCCGACCCCCATCCTCCTCCTCCTTCCACATCCCACATGCCCCGACCACCGGCGCGATCGCAATACCTTCCACCCAAATCACTGACCCCTCCACGAAATAAGTGTCGCCCTAAGCCATGGTGCATGCAGTATAGCCAGGATCTCAAGGAGCATTTGGCAGCGGAGAAGCAAATCGCGGCCGCACACACAGATGAGGTCACAATGGCTGCCATTCATGCCGACCCCCAGATCTTGGAGGAGCACCTCGCCGTTGAGGGCACCATCGACGCCTCGCGCGCCGACGTCACGACACGGTTGGCTGCTTTAAACGAAAGTTCGTGGAGTTGTCTCGAGGCCACCGTCGGTGCCTTTGACGAAGACTACGAGGTGTTTTCTCAGCGTGCACGTGCTTACCTCATCTCGAGTGCCAGCAGGTTGGTGCCCGGAGCGGCTTAGGCAACTCACCACTACAATGAGGGCACCCACGAAGCGGAGGCCTCGCCCTCTTCCATGTCCAAGGAGCCAATCATCATCGATATCTCCGACAATGAGGAGTAGCTTGTCTTATTAGCTCACTATAAGGACCCATGTTCAGTTTGCTAGCTACTGCCTTTCCTTAACAAATTCTAGTGAATTGTGCTATCTACTTTTACCATGCAATCTTCTGCTCTAGAGTATATGTTCTATATATCGTGCAATGTGGTGTTCAGTTAGCTGTTTGGTTCAACTCTGCAAATGTGATCTTCAATTCTTCATGGTGCAATTTTCCAAGTTGTCAAGCATGCTTGGTTTGGTTAACTGTCTGATCTTCTATTAGGAGTATGTTATATTGTGCAATGTGGTTCTCAGTTAACATTTGGTTCATTTGTTGTGGTGTGTAGTTAACTGTTTGGTTCAATTCTGCAATGCGATGTTTAATTGTTGTGGGTGCATTCTGTTATTGTATAGCATATGAGAAATAAATCAAATTTGGTTGTACTAAATACATGAGAAACAAATACAATTGCTATATTTCCAAGTTGTTAAGCATGCTTGGTTTGGTTAACTATCTGATCTTCT
The DNA here is from genome assembly GCF_018294505.1 of Triticum aestivum. Taxonomy (NCBI): domain Eukaryota; kingdom Viridiplantae; phylum Streptophyta; class Magnoliopsida; order Poales; family Poaceae; genus Triticum; species Triticum aestivum. Next base: position 258,835,197 of record NC_057798.1, on the reverse strand, counting down.
ATTAGGAGTATGTTATATTGTCCAATGTGGTGCTCAGTTAACGTTTGGTTCGTTTGTTGAGGTGTTTAGTTAACTGTTTGGTTCAATTCTGCAATGCAATGTTCAATTGTTGTGGCTGCATTCTGTTATTGTATACCATGTGAGAAATAAATCGAATTTGGCTGTACTAAATACATGAGAAATAAATACAATTGCTATCCAAGTTGTTAAGCATGCTTGGTTTGGTTAACTGTCTGATCTTCTATTAGGAGTATGTTATATTGTGCAATGTGGTGCTCAGTTAACGTTTGGTTCATTTGTTGTGGTGTTTAGTTAACTGTTTGGTTCAATTCTGCAATGCGATGTTCAATTGTTGTGGCTGCATTCTGTTATTGTATACCATGTGAGAAATAAATCGAATTTCGCTGTACTAAATACATGAGAAACAAATACAATTGCTATCCAAGTTGTCTAGCATGCTTGGTTTGGTTAACTGTCCGATCTCTTGTTAGGAGTATGTTATATTGTTCAATGTGGTGCTTAGTTAATGCTTGGTTCATTTGTTGTGGTGTTTAGTTAACTCTTTGGTTCAATTCTGCAATGTGATGTTCAATTGTTGTGGGTGCATTATTATTGTATACCATGTGAGAAATAAATCAAATTTGGTTGTACTAAATACATCAGAAACAAATACAATTGCTATATTTCCAAGTTGATAAGCATGCTTGGTTTGGTTAACTGTGTGATCTTCTATTAGGAGTATGTTATATTGTGCAATGTGGTGCTCAGTTAACGTTTTGGTTCATTTGTTGTGGTGTTTAGTTAACTGCACGTGCATGGTTCGTTGTCTAATAGCACATTATTGTTCAATTGCAGGAACTATTCTAATATTTAGGTTTTTAACAATTTGATCTTGCACATGTAGGTCCTGCTGTCAGAGGTTTTGACCCACTATTCGACCATTTTTGCATATGGGGAAATGAGTTGTCCATGATTATCAATCAAGTCAAAAAACTCAGAAAGATTGTTAGGATAATGAAATTAGCGACAAAAAACAACAAGATCTTTGCCTGCACAATGAAAAAAACATCAGTTCACTACAAGATGGTACTAACTATTATACCTTGCCTTTTTTTATTCCTTTGCCCCATTTCCAATATAGAGAAGATATTTATGCACATCCTTGTTTTCAGGCCTTTCCAAAGCAGTTCACTGATGATTACCTCTCAAACCAACTCTATGGTCAGGAGGCGAGGAAGGTTTTCATACAACACCCACGGTTCAATATTGAAGTGTTTCTGAAGAGGACGAAGGACGGACGGTCAATCATCCACAGGCACTGGCCTAAAGTTGCAAAGACCTTCAACATGAATGAAGGATCAATATTCGCCTTCCACTTCAGCAGTTTTTCCAGATGAGATGCGTCTGTCTATATACCATCTATGATGCTAATTTCGAAAGGTTCTACATGTTGCATGTGAAACTTGGTGCTGGTGCAGTTGTGTAATGGGGTAGCTGAGTGCTGAAGCTATATCATGTTGTACTCTGATGTATTTCAATTATGAAATTCTGCTTCCTTAATATGGAAATGAAATATATTATGTGCTTAATATGAATGTCAATTATATTAATAAATGGATTATTAATAATAGGGCAATTAGCCTATTAATTGGGTTTTGCTATTGCAAATGGTTATTGAATAAATACAATGGGCGATGACCTCAGGCAACACACACAGTTTCTAGGAATAAACCATGTTGGATTAATGAACAATCACACACGACTTTCTCTTGAAAACTGTTTGCATTAGGCCACCTTGCGCGAACGTTTACCACATAGAAACTATGTGTGATGGACAGCCTTTGCCACACAGCTTCTTCTATGGACCGTGTGTGATGCATTCAATAACACAACGATAAAATTGTTAATATAGTGTGCAATGGCAACGCTATCACAAACGATTTAATGGGAAAAATTGTGTGTGATGTACCTGTGAACGGAAATGTTTTCCTTGGAGCGACTGTGTGGGATGTACATACGAACGGAAATGTTTAGCGGGGACTGCCTGTGTGGGATGTAATTGTGACTGGAAACAATTTCGCCTTTATAATTGTATTTTTTAGCTCTATTGTGCGTATTTCCATATTTGAGCACTCGCCCGTCGCACACGAACTTATTTTGCCGAGCGTGTGTGCTAGGAGGGCATATCCCCGATGGTTTCTGGGTTGTGTGGGAAGGACCCCACTATCCTCACTAGGCGACGGTTTCAAATGTCGTCGCGAAAAGGGGTTAAAAACCGTTTGTATAGCACCGATGCGTATCAGTGTGTTGTTGGAAACTTATTGTTGGTATGCTTGTTGAAATTATTTTCAAATGTGTATATCTGTGAAATTCTGTCAAATTGAATGAATTAAGAAAAAACCAGAAAAAAACAGGGGCTATACAGGCACTTTTCTGTCTGCTGGCAGACGGCAAAGAGCTTTGCCATCAGCCAGCAAACGGCAAAGCTGCCACGTGGCAGCTACCTGTGCAACCTGGGGTGCACTGGGCTGGCCTATTTGGCAACTTTGTCGTTTGCTGGCAGACGACAAAGACCTTTGCATCTTTGCTGTCTGCCAGATGGCAAAGATGCAAAGGTCTTTGCCGTCTGCCAACAGACGGCAAAGCACGTCGTTAACCCCTTAACGGCCCTAAGCTGCCACGTGTGCCGTCTAGGCCTTTGTCGTCTGCTGGCTGACAGCAAAGACCATTTCATCTTTGTCGCCCGCCAGCAGACGGCAAAGTGCCCTTTGTCGTAGCTTATTCACCCTAACCTGTTGCCATCTGCTGGCTGACGGCAAAGTCCTTTGCCGTCCGCCAGGCATGCCTTTGCCATCAGCCATGGCAGACGGCAAAGTGCCTGCCTGTGTATATAGGCGAAAGAATTAGGTCAGGAGATGCACGAGGGGCCCATAGGGTGGCGGCGTGCCCTACCCCCTGGGTGCACCCTCCGTCCTTGTGGCCGCCTCGTGGCTCCTCCGACTTCGTCTCCAAGTCTCCTGGTCCAAAAAAAATTATCGAGAAGGTTTTATTCCGTTTAGACTCCGTTTGGTATTCCTTTTCTATGAAACTCAAAAATAGCGAAAAAAACAGGAACTAGCACTGGGCTCTAGGTTAATAGGTCAGTTCCAAAAATAATATAAAATAGCATATTAATGCATATAAAACATCCAAAACAGATAATATACTAGCATGAAACAATAAAATATTATAGATATGTTAGAGACGTATCAGGCCACTCCTTTTGTTGATTTGTTGCGCCAAAAAATCCCATATAATTCATAAAAAATCACCATAAATTCTTATCACGTTTGGACTTTGTTTTGTATGGATTTGCTGCGAAATACAAAAATATGCAAAAAAACACTAGGAACTGGCACTGGGCACTAGGTCAATAAGTTAGTCCCAAAAATAATATAAATTGTTGTCAAAAGTATATGAAAGTTGTAAAATAATGGCATGAAACAATAAAAAATTATAGCTACAACAGAGATGTATCAACGAAAACCACCCCGCTGGTGGCGGGCCGGCCCGCGACGGTTCTAGGCCGTGCAAAAGGGGAGTAAAGCTCAGACGGCCTTGTAAGCAACCCCACCAGGTGAATCGGTGTTGTGAGAGGGTGCAATGTAAGCGCGTGGATCTCATTCAAAGGAGATAGGAGCTTCGAAGCAAAGGATCCACATCGAGCAATATATGTCGTGTCTATGAAATAAAAGAGCCGGATGGAGGTCTCAAGCCACTTCACCCGCGACCTCCACCATGCTCAGGTGCTACTAATAGGGCCACGGCCTGGGGTTGGCTAACCAAGCCGGATCAAGTATAGAGATGGGCTTACGCCGAAGGACATGTAGAGGGCGGAACTGACCTTGTTGTGACCTATTCCCCGGGACAATAAAGGTGGCGACCTAGATCACATCTACTTCTCTATAAACCCTATACCTCTTCATCTATATAAGGGAGGTCAGGGAACCCCCTAGGGCATCTAATCTCACATAGACAAATTCTTGGTAGCAATCTCAAAACATCATTGTAATTCCTCACACGAGGTATCCCACCACTATGAATAACAAGAAGCAGTAGGATGTAGGGTATTATTCTATGGAGGTCCGAACCTGGGTAGCTCGTGTGTGTGGGCTCCATCCCGATACTTCAAACCTCATCATGAACCGTATGAAGGTATCTGATGGTATTTTGCACCGTCAGTCGCACCATGCATGCTGCCCGTGCGCCCCTGTGTGGGAGCAATGAAACCTGACCGGCTACCTCCACACGCATGCCAGCTCACGTAGGTGCAATGCGTGCCCCCACGCGTGAGTCGGCGCAGTTGCCGCCGGACCAACCTGATGCAGGGTGAGGACGCCAACCGGCGGATCCAGATGGCCCCTCACACGCGACAGGGCCATCACGGGCATGTCCGAGACCGCTGCATGAAGGTGGCCCTGCACGCGCCTGTGCTATTCATGATGGAGTTGTTGGATTTCCACGAAGAGGAAGGATAATGTAGCACAACTACAAAAAGTATTTCCCTTAGTTAAGAACCAAGGTTTATCAAACCAGTAGGAGTCACAAAGCTAACAATGTTGGTAGTACCTGCACACAAACACATAATTTGCTTGCACCGAACAAAGGCAAGGAGGTTGTCAATCTCCTTGTTCTTGCTAGCTACAAGATTAAAAGCAAATACTGATAGGGCAAAGCAGCAATAAAGCAAAAAGCAATTGTTGGAGTTTTTGTATTGATAGAAAAAAGACCACGAGGCCATAGGTTCACGAGTGACATCCCTCTCGAAAGCATGCAGTGTATGGTAGACAAATTATTGTTGGACAATTGACGGAATAGCGCAAACTATAACTACGATCATTGATCGCATAATCTCACATATGCATTACATTCGTGATAAGTAGACCATTAAACTTACTGACGTCTACTACTATTACCCCACCCCAAGACCGTTATCCAGCATGCATCTCAAAGTATTAAGTTTACAAGAAACACGCAGTAAGCAAGATGACATAATGGAGACAGAAAAAACCAGCAATAAGATTGACCCCATCGTTTATCCTTAGTGGCAACAACACAATACGTGCCTTCATCCTTTTTACCACTGGACAAGATCACCACAAGATTGAACCTACAACTATGCACCACTCACTCTAAAGAACTACTCATCTATCTTGAGAAGACTCATAGATCAGAAAGCATGTGTAACTATAAAACTACGCAATAAAGAAACTTCAAGAGATTCAATTAAATTCAATGAAAAATCTAATCATAAATTCATAGTTCATCGGATCCGAACGAACACACCACAAGAATTACATCAGATGGATCTCCGAAGAGACCATTGTCTTGAAGATCAAGAGAGAGAGAGAGAGAGAGAGAGAGAGATCTAGCTACTCCTATGGACCCGTAGGTCCTGAAAGACCTACTCACACATCATCATGGAGGCAGCAAGGTTGATGAAGATGGCCTCCTAAATGCCTCCCCTCCAGTAGAGTGCCAGAACAGGGCTCGAGACGGGATTGCACGTCAGAACAGATGCTTTTGGCAAACGGAGCATCAGGGGACCCACAAACCTGCTCGGCGCACACTAACCCCCAGGGCATGCCCCTGGCTTGTGGCCCATCATGGGTCTTCTGGTCTCTCCGCGAAGCTTATTGTCAAAAAGTTTCTCGTGTTTGGACCTTCGTATATATCAATTTTCTACAAAACAAAAAACAAGCAAAAAAATAGCAAATCGCACATGTTAGTCCAGAAAAATAATATAAATGATGGCCAAAGTATGTAAGAATGATAATATAATAGCATTTAACAAGCAAAAATTATAGATATGTTTGAGACGAATCAGTCCGCGGTCCAGTCGTCATGGACCCCCGAGTGGTTCACTCGGTGTGCGTTGTACAAGATTAGATAGTGCGGAGAGCCCCTGAAAGGCCTCCGTGAAACAGATGGCGTGGAGGCCCTCTTTGCCCTCGAAGCCCCCAGGAGGCGAGTACTTCAACATCCTTTATAGGAGTAATTAGACATAAGTTTTAGTATGATGCTTAGGTGCTTGCAGCTTCACCAATTATCCCTTCCATACCTAATGTATTGTTAGTGCGAGTACATTTTGTTATGTGACTTGCATAGTACACCATGTACTAACCTTCTACAACAAACACTTACATGTATGATGATGGACGATGCTACGCTACACCATGTAACATGCATGTTTTTCACATGTACATTATGTGAAAGTGAAGTCTTGGGATCGATATTACGTGGAGGCTAGCGAGGTATGCTAGATCTGCATTCGGTTACATGACGCCACATTTAGTATCATTTCCATATAGCATACTCGCTATCATTGATGTCTTAGGAATCGACATGTTGTCCAATATGCATGTTTAAGTATTATTTTTTGTTTAGTTGTTGTATGTTTGCAGAAAATGTTGTTGACTTAAATGACCAGCACATACAACTAAACCAACCCCTCATACGTCCACGACGCGACCGTGCGCATATGCGGACAATGGCTAGTCACACCTTAAATTTTAATTCCTACATTTGGGTACCTCAATTAGCAAACTCCGAATCCATACTACACATGCATCATAAACTTCCGATACAGCTAGACATCCGACTACTACATCAATACATGTTATCGAACTACCAAAAATTGGTAGGTTCTACATACATACTATGCTATGGACAAAGATCATCCACGATTGCCCTTACCGGAGCATCTTTGTCACGAAAGTAGCGGTCGAAGAGACAATATGGATCAAGCCGGATCTCCTTCTCGTGGGAGCTGTTTGCCCCATTACTGTCCTCCTCCTATTCGGGGTTGGCGGGGTAGTCCAGCCATGACATGGACCGCCAAGGCTTGCTCTCGTGTGAGGGTGTGCACATTCCTCCTCATCTACTTTTGAAGGACGTGGACACGAATGGCTTCCTCTTCTGCGGCAGCTCTCATCGCCGCCTCCGCCTCAGCCACATTGACCGTGAGGCGGGCCTCATGATCTCGCCTCCTCTGCTTATTTTGCTGGGCACATCGGTCCATGTAACCCTCATATTCCTTGGGACCGGAGAAGAGGCAACTAGCAGACCTCAAGCTTCTTGCCTCGGCGGATACAAGCACTAGTTGCACCGACACAATGGATACCCACCGAATCAAATCTGAGCTGGGTCGGGCGCACACCTCCTGGGAGTGATGGAGGGCCATAGCCTCCTACTCCCTGCATGGAACGACACTCCAACCAATGGATCATGAGTGGTTGGAGTCGGATCCGTGGCCTTCCATGCCGGAGAAGGTCGGTGATTGCCAAAAGAGAGCTTGGGGGAGAAGAGGAGTTAAGTGGCTAGGATTTGATTCGGGGAGCGGATAGGGACGAATATGTGGTTGGGGTGGGCCGGCATGGGCTTTTCGACATGAAGGACGAAAACCCTCGGCTTATATAGGCACCGGTGGTATCTACATTACATATGGTCGGTTACCAACGAGGAATAACCAGCCGATAGTTAATGTTGTCCTTGAAGTGTACACCAAGTCTTCGGCGGTGTCCGTCTTGATCACGCCAGGATTCGTTACTTCTGGAGTCCTTCTTTGTGGAGATCGGCGGTCCGTAAACTCCGCTCGTGGTCTGTGGGTCACATAGGTTGGTACCCCTAGTCCAGGACACCATCAGCAGATGCGCTCGGGTCACCCCATATCCACCCTAGATTTGGGCTGGATATGAGGGATGTCGATATGAGGGGTTTGTCTGGGTTAGGTTTTTTATCGGTCAGTGACCGGGCCATCAACCAGGGTGAGTGTTGGGGACGGTCGGCTGCAGATGTTGTTAGAGAGCACGTAAATTGCGCTTGTACCCTTTTCAACAAGAGAAAAATTCACCACGGGTCCTCATACTCGTCGCGTTGGCTGCATTTCTCCTCATACATGCAAATACCCGAAATATAATCCTACAACTTGTCTCAGGTGGTCATCTACGGTCCAAAATACCATTTTCTCTACGTATCTGGTGATCTGGCTGTTGACTAGCGCGTTCACGCGGGCTTTGACCGCCACCTCACCACCGTACGCCCTGGGCCGCTCCATTCGGGGGAATGCGGGGTTTTTGCAAAATCGCCAGGGATTAAAACATTACCCACCTGGTCGGACCGATCCATCCACCTTGTCAGAACCGACTAGACCGAGTCACTCCGTTCCCCTACTCTGCTCCGCTCCGCTCCTCCCCTACTTCGTCGTTGCTACCGAGGTGCCTCGTCGGGCGTGGCGGTCTTTGGCGACGCCCGCCATGAGCTCGTCGTCGGACACCGAGCCGCCGTCGTCTGCTCCATTTGGTAGAGGATTGCGTGAAGTCCCTCTCCCTCCCTCCCGTCGTCAGGATCATGCCTCTTCGCCGCTGTATGGTACGTCACCGTCGTCACCACCTTCTCTGCCCGATCTGTCTGTTTTAGCTCCAGGAAAGAGTGCGCGTCCTACTCAATTGCGCATACGGGTTAGGGTTTAGGGTTCTTGGCCCTCTTTTTTGTCAGGGATGGGGTCCACATGGTAGGGTTTAGCCGTGGATAGTGAAGTTAGTGGCAGATCCAAATTACGGTTTCATGAGGCATTTCGGTAGGTTCTTTGTAGATGAACTATGGTTGTACAGAGGTAATTAAGGTTTTGATTGCTCGAATTGTTAGGCAAAGGGTATGCCCTATTTTTTTGGCTGTAAATGTTAGCTTTAATTAGGTTATATGCGTCGAACATATGTTGTTTTGTTAATGAGATGACTGTTGGTTTGCTAGATCCCCTAAAAGAACAGGATTTTGGATGTGAAAGATCATACATTTGTTATTTGATATGCCATGAATTCCATCATTTTGTGGAAATGTCTGAACTTTCAATGTCTGAACCTGTCTAAATTATCTATTTCTGAACCTGTCTGAAAATTGACATTTTGGTTAGATTGGTGCAGTTGCACTGAGCTATTTGTAGCAAAGATGCTTTCAAATACATAGTTGATCATGTAATTTTGGTTAGGTTGGGTCATGTCTTGAAGTGGCTATCTGAACATTTTTGTCTGAATGTTGATAGTTTTATTATTATTACTATCTGAACATTTTTCTCTGAACATTGACAGTTTTGTTGGACTGGTGCAGTTACATTGTGTCAATTTCCTAGCTCAGATGCTCTCAAATAGCATGGTTGTGTCATTGTGCGGTTGCATTGTCTCTTCCCCTATGTAATTATTGTCTGTCTGAACATTTTGTCATTTCATTTTGTTTTGCAGGCCCACTAAGCAACCACTTCTCTATTCAGGTCATACATGGTGACTATTTCCTATGTGCAGGCAAGCATAGGGGTTATCACAAGGGTCACTCCATTTGGTATGACTACTGTGATGTAGATAATTGGACACCTACAGTTGTTGCCAGTCTGGTGGAGGAAATTGGTATGAGTTTGAGGGCAGGATAAGGGCTTACTGGTGTGTTCCTGGACTGACAGTGTATAAGAATGGCTTAAGAGAAATTAAGTTAGGGGACAACACAATGACAGAAAACATGAAGGATTGTGTTCTGAATGGGAACCATTTCCAGCAGATAGTTCTTGATCATGATGATAGTATGAGGTCATATATTTCCCCTATTCCAGTTCATTCTGATGATGAAGATCCTCCTCAAGTCAAATTCAGTGGCCTGAGGCCTAAGAAGGAGCAAGTGCCAGTGCAAGAGGTGCAGTCACATCAATTGCCAGTGCAAGAGGATCATTCTGACCAAGTGCAAGAGGAAAATGTTGATCAAGTGCAAGTGTTACACGAGCAGGCTGAGCAAGATCAATTGTATGATGCAGAAAGTAAGGAAGAGTCGAAAGAAGAGGAGTACATACCAGGTCCTCCTCAGCCAGGAGAATATATTCATACATTTCAATTTGAGTTTAGGGGCAGAAGGAAAACTTGTAGGGTTTTAAACATGGATGCAGAAGATGGAATTGGTGATTCAGCAATGATATCTTTAGCAATTCATGATTCTGATGAAGATTTCAATCCACAACTTATTGATTCAGATATTGATCTGCAAGATGATGATGACTTGTTTGACAAAAATGTTGATTGTGATAAAGGTAAAGGTTTAGCAGTCCAAGAACAACCTGATGATCATGTTGAAGATCTGAACCTGTGTTTGCCTTCTTCTGATGAAGATAAGGTTAAGCTCAATTTCAAATGTTTCAGAGAAGAAGACTTGTCTAAACCAGAGTTCCAAGTAGGACAGACATTTGCAAGTGTTGAGTTACGGAGGAAAGCTATCAAAGAGTACAACTGTAGGGAAAGGGTTGACATTAAGTGCCCCAGAAATGATAGGAAAAGACTGCAAGCCTTTTGTGAAGAAGGTTGCCCTTGGTCTTTGTTTGCATCATTTGATTGCAGAACAAACTGCTTGATGGTCAAGAAATACAATCCAAAGCATACCTGCATAAGGAAATGGTCTGTGAAGTCATTCACTGCTCCATTCATGGCAGGAAAATATATTGATTCTTTCAGAGCAGATGAAAACATGAACATGAATTTTTTTGAAAGTGTGGTTCAGAAGGACTGGAACATGATAGCTACAAGGAGCAAACTTAGAAGGGCTAAGAGACTAGTGAAGAAGGTCCTTGAAGGGGATGAGTTAGAGCAGTACATCAGCATGTGGGATTATGCACAAGAAGTCAGAACATCAAACCCAGGTAGCTCTTTCTATGTGGGTGTCAATGATGGCATATTTGGAAGTTGCTATTTCTCTCTGGATGCCTGCAAAAGTGGTTTCATGCAAGCCTGCAGGTCTGTCATATGTTTAGATGGATGTCACCTGAAGAGCAAGTATGGAGGTGTTATGTTGGGTGCTATTGGGATGGATCCTAGTGACTGCATTTACCCTCTGGCATTTGTAGTTGTGGAGGTAGAGAACACTGATACATGGAAATGGTTTTTGTCAAACCTAAAGAGTGACTTGGGAATACTCAATACAGAGCCATGGACTATTATGTCAGACAAGCAAAAGGGGCTGATCAAGGGAGTGAGGCAACACTTTCCTGATTCAGAGCACAGACATTGTGTCAGACATATATGGTAAAATTTTCAGCAAACACACAAAGGAGATGTACTGAAGAACCAGTTATGGAAGTGTGCAAGGAGCACAACACCTGAACTGTGGGCTGCAAACATGGAGGAACTAAAGGCCATGAGCTTGGAAGCCTACACATGGCTTGAGCAACTACCACCAAACACTTGGGTCGGGGGTTTCCAAAGAGATTTGCCTAAGTGTGATATCCTTCTGAACAACAACTGTGAGATTTTCAACAAATATATCCTTGAGGCTAGGGAGATGCTGATCAGATCAATGGTTGACAAGATCAAAACCCAGCTCATGGTCAGATTCTACAATAAAAGGGACAGAGAACTGGCCTGGCTCTATATGCCCAAAAATAAGGAAAAGAGTTGAAAAGAATATTGAGCTGTCAGCTACATGCATGGTTTCAGGGGCTGGTGATGGCATTTTCCAGGTTGACAACAAGAACAGGACATACATTATTGACATCAAGGAAGAGAGTTGTACATGCAAGAGGTGGGTTCTTAGTGGAGTTCCATGTCACCATGCAATTGCATGCTGCAGACATGAAAGAATTGACCCTGAGACTTTGGTGCACTCCTGCTACAATATTGAGGCATTCAAGCTAGCATACCAACCCATTATCAAGCCTTGCAGAGATAGGAGGGAGTGGGAGAAGATGAATGGGTGTGAAATCAAGCCACCTGTCTATGAAAAAAAGTAGGGAGGCCTTCAAACAAGAGTAGGAGAAAGCAGCCTTATGAGATTGAAAGGAAAGATGGAACCAAGGTAATGACCAGACATGGAGTTAAAATAACATGCTCATACTGCCATGAACAGGGCCATAATATCAAAGGATGCAATGTGAGAAAGGCCGGCATTTTTCCAAAGAAATAAGTGAGAATGGGGGCAAGGGCTATACCTGATGATGTGTCAGATGATGACCAACAAGCTGTTGGCCAAGTACCACATGCTGCTCAAGAAGAAGGCCAACTCCCACAGTAGGAAGTCAATCTAACACAATATGGTGGCCAACTCACACAGGGTGAGGTTAATCTAGCAGAAGATGATGCCCAAGTACCACAACAGGAGGTCAATGTAACATAAGATGATGGCCAACTCACACAGGAGGAGTTCAATGCTGCTCAAGATGCTGTTCAAGAAGATGAAGAATATGATACACCAGTTGTATTTCAGGCAAGTGTCAGATCTTTTGTCCACTTCTTATCAGTTGTGTCCAAGTAATTAAAATGTAGAATGCTTAATAGAATGCTAGGATGCTTATCAGTTCTGTCCACCTCTTGTCTTTGAATAGGTGCAGGACTTTGGAAGTACAATGCTTCACTAGATGCATCAAGCTAGACCAGTGCCTAGAGATTACAATGAAACCACTGTGCCAGATTCAGCATTTGTCTCTATGGCAGCTAATTCTCAAGCTACAGCACATACAACAATAGCTACAACTGATGGGAGCCTGACCATGAAGCTATTGAAGATGAAGAAGGACAAAGAAAGGCAGATGGCAGCCAGAAGAGATGCAGCACTGGAGGCCATGAATGAGTTGGCAGAGAAAAGAGCAGAGGAGGCAGAAGCAAAAAGGCAAGAAATTGCTCTCAGGAAAGCAGAGCAGGCAGCAAGAAGAAGAAGAGCAGCAAAAGACAAGAAGGCTAAGGAAACAGCTGCAAGCAAGCAACAGCAGCAAGGAAAGCCGCATTGCAATAAGAGAAGGAAGGAAAAGCAATTGAACCAATTGCAGCTAAAGCAGAGGCAGCACTTAAGAGAAAAGAAGAACAAGAAGCAAAGAGAGCAAAGGCAGCACTGAAGAGGAAGGAAGATCAAGAAGCAAAGAGGAAACAGCAAGAAGAGGCCAAGAGAAGAAGAGCTGAGGAGAAGAAGCAAGCAGGGCCAAGTGGACATGTGCCTAAGAAGCAGAAAAGAGTCAATATGTTTGATGAGTTTAGATGAATCAGTGTTGTTGCACTTGCAGTTATCTGATTTTTTTGTCAAAAACTTCAATCTGAGTGCTTGAAACTATTCAAATGTACCAGCCATTCAGTGTTTGAAACTATTGAAATGTAGTTCAATCATTGCCTCATTCAGTTAACTGCATTTTTGACTGAAATTTATGCAATTAGTACTCATCTCAGCTAAATGTTTTGACTAAAATTTATGCAAGTTAGTACTCATCCCAGGGGTAGTACACTAACCTATAATGAAAATTATTTTTTGATTGAAAAAAGACAAAAAAAATGGTTGGCCTGAATGTAACTAGGTGTAGTACTAATGGATTTTTGATTCGAAAAAACAAAAAATGGTTGGCATGGGGCTCGAACCCAGGCCTGCGGTATGAAGAGATGCGTGCAATGCCAGTGGGATAGTACTAGTAGTCTGTTCAAATGCTACTTAACACACCCCTTATTATTTCGTGGTGGGCCTCAGGTCCAGCGTTTGTTGCACATTATGTACGGCGACCGTGCGCTGCGTTATCTGCATGCCGTTTCGGTTTCTCCTCCTCTGTCTTTAAGCCCACCCACCCGCCGCTCTCCACTCTCCACTCGCCACTCCCCATAGTCCACCCGCGTCGCCTCGGTTTCTCCTTGCTCAGTCCAGAAAACCCTCGCCGCCGACCACCACACCGCCGCCGCCGACATGGAGAACAACCCTGCCTGGCAGAGGGTCATCGATGACCTCGCCGGTGACGACAAGGCGATGCGCGCGGACCTGACAGAGATCGGGAAGTGGTTCCCGAGCATTACCATGTTGCGTCACCATGCGCGTGACCTCCTCAAGGTGATGACCGACAATGAGCTGGACCACGCATGCACCGACCACTTCGGTATCCCTCCTGCGCTCATCCTCCGCTTTGCGGTGCAAGAGACGCGCTCCGACGACCTGAGCCGGCGAGCCCGATGGTGGATGTACTGGTCCTCCTCCGCACCGCAGCAATGGGATCTGTCGCGCGTTGGCTCGCAAGCGGAGCGCGTCCACAACATCGACCTGGCCGTCCCCGCGCCTGTCAACACGGCCTACTGGGGCCACTACCAGCCCGATCTCCTCGAGCACGACGACGTCTCCGATTACATCTCGTCGGACTCGGAGTACGACTCTGGCTCCGACGACGACTCTGGCTACGCCGCTGAATCGTCTTGGTCGACTAGAGAGCCGGACATATCGGTGGTTGTCATCTCTGACGACGAGACGGGGGAGCCGGGGGAGGCAGAGGAGCCGGAGGTCCAAATGGTGGCGCCAGTCCTTGATGCGAAGGAGGGTGATAAGAAGCGCCCGATCAACGTCGACCTGCTTCCAGAGGTGGCAGAGAACAAGAAGAAGGAGGAGGTTGCAGAGGTTGCAGTCATGGTCAAGCAGGAGGTGGAGGTGGTCTTGGCACTTGAAGCACATGTAGAGCTGGCAGAGAACAAGAAGAAGAGGATGATGCCTGAAGAAGGTGCAGCTGAGGTTCGCCGGTCAGAGCACCTAAAGAAGATCAACAACTGAAATGTGGGCTGAAGAAGTGAAGAAGGTGGTTAGTTAGGTATGCTGAAAGTATACTATTTTCAACATATAAGTTATAAGTAGAGATGTTTGGTCAGGTGTGCTTGTATAATGTGAGCACATAAGTTAATTATTACTATCTGCTGGTCTTCTTTTGGTAATGTGGTGTTATCGCTACTGCTGAACTTTATATTTGTGGACAAGTACTATGAAATGCATATTCATTTGTCAGTTACTATGTTGAGCAACTGTTGTTGTCATTGTTGCTGTCATCTTCAGTTGTTGTCAGTTACTATGTTCAGCAATTGTTTCAGTGTTGTTGTTATTGTTAGTATGCTGAATGTTGTCAGCTAACTGAGTGTTGATGTTTAACTGAATGTTGTCAAATTTCAGTTAAGCATTTCTCTCTGTTGTCAGCACCAAATAAACATCAACTAAATGAATTTTGCAGTTATTATCTATGTCATTCAATATTTAGTTAGTCATCTCCAACTGGAAATTTGTTATCTATGCATATGTGGTTAGCTGCTGCATAAACAAATTCACTTGAATACCAAAACCACCAAAGTGGAAATTGAGCATCTAGTACAACATCAGTTCTAATCAAATTCATTAAGCATCTAGTACAACATCAGTATAACAAGAAATTAGTTAAATCATTCAGCATGTAGTACAACATCTGCTCAATCAAAATCATCCAGCATCCCCTTAAGCTTCCTTATCTTCTCCTTGGTGTCCTCTTTGTGTTTGAACAAGTCACCAATCATGTATTCAAGCTTTCTCTTCTCTTGCTTTAATTTATCCCTCTCTCCAATGACTTGGTCCCTCTCCTGCATCACTTGATCTCTCTCTTTTTCTGCCTTAGCCCTGAATACCTGATGAATGCTTGTTATTGTTTTGTCATTCATCTTCCTCTTCTCAAGCTCTTCCATAAGATCAGCCATAGCAATTTGTGCGCTGCCTAATTGGCTAATTGCATGCTCCTTCTCAGCCACCATATTAGCAAAATCAAGTTTGAAATTGCTAAGCTCTTTTTCCAACTTCTTCTTCTCTTCCATAATCTTCAAGTTTTCCTCGGCATTTAGAACATTTTGTCTCAGATTCTGTTTTGTTTCCTCTTCATACATGCTCCATATCCTAGCTAGGCTCATCTACATAGTATCAGACCACTCAGGGTCAACCCACTCCACATAGTTGCAGCTAGGTACTTCCTATGAATTTAAGACAAACATAAATTTAGTTAACTAATCAAGAAATTCAGTTAACTACTCAAAAAATTCAGTTAACTACACATAGCACTTTAATGGCATACAAATTGACTGCTGAAAAATAACTAAAATTTGAGATTTTTAAACTTTTGACAGTGTGAATGAATTTGTACTAACCTTCTGGGCACAGGTTAGGAACCTCCTGCCAGTATCAACTGATTCAAATGCCACAACCTTCACACACAAAGTTCCATGCTAACATGTAAAACTAGGCAAATTTGTGCCCAGTCCTCTCCATTCCTCACAGAAGATTGTGGCGGGAGCCTAAAACAAATTCAGATTGGATTCAGAATGAAGAAAGAAAACCCTAGCTGTTGGTAACCCTAGTAGGACATGAGGAGGAGATGACCAACCTTGCTGGTAACCGAGTCATCTCCAGAAGAGCTAGGGAGATCATCCCACGAGACCATGGTTGACGCTGGAGCAAGAAGAGAAGAAGGGGAACGAGTGGTGATGGATCTGGTGGTGGACGAACATAGAAGAGAGATACTTGTGGCTGGGGAGGAAGAAAAGGTGGATCTGGTGGTTGTGGACCAAAGGAAAACGTACAATGCAAGTTGTAGGGTGCCAGTGTGCATGGTTCAGTTAAGTTCAGTTACATTTTGGCCATATCGATCAAACTCATTTAACTGAATCTTTTTTCAGTTAAGTTCAGTTAAATGATTTGTTCTCCATATAATGATTTATCAACATCCTAAACATAAATTTTTGGCTATATTGTAATACATGTTGGCTCAGAAAAGACAAAGACAAAGTTCAGCTCAGAGAGCTCAGAGAAGACATAATTAACTGATATTTTTCAGTTAAGTTCAGCTCAGAAAAGACAAAGTTAACTGAATATTGACAACAAATTGGAAGATTCAACATTGACACTGAAGCCTTCATATTACTTGATAGATACATGTCCATTACAACCATACAGCCAAAGTAACATCATATCCATTACAACCATAGATACATATTCAACTGAGGCACCCACTAATTTATCAACATCTCACTTCTTTAGAATGAAGATGAAAGACATCACACAAAGCACCACAACACTAGCCATAAGAAGCTTTAGCACTAGCAGGATCTCTCTACCTAATCCAAGAAGCATAGCAACTTGCTGCTTGGTAGCAAGGTTTTTCTCACTAGGGCTGCCAAAATTCACCCTGCCTGCAATGCCTCTTCTAGTCAAGGCCCTTCCAGCTAAGTTTCTTCCTGCCATCCACTCAGTTCTCTTCCTCTCAAGCTCTTCCCTCCTGTCCTCAGCTGCACTAATTGCATCTACAGCAGCATTACCAACAAGAACCCTAGTTTCAACCAGATGCTGCACATATTCCATCTCCCATCGCCAGAAATCACAAGTGACCTACAACCAAAGCAATGCAATGTGTGAAAATGACTGAAAAAGTTCAGTTAACTACTAAAATTCAGTTTACGAGGCAAGTACTCTATGTATTTGTTGTGGAAATGTCTGAACTTTCAGTGTCTGAACCAGTCTAAATGTTTAGTTAGCTGAACATTCAGTTAACTAAATGACTGAAAAATTACCTATACAGAGTGTCTGAACCTGTCTAAAATTTAGTTAACCAGGGTAGTTAACTACTAAAATTCAGTCTAAGCACATCATGGCAATTGAACATTCAGTTAACCTATTAACTTCTAAGCACATCATAGCTAGTTAACCCATCATGTCTACTGAGCACAACATGGGTACTGAACATGGCAGATTCATGAATCGAACAGAGAAGGACTGAAGTTTACATTGTCGTGGGTGGACTTGTAGAAAACCCAGCCATCATGCTCATTGGTGCTAGAGAGGTAGCACTTGACAGGTTCGACACAATCGGGGCGTCCCACCAATGGCACCTCAACAGAGCGGCCACGCAGACCAGAGGCACAGCGAAGCGGGAGGATCTCGCAAATGACATGCCGTCGGCGAGAGGTGGCAGCAGATCCAGGCGGTGGTGGCTGTGACGACGGCGGCGGAGGCGGTGACGACGACTAGGGTTCGAGACGGGAGAGGAGAGGGGAGAGGTGCGGCGCGGTCAGCCCGACCGAGTGTGTTGCGCTCGGTCCGACCAAATGCGGCGGCCCGGGTGACGCGCGGTCCGACCAGGCGGGGGGAACAAAGTAAATTCGGCGATTTTGCAAAAAAAAACCGCATTCCCCTGAATCGAGCGGCCCAGGGCGTACGGTGGTGAGGTGGCGGTCAAAGCCCGCGTGGACACGCTAGTCAACATCCAGATCAGCAGATACGTAGAGCAAACGGTATTTTGGACCGTAGATGACCACCTGAGACAGGTTGTAGGACTGTATTTCGGGTATTTGCAAGTACGGGGGGAAATGCGGCCAGCGCGACGAGTATGAGGACCTGTAGTGAATTTTTCTCGTTCAGCAAATAACGTCTTCACTGAGGAGTTCTCAACTACTCCTTCTATTCCTAAAAAGATTTTTTAGATATTTCAATATGAACTACATACAGATGTATATAAACATATTTTAAAGTGTAGATTCACTTATTTTGCTTCGTATGTAGTCTCTATTGAAATCTTTTTGGGTTATATTTAGAAACAGATAAAGTAGAAATTTCCAAGAATGTGAAACATGCAAATAACACCCTAAGCACACACCGCTCATCTTTGGTCGATAAGCTGTCCTAAGAGAAGACAAGCATGTACACACGCGCAGAGGGCGAGCCTAATCAAAGGCAATATCAAAGGTTTTGAGGTGGGGGGTGGCATGTGGGGCGAGAAGGAGTAGTTTGTTTATGACTCATTAGGTGGCGTCGGATAATTCCGACATGTAAATAATGTTGTGACCGTGGATTTGGGGTGTCCTCCCTCTTCTTCTTTAATGAATGATACGCACAGTTTTGCATATTCAAGAAAAAAAAATGTACATGCGTGCATGACAAAATGACAGAGAGGAGTGGAGAGGAGAGGGAAGAAGAACTAGGCAGACAATAAATAAGGGTGAGGTAATAATAATATAGGTTGCAGTCTTCAAACACACAGGGCATTTGGTGTGACCCGTCGATATCTCCTCTCCTCTCCTCACCTCACCCTTCCCTTGCGTTCTTCAATTCAATTCTGGCTAGAAGCTGCCGCCTTCTCCTCCTCACTTCTTCTATCCCACACTCTGCCTGGTGCACAAAGATCTTCAAGCGCTTCAAGATTCAGAAGGCTGGTAGCTATGCCGCAACATCCTTTTATCTCATTGAGTTGTGTGATATCTCAAACAACTGTGCTGTTGGGGGTGAGCCATTGTTTATCGTTAATCTTACCCAAAGAGCCAAGGCACAAAGTAGGAAGCGAAGCATTCACACGGGATCATATAACAAAGAAGAGGACACTTTGATTTGCGAGAGTTGGATGGAGATAGGCCAAGATCCCAAGACCGATGCCGAACAAAAAGGACCCGCCTTTTGGATGAGAGTTCATACTACCTTTCATGAACGGAGGAAGTTTGTGTCCTACAAGTTTGCGAGCAGCCGTGGCATCAACTCAATCCAAAAGAGATGGGGATTCATTCAACAAGAATGCAACAAGTATTGCACTGTGCTTGAGAGCGTCGAAGCCCACCCTGTGGGTGACCTAGGCGTGGGTGACTTGGTATGATGTCTTCTATTTCATTGCTATGCCATGTCCATGTTTGTTGCATCTTGTGTCCTTTGCTGTTACATCTATGGCCATCTCTTTGATTATGTAGGCGTTCCAATCTTTGGAAGACTTCAAGGCCCGGCATAAGAACAAGCCATTCATTCTCACCCATTGTTGGTCTTTCATCAGTCCCAAGTTCGAAGATCAATATGCCGCTCTAAAGAAGAAAGGAGGGCCGACGACCGTGGTTGGGAATGGAGATGCGCTCAAGAGACCGATGGGCAAGACCAACTCGAAGCTTGACGAGAAGCATGATGCGACATCTATCGCCTTGCAAGAAACTTTGCACGGCATGATGACTCAAAAGGAAGTGGGGGAGGAGAGGAAGCGCGAAGAAAATGAAGATATAGTTGGAGCTCCAAATGAAGAAGCTTGACATGGAGGAGGCTGCCAAGAGGAGGAAGCTCGCGATCGAGGTCACCAATGCCGACACCAAAGCAAAAGAGGCGGTGCTAGCAATCATGAGCATGCACTTGACCAACATGTCCCTGAAGAGAAGAATTTGGTTAGCGAACTGGCAGAAGGAGATGTTCGACCAACACAGCCTGAGCTAAGGAGGCCTCGACTGTGGACTATGGCCGTTCTTTTTAAAGGCTGGCAACTGTGTTGGCCAGTGGCTTTATTGCCAATGAGAAAACTTATACATTTTTGAAGGCTGGCTAGTGTGCCGGCCGCTGACTTTGTTTCCGGCAGGAAAACTTGAGGGTTGACCATTTTGTAGGCTAGCATATGTTTGTGGGTCGCTGGCATGAACTACAGCCACGGTGGACAAGAAAATCATTTGCAAAAAAATTCAGGCGGCCGAACCAGATGTGTTTGCGCGTTGGACGCATGACCACCGCATCCAGAAAAATGACCGGATGCCACCCCATTAGTTTGGGGCCGTGCATTGGAGTTGCTCTATGTTAACCCCCCTGACGGCCTGGCTCCACTGGACGGCCCGACCCCAACTACAAACAAGGCGAGGACTCGGCCCGGCCGCAACCGTCGCTGCAACCCACACTACTGTGGCCCAGAGTGGGTCAACCGGCCCGGTCCAGCTGCTACCACTACTTAAGCTGCACTGCCTCTCCTTTCCCCCCATCCAGTGGATCATGAATGGCGGCAGCGGCAAGAACCCTAGATACTCTCGATTCCCATTTGTGTAATCAAGTCTGTATCCAAACTAAATCGCCACTGAGTGACTATAGATCGATTCCCTCCCTTGCTTGTCCCTAACATCTGGTATCAGTCGCCACAACACCTCCACCCTTCCACCCGATCTGGCTCATCTCATCAAAACTCGAGGGATCCGCCACGGTTGTTTTCTCGTCGAAGCCATGGATCCATCTGCGAAGGCCTACCTCGACAAGCTCACCGCAACGATGGAGGCCAACACCGCGGCCCTCACCGCGGTCACTGTCCGCCTCGACGATCTCGTCGCGTGGCGGCCGGATCTGGAGCGCCGCGTCTCCGATCTGGGCGACGCGGTCACCTCTCTCCAACAGGCGCACCCGCTCCCCTCCACCGACACCAACGGGAGCGCGCCACCCCTTCCCACTACGGCGCCACCGCCCGTGCTGCCCACCGACAGCGTGGGCCTGGCGGGAGGCGATGAGGACGCCCCTCAAGGGTCTAAGGACCACGGTGAATTCCATCTGCATCGGGGGAGGCTGGCGGTGTCGTTCCAGACGCCGCCGCCCCTCCCGGCCAACGGTCAGATCGAAATCCTACCTTCTCCTTTTGCGCATGCTAGTCAGATGCTTGCGGGTTTGGGACAAGCCCATCCTTCCATTTCGTTCCCACAATTCATGGGCGAGAACCCGAACATGTGGAAAACGATGTGTGAGCAATATTTCTCCATGTTTGGCATTCATAAAACCTTCTGGGTTCCCATGGCTGCCCTCAACTTCTCTGGGGCCGCGGCCATTTGGTTACAGTCAGTCCAAAAGAAGCTCAATAGCTTCGATTGGGAATCCTTCTCTGCTCTGTTAACTACACGATTTGGTCGTGATAGACATCAATTGCTCATTCGGCAGTTTTATACCATTAAACAAACATCCACTGTAGCTGATTTTATCGAACGATTTGAATTGATCATTAACCATTTAAGCTCTTATTTGGACTCTATTCACCCATTTTATTTCCTCACACATTTTGTGGAAGGATTGCGGGCGGACATTTGAGCGGTGGTCATGGTTCAGCGGTCGCCCGATCTGGACATGACATGTGCCTTGGCGCTGCTGCAGGAGGAGGTGGCCGACAACGCGCGTGCGGATATGCTTCGTCCCACACCTACGCGCCCTCCAGACGCACCACCGAAGCTCACCGTGCCGCTCCCTCTGCCTCTCCCGCCGGCACGTGCGACACCACCAGCTCCAGCCGCAGATCGCCACGGCATCGACGCCGCACGAGCCGACTCAACCAAGCTCAAGGCTCTGCGCGACTACCGCAGAGTGCGTGGGCTGTGCTTCAAGTGCGGCAAGCGGTGGGGACCCGACCACACCTGCCCGACGTCAGTCCAACTCCACATCGTCGAGGAACTTCTGGAACTCTTCGGCATCGATGCTACATCCCCACCACAGCAACCGGAAACCACTCAAGATGAAGTG
Organism: Triticum aestivum; assembly: GCF_018294505.1. Classification (NCBI taxonomy): domain Eukaryota; kingdom Viridiplantae; phylum Streptophyta; class Magnoliopsida; order Poales; family Poaceae; genus Triticum; species Triticum aestivum. Next base: position 258,813,129 of record NC_057798.1, on the reverse strand, counting down.
GTCATGGCCATCTCCAAGCCGGCCCTGACGGGGGGCGTATCGAGCAAGGCGTTCCAATTACGAGCATGGATCCAGGGGTGTGAGGTCCTGATGCTAGTGGACTCCGGCAGCACCGCATCCTTCATCAACGAGCGCCTGGCGGCGGCCATCCAAGGAGTCCAACCCCTCCCACGTGCATACCAGGTGCGCGTCGCTGATGGGGGAGCACTAGCATGCTCTGCCAGTGTGCCACAGTGCCAATGGTGCACCCAGGGGCACCAGTTCACGACAAATATGAAGGTGCTGGCACTCGAGACGTACGACGCAATCTTAGGCATGGACTGGCTCGAGGAGTACAGTCCCATGACCGTGGATTGGCGTGCGAAACTCATCGAGATTCCGTCGACCGCGGGGGCAATTCGTCTCCAAGGGCACGAAGCTACTTCCTCAACTTGCTCCGTCATCAACGCGCTCCAACTTCAACAACTCTGCAACACGAATGCCATCACGCACATGGCGCTGATCTATGCGACGACCAGCGAGGACAGCATCAACACCACTTCCCCAGAGATTCAAGCTGTTTTGGAGGAATTCTCGGATGTATTCAAAGAACCAGAAGGGTTACCGCCTCGCCGCGACTGTGATCACAAGATCCCTCTCATTCCAGGGGCCCAACCAGTGAATATCCGACCCTACCGGCACAAACCAGAGCACAAGAAGGAGATCGATGCTTAGGTGGAGGAGCTTCTCCGCAAAGGCGTTATCCAGAAAAGCAGCAGTCCCTTCTGTTCGCCAGCCATTCTCGTCAAGAAGAAGGATGAGACTTGGAGGCTCTGTATCGACTACAGACACCTCAATGCCATCACTTACATCGCCAAGTACCCCGTGCCTATCATTGAAGAGTTGTTGGACGAGCTGCACGGGGCAGCCTGGTTCTCCAAATTGGATATGCGCTCGGGCTATCACCAGATCCGCTTGGCAGAAGGGGAAGAGTACAAGACCGCGTTCCAGACACATTTAGGCCATTACGAGTTCTTGGTGGTTTCCTTCGGGCTAGCGGGTGGGCCGACCACGTTCAACGGAGCTCTGACAACCACTCTGAAACTAGTTGATCGCAAGTGTGTGCTCCTCTTCTTCGACGACATCCTCGTGTTCAGTAAGACTCTGAGAGACCACATCAACCATCTACGACAAGTGTTGCAGCTTTTGTGCCGGGATCAATGGCACGTGAAGATGTCCAAGTGCGAGTTCGGTCAGCACAGCCTATCATACCTGGGACACGTCATCAGCGATCGGGGAGTGTCCACGGAACCAACCAAGATACAAGCAGTATCCAATTGGACGACCCCAACTGACGTCAAGGCAGTCCGCAGCTTCTTGGGGCTAGCGGGGTACTATCGAAGATTCGTCAAGAACTTTGGAGTCATAGCCCGGCCGCTGTTCAACCTTCTAAAAAAAGGAGCACTGTTTGTCTGGACGCCAGCCACAGATACAACATTCCAGCTCCTCAAGCAGCACCTGATCGAAGCACCAGTGCTAGCACTCCCCAACTTCGCCAAGCCATTCATGATCGAGACCGACGCATGCGACAAAGGGATCGGAGCGATACTGCAGCAGGATGGCCACCCTATCGCTTATATGAGCAAAGCCTTGAGTCCTCGATACCAAGGACTCTCAACCTACGAGAAGGAATACTTGGCAGTTATTGTGGCCGTAGACCAGTGGCGCCCCTACCTCCAGCATGCCGAATTCACCATCCTGACTGACCAGCGCAGTTTGACCCACCTGACAGAGCAGAGGCTATCAACGCCATGGCAACAAAGAGCCTTTACGAAACTGCTGGGACTCTGTTACGTCATCAAGTACAAGAAAGGAGCTGAAAACACGGCAGCGGATGCATTCTCCAAAGCGAAGGCAACTGAAGTCCTGCACACCATTAGTGTGTGCCAACCAGCGTGGCTCGAAGACATTGTCAGCAGCTACAACACCAACCCAAAGGCGCAAAAACTCTTGGAGCAGTTGGCTGTCCGAGAGGATCCAAAAGGGCGATTTTAGTTACAGAACGGACTGCTCCGCTTTCGTGGTCGCATCTGGCTGGGAGGAACCATAGCGATGCAGCAGCGCATCATCTCAGCTTTCCATGACAGCCCAATGGGGGGCCACTCCGGATTCCCAGTGACCTACCGCTGCATCCGCAGGCTATTTGCCTGGCCCAAGATGAAGGCGCATGTGCAGCAATATGTGCGATGTTTTCAGGTGTGTCAGCAGGCCAAGCCAGACCGCACTACGTCGCCAGGGCTGTTAATGCCACTGCCAATCCCCAAAGAATCGTGGGATCTCATCACCATGGACTTCGTGCACGGATTGCCACAATCGGGTCAACACAACTGCTTGCTTGTGGTGGTCGACAAGAGGACTCGGTTTGCTCATTTCCTTCCTCTTGCGCATCCTTATACAGCATCTAAAGTGGCCAACATCTACATGCAACAACTATACAAGCTGCACGGTTTCCCTGGAGCTATCGTATCTGACCGTGACCCAGTTTTCACTAGCCACTTTTGGCAGGAGCTGTTTAAGTATGTAGGTACGGAATTGCGCATGAGCACAGCGAACCACCCGCAGACTGATGGCCAAACTGAGCGGGTCAACCAATGCATTGAGACGTACCTCCGCTGCTTCATTCAAGCGTGCCCGAAGCGCTGGAGTTTTTGGGTACCTCTGGCGCAGTTCTGGTGCAACTCCTCCCACCACTCAGCCATCGGAATGACGCCATTCAAGGCCATGTTTGGGAGAGAGCCAAGGCACTGGGGGATAACTGCTTCGACATCATCGTCAGTGTCAGCGCTGCAAACCTGGCTCGAGGAACGAGAGGTTATGCAAGACCTCATCCAACAGCAACTCCACCGCGCGCGCCAGATCATGCAGGACCAGGCGAACAAGAAGCGCTCTTTTCGCCAGTTCCAGGTCGGTGATCAAGTCTTCCTCAAATTGCAGCCTTACATCCAAACATCGGTGGCTCCTCGGGCAAACCACAAGCTCAGCTACAAGTACTACGGCCCGTTCAAGATCATCGGCAAGGTCAATGATGTCGCCTACAAACTGCAACTTCCTCTTCATGCAACAGTACACCCAGTCTTCCATGTGTTGCAGCTTCGACAAGCTCTGCTACCAGGCACCACCGCGTCCACAACTCTGCCGTCAGAAGCAGGCGGCACGGCAATCCCGATCAAGATCCTCCAAACAAGATGGCGCAAGAAGAACGAGACCATGATCGAGCAAGTCCAAGTCCAATGGTCGGCAGGCGCGGCGCTCGACACCACCTGGGAGGACAAGCAGGCGCTTCAAGCTCGCTTCCCCCATGCGGAGGCTTGGGGGCAAGCCTCGTCTCAAGGAGGAGGGGATGTTAACCCCCCTGACGGCCCGGCTCCATCGGACGGCCCGGCCCCAACTACAAACGAGGCGAGGACTCGGCCCGGCCGCAACCGTCGCTGCAACCCATGCTACTGTGGCCCAGAGTGGGTCAACCGACCCGGTCCAGCTGCTACCACTACTTAAGCTGCACTGCCTCTCCTTTCCCCCCATCCAGTGGATCACGAACGGCGGCGGCGGCAAGAACCCTAGATACTCTCGATTCCCATTCGTGTAATCAAGTCCAAACTAAATCGCCACTGAGTGACTATAGATCGATTCTCTCCCTTGCTTGTCCCTAACACTCTAAGACCACGTAAATTGCGCTTGTACCCTTTTCAACAAATAACATGTTCACCGAGGAGTTCTCAATTGGAAATTTCCAAGAATGTGCAAGATGCAAATAACCCCCTGACCACACACCACTCGTCTTTCGCCGATAAGCCGTCCTAGAAAAGACAAGCATTGTCCTGGCGCACATGACAAAATGACAGAGAAGAGAGGAGAGGGAAGAAGAACGAGGCAGGCAATAAATGGGGGCGAGGTAATAATAATATAGGTTGCGGTCTTCAAAACACACAGGGCGTTTGGTGTGACCCCATTGTCGATATCTCCTCTCCTCACCCTTCCCTTGTGTTCTTCAATTCAATTCTGGCCAGAAGCTGCCCCCCTTCTCCTCCTCCCTTCTCCCTCCTGGTGCGCAAAGATCTTCAAGCTCTTCAAGATTCAGCAGGCCGGTAGGTACGCCGCAGCATCCTTTTATCTCGTTGCTTTGTGTGATATCTCGAACGGCTGTGCTGTTGGGGGGTGAAAGAAAGATTGTTGGTGGTAGCTCCTTTGGGGATCCAATCCAGAGGTCCTGACCCTCTCACCATTTCTTCTTGCGATGGTTTGGCTTGGTGCCATTTCCCTCGAATCTGTCCCGGATTGCTAATTGTCTGTGGTTCCAAATGTTTTTTCTTCTCCCAAATTGTCACTTGTGTGTAGACTAGTCCATTATATCTTCATTTTCTCCTTAACTAGCAAGATTGTGTTATGGAGAGCTCTTGACCAGAGCCGCTCGTCGGGTGCTTCTTCTCAACGAAATCTTCCGTTCCAGTTCCTGTGTTCGTCCGTTTCAGTGTTCCTTAGATTAATGAGTTTGGCCGGCGCTGCCACATGATTTGGTGCCGCATTAGATTATTAATCAATCACTAGACCAGTAGCCCAAGGGATCCAAGAATAGATATGCAGAAAAAGAATGCGGCAGGAGGAAGGAAGTAGTAGGTTCTTTGCTTTGGCCCAGTTGGCATCCCATCAAGTGATGCTTGATGCCATTTGTTTCTTCTTGCTGCTGTTGGTGCCAAAAATCATTATACTTATTAGTAGTACTACTACTTCTCTGAAAGGGGATAACATACCAATGTGGCCTACTTATTAGTTTTTTGTAAGCTAAAACATTTTTGTCTGAGAAGTAGGCCTACATGATATACAGTATGGTCTAAAGGTAGGCATCAGTAGATGCACCGAGGAAATTAAGGCAGAAAAGAAGGAGCAGAAAGCGTTTGAGAAAAGGGGATAAAAACGTTTGTGTCTAGTACATCTTTACACCTCAGATGCTGGTCAAATTGTCCTGAAAAGGCCCTCAATCAGAGGCTTAGATAACATGAACAATACTTTAGAAAGCATGCTGGGATTTTTTTTAATCCTTGTAATTGTTTGTCAACACTGCATTGGTTGTAGCAACAGGTTGGTTGTCCATTTGCTTCCTCCTTCTGGTACTAGTGTAATGTATTATACTAGTTTCAGACTGTCGGTGCTCCGTCGCATCATGTACAACTCAACGTTGTGCAGAAAAAATATATCAGTTTTTCTGGGGAAAGCGGTGTCGTTCTTAAGCATATTTACAGTGTTTTTATTGCGAAAATCGTATTGGTACATGATGTGACTGCTCATCAGATTCTATTGGAACAAAGGTATCATTTCTGCAATGATTCGGTTAAATTTGTCATAACTCTTGGCATTAGGAGAATGAATTGATTAGATCTGTTGGGTGGACATGATAACTCTTGAATTAGAAAAACACACTAGGCTGATTTGTTGTGTGGATACCACTAGTCCTCATCTCGGAACAGAAAGGGGTTGACTGCCATGCCATGCATGTTACTCCCCTAGTGGTACTGGTATAGTCATGACAGCCCTATCCTTCTCCATGTTTCTCAAGTGACAATCATGGAGGCAAGTGTCCGTTATTATACACCTCTCATCTTGCATGGAGGAAACACCATGATTTTCATCCTAGTTGTCATGCAACTTTCTCCCTGGTTTTTCACCTTTGCAGTATACTGTACACTGCCCCTGTCTCCTCTCTTGTCAATAAATCTTGCTTCATCACCTTCCTCATTTGTGACAAAACCTAACAAGTTACTAGTGTTTTCTCAGAAAGAGATCATGCCGTGCGCCGCCGAGCTTGTCAACGGTGAGGGGGGCGCCATCAAAGTGGGCACAACCGGCACCATCGGCTCGCTCATGACGAGAGAACTGGAGGCCATCAAAGTCACGCCGCAAGGAGCTGCCACCCCGCGCCTGAGACGCCAAAGCAGTCCGGTTTCGGTGCCCTGCGGCGCTAGCCCCCGGAAGATCATCCCAAGGAAGAGCTCGTCCAGTGTCTCCAGCAGCAGCAATGGCAGAGCTGACCGTGTGAGCGCTGAAGAAGCCTGCAAGACAAGGAGGAGCTCTCAGCGGAACAAGTCCAGCTCCCCAATGCTGCACTCGGACGGTGTGCTGGTTGACAGGAGCCCCAACTTCGAGAAGGCCAAGAAGAAAGGAAATGTGCATGGCGTCGAGGTGGTGGATGTCAGGTGCGGTAATCCGATGAGCAGCCGCCTCAGGAAGCTGGGTTTCTCCAAGCTGTCGGAGACCTTTGCCTAGCCCTAACGGAAGATGACTGAAATCAAAGCTGCTGCTGTTGTTGCTGCCCTTTCCTGGAGGGCATCTTGGGTTTCTTTGTGCAAGCCTTTGGAGGGCAGTACGATGCCATCTTTGGTGAGCCAATCATTTCATCCACCTGACTGCATCCCTGTGTGTCGCAATCCCGTTTAGGTCAGCTTTCCTGCTCATGTGCTCTGATGCGTGGAAAGGTAGTCTAGAAAAGCATTTCCCATCAGAAGCTAGATGTCAAATTGTCAATGGATGATATAATGTAGTTCTCGGAAAACCTGGCTTCTGGAGTACTCCCTGCGTTCTGAAATAGATAGATGACCCAACGTTGTACTAACTTTGTACTAAAGTTAGTATAAAGTTGGTCATCTATTTTGGAACGGAGAGAGTAGCAGATAAGCTTCCTAGACTCTTGAATTGAGTTGATGCTCTTAAGTGAACAATGCAGTTTCTGTCACCGTTAGATCCCATGTGATAGAGACTAGAACGAATGTACCCTTTACTGCTGCAACTCGCAGTGGAAGAACTTGCGAGTACTGCCTAAATAGCAGCTATACTTTACTGAACAAGCATGATTGGTGGTCAGTGTCGTGTTTTGTGAGCCAGCAGAGAGGTGAGTCCCACGGAGGAGAGAGAGACCCGATGGAATTTAATTTAGAGTTTTTTTTACGGAAAGCCTTCATTGCTAGCTTTATTAACTTCGAATAATACTTACATCGACTGCTAAAAATTTAACAATGAGAAACTCCGAGGTACGTCCATCCACACAGTCGGATTGTTCGTACGCCCCATTTAGCTAGCTCATGAGCCACTGATTCTATTACTATGCTCAATAGTAACCTTCCCGACTTCACGCAATAACTCTATGCAATCATCTAGTATTGGAGCTGCGACCATAGAATCTCTCATGAGCCACTACATCGAGCCCACGACCTAGAATGTCCCTTGTTAAGACATAGAGAATCCACCACAATGATATTGTCCATTCTCACTAGCACATTGTTGCATCTAAGGCTTTGGATTAGCTTCAATCCTCCCCGAAGTGTCGCTCCTTCTGCTGATACAACATCTGCAACTTGCTCAAAATGTGAAGTGAAAGCTGCAATAATTACCCCTGTGGTGTCTCGTCTCTAACGATAGCTCTGCATGATCCTGAGTGAAATCCCTCGCTGAACGAAGCATCAACATTCAATAATTGTTGTGAAGCTAGAACAATAGGCCATCTATTCTGTCTAGGGGTAGGAGTTGCTTTCGCAGCCACACGAGTGAAATTTAGGGCCAACGCATGTATTGCTGTGGATTTTGAATCCTTTCTTTCCATCTGTTGCCCTAAATTTTCATCCATCCATTTATCTGACAAATACTGAATATCATGACAGAATGGATGGATGGTAAGAAAGGACTCGCTGGTAAGGCGAGTCCTTTCTTTCCATACGAGTCCTTTCTTTCCATCCATTTACTAATTTCTGAATCCTTTCTATTAAATGTTTAAAACAACTCACCTTGTCAACTCCAATCATTGAGGGGAGGCCCAAATATTTGTCTGATAATGATTCTGTCATGATATTCAGTATTTGACAGATTTCTGCCTTCACGTCCACCTCTGTATTGGGACTGAACAAGATCGAACAATTTTGCTTCACTTACCAGACGTCGAATAGTACTCATCTAGGATTGTTATTATTGTCCGGGCATTTACCTGATCTTCTCATTAAAATGAGTGAATCATCAGCGAACAATAAATGAGAAATCTTTGGGGAGTCACGACACACCTAAACACCCCCAAGTTACCAACTCCCTCCTCATGGGCAATAAGTGCAGAGAGGCCTTCCGCACACAGGAGAACCAAATATGGGGAGAGAGGGTCCCCCTGACGAGGACTTCTTGTTGGTGCAAAATGTAGTGTTTCATTAGAATTGAATCGTACCTTATACTCAATGGAAGTGACACATGCCATCACCAGTTTTATCCATCTCTGGTCAAATCCAGGCTTCCCAAGGATAGCTTCCAAGAACACCCACTCGACATGATTGGCGCCAGGAACCTGCCGCCGGAGGTACGCCGCGGCCACGCCGGGATGGCGAGTCCTTTCTTTCCATCCATTTACCAGTTTCTAAATCCTTTCTATTAAATGTTTAAAACAACTCACCTTGTCAACTCTAATCATTGAGGGGAGGCCCAAATATTTGTCTGATAATGATTCTGTCATGATATTCAGTATTTGACAGATTTTTGCCTTCAACTCCACCCCTGTATTGGGACCGAAGAAGATCGAACATTTTGCTTCACTTACCGACTGACCATACGCCGAATAGTATTCATCTAGGATTTTTCTCAGTGTCTGGGCATTTACCTGATCTGCTCTCATTAAAATTAGTGAGTCATTAGTGAACAATAAATGAGAAATCTTTGTGGAGTCATGACACACCTGAACACCCTTCAAGCTACCAACTCCGTCCTCCTGGTCAATAAGTGCAGAGAGGCCTTCCGCACGCAGGAGAAATAAATATAGGGAGAGAGGGTCCCCCTGACAAAGACCTCTTGTTGGTGCGAAAGGTAGTGTTTCATTAGAATTGAATCGTACCTTATACTCAACGGAAGTGACACATGCCATCACCAGTTTTATCCATCTCTGGTCAAATCTGAGCTTCCCAAGGATAGCTTCCAAGAACACCCACTTGACATTTGGCTCTAGGAACCTGCCGCGGGAGGTACACCGTGGCCCGCCAGGATTCCTTTTCCTGATTCAGTCCAGCGCTGACCAGCAGAGGTCGCACATGGTGGCGGCAGCAGAAATTGCCGAGGCCAAGAAAAGAGGTGAGAAACGCCAAGAAAGTAGCTTAATTGGGGAGCACCCCACCGTCGTCATCCGCTGACGGCCTCCTTCGGCGGCGGTAGGGTGAACGAGGTGGCGAAGAGGAGGATTTTTTGGATGGTGGCGGGGGGCCTTTGGAGTCGCCTCACGGACAACCCGGGTGGCTAGGGCGTTTCCAAGCCCCCATAGTTCACATCCACCAATTATGTTATGTTTGTAGTAGGTGATGAAATGGATGTTGGAGTTAGAGTGAGGGCTGTTTAATTTCCATGCTTCAAAACCTGAGCCCACTGACAAGTGCATGATCTAATTCAGAGTGCAATAGTAAAGAACTAGTTCAGACAAGTGCATGATCAATTTCACATAAATTCCGTAGCATGATCAAATTCCTACAAAATTTAGTGCAAATTTTAGAGAATCAAGTTCAGTACAGTGCATCATCAAATCAGTAGACCATGTAGTGTCTTCTTCCAGATCAATTGGTTATGTTGGTCTTTTAGTAGGTGCCTCAACTTCGAAACTCCATGCCTCTTATTTCCTTTGCCAATGTTTTGCTTAAGAATTTCATCAGGCTTGACCTCATTCAGGTGGTAGATAGGTGTGATCACAGCAGGCAAGTGAACAGCAGGATGTTGCACCATATCATCAGGTTTGTTTGGCATCATACTGTTGGTTTGGTTAGCGTAAATACGGAGAAAATGTTGTGGTACATAAGACATAATATCCCGAGTGCCATCCATCGAAATTAGCTTTGTCAATCTGTTAGAGTTCACATTGCCACGGTTTGCAATTGTAAATAGGTATATTTACTGGCTGATTAAACCTACTTTCTTAACCAAATCATGAACTTGTTGTGTTGTCCACTGCTCCTCGTCAAAGAAATTATAGCAGACTGATTTTCCACCCACATAAGACCTGTATTTGCCGCCACCAAGGAACCATCCTCCATAGTTCACTTGTACATTGAACTGTTTACTTCTTGGAGCTAGATTGGTAATATTGAGATCAGCAAGAATCCAACAAACTGGAGCGTAATAGTTACTACAACACTTTGAGGATATGATATTTTACTACAACAACTCATAGATCTATTGAACCCCCTCTTCACATCTACCCCAAAATCGAAAGACTCAAACTAAAAGGCAGAAATCACGTAAATACATGCATCCACTACAATAAAAAAGAGACACATTCGTGATAATACGCGTTTGTTACAGTAGGCCATATTTTCTGTCACCCATGTACATCAGTGATGGTTTTGTAACAAAATCAAGATAGTTATGCTTGTGCTGTCGGGGATATGTTCCATGACAATACTGGCTTTTTCATCACAGAAGTGTCAACTTCCATGATGATAGCTGGCGCGTGATACGTCTCCAACGTATCTATAATTTTTTATTGTTCCATGCTATTATATTATCTGTTTTGGATGTTTAATGGGCTTTACTATACACTTTTATATCATTTTTGGGACTAACCTATTAACCGGAGGCCCAACCCAAATTGCTGTTTTTTTGCCTATTTCAGTGTTTCGCAGAAAAGGAATATCAAACTGAGTCCAAACGGAATGAAACCTTCGAGAGAGTTATTTTTGGAACAAACGCAATCCAGGAGACTTTGAGTGGATGTCAAGGAACAAACGAGGCGGCCACGAGGTAGGAGGGCGTGCCCAGGGGGTAGGCGCGCCCCCCACCCTCGTGGGCCCCTCTTGGCTCCCCTGACCGACTTCTTTCGCCTATATATATCCATATACCCTGAAAACATCCGAGAGCACCACGAAACCCTATTTCCACCACCGCAACCTTCTGTACCCGTGATATCCCATCATGGAGGGCTTCTACATCAACACCATAGCCTCTCCGATGAATTGTGAGTAGTTTACCACAGACCTTCAGGTCCATAGTTATTAGCTAGATGGCTTTTTCTCTCTCTTTGAATCTCAATACAAAGTTCTTGATCTTCTTGGAGATCTATTTGATGTAATTCTTTTTGCGGTGTGTTTGTCGAGATCCAATGAATTGTGGGTTTATGATCAAGATTATCTATGAACAATATTTGAATCTCCTCTGAATTCTTTTATGTATGATTTGTTATCTTTGCAAGTCTCTTCGAATTATCAGTTTGGTTTGGCCTACTAGATTGATCTTTCTTGCAATGGGAGAAGTGCTTAGCTTTGGGTTCAATCTTGCGGTGTCATTTCCCAGTGACAGCAGGGGCAACAAGGCACGTATTGTATTGTTGCCATCGAGGATAAAAAAGAAGGGGTTTATATCATATTGCTTGAGTTTATCCCTCTACATCATGTCATCTTGCCTAATGCGTTACTCTATTCTTATGAACTTAATACTCTAGATGCATGCTGGATAGCGGTCGATGTGTGGAGTAATAGTAGTAGATGCAGAATCATTTCGATCTACTTGTCGCAGACGTGATGCCTATATACATGATCATGCCTAGATATTCTCATAACTATGCACTTTTCTATTAATTGCTCGACAGTAATTTGTTCACCCATGGTTATATACATGATCATGCCTAGATATTCTCATAACTATGCACTTTTCTATTAATTGCTCGACAGTAACTTGTTCACCCATGGTAATACTTATGCTATTTTGAGAGAAGCCACTAGTGAAACCCATTATTAAGGAAATTGGTATCTAGTAGCTGCTCGGTTGGCTTGGGAGTAGCGATTAATCGGTGAATCGTCCTATTAACTGGATTAATTGGTTGGTCATTAATTGGTAGTTTAAATAGGAACCTGCAAACATTTCCTAGTTTTTTTATGTATTGTACGCTACTCTCATGCTCTCACATATGTAATATACCAAAAATATGGTACAGTTTGATCAAATCCTAGCTATTGAGGAGCGGGAGGGGGATGGTGAGGTTACATGCCAATAATTTGGGCTTTGTTTGCTAATAAGTTAATAGGCCAGCAGGGATTAATCGACCCAACAACTGACTAATCGGTCTGACAGGCTAGTTAATCGGCCTAACGGGCCATTTAATCGATCAAACATGCCATTTAATCAGCCTGACAAGTTAACACAATGAATAGGTGTTATTCGAATCGGCCATCCAACGAGTAGCGATTAACTGGCCCGTTAACTGATTAATCAGACAAATTCTTGAACAATGGTGAAACCTATGACCCCCGGGTCTATTTTCCATCATATAAGTTTTCGATCTATTTTATTTTGAAATCTTTACTTTCCAATCTATATCATAAAAATACCAAAAATATTTATCTATTATCTCTATCAGATCTCACTTTTGCAAGTGGCCGTGAAGGGATTGACAACCCCTTTATCGCGTTGGTTGCAAGGTTGTTATTTGTTTGTGTAGGTACGAGGGATTTGCATGTAGCCTCCTACTAGATTGATACCTTGGTTCTCAAAACTGAGGGAAATACTTACGCTACTTTACTGCATCACCCTTTCCTCTTCAAGGGAAAACCAGCGCAGTGCTCAAGAGGTAGCAAGAAGGATTTCTGGCGCCGTTGCCGGGGAGGCTTACACCAAGTCAAGTCAAGATTTGATCTCCCGTCAATTTGCTAATTTCTGGCGCCGTTGCCGGGGAGGTCTACGCACAAGTCAAGACATACCAAGTACCCATCACAAACTCTTATCCCTCGCATTACATTATTTGCCATTTACCTCTCATTTTCCTCTCCCCCACTTCTAAAACGATTTTCAAAAACCTTTGCCTTTTTTGTTGCATTCTTCCCGTATGTCTTTTTGTTCGTGTTTCCATGTGCCTTCTATTTGCTTGCATCTTTGCTTGCTAAAAATCTATTGATATGGATCCACTTAAAGTGTTCTACTTGGATCATCTTCGATCCTTATGCGCTCGTGCTGAAACCCCAACTAGCCTAGTTGATGGGAAATCTTTAGATGAGTATGCTCATTTTGAGCGTCATCATTTGTCTGAAAAGGGGAAGCTCTTATGGTGTCAAATAAATAGTTTGCTATGCTATGCTTGGAATCTTTGTGAAATTTATGATTTTACTTATTGCTCTAAGAACCCTAAAAAAACACCTTCTCTACCTATGTGAGTTTAATGATAATGAAATCTTATCTTCTTATGGAAAGGGTGTTTATAGTTACTATGATATTGAACAAATTGAAGAATTTGTTGTTTTTAAGGGTGCTCATGAAGTTGCTCCTTTGATTGAAAAGTATGATATTACTCTCTACAAATCTGAAAATTCCGACATACTTAAATATTGCTATGAAAACTATGCTCATAATGCCTATGTTAAGGAATTTATTGAGAGAATGACCGTTGCTTTGGAAGAAAATAATGATATGCATGAATCTATAGATAATTATGATTCCGATGATTTGATTGAAATATCCCTTGATGAACATGATGCTTGCTATTCTTGTGGCCATGATGCCAATATTTATGAAGATGAATTTTCTATAGTTCCTTATGTTAAACATGAGATCGTTGCTATTGCACCCATACCTGCTAGTTCCTTCGATGAAAGGCATGATTGCAATGATGTTATTATAAATTCTCTTGATGTCAATTGTGCTAATAATATGCAAAACCCTAAGCTTGGGGATGCTAGTTTTGCTATGTCTACTACTTGTTGCAATGATCATGATTGGGGTGATTCTTCTTATGATCTTGAAAATTTATTTAAGCCCCATGATGAATATGAAGTGGGTTTGGAAGAGTGTCAACTTTAGCTGCCGCTTATTTGGAGAATGTTCAATCTTATGAAGTTTTTGATAAAAGTGGGTTTGGAGAGGTCATGACTTTAGTTAATGTTAATCCCACTATTTTGGAAGAGTGTCAACTTTGCATACATGTGGACCGTGTTAAGAATATGTTTTGTGATAGCTATATTGTTGAATTTTCTTATGATCCTACATGTAATCATTCTGAGAGAGGAAAATATGGTTGTAGAAATTTTCATGTTACTAAATTACCTCTCGTTATGTTGAGATTGCTATTGTTTCTCTCTTCTTTCTTGCATATGGTAGATTTTGCTTGCCTTGATAATTTGTTTGCTTATAAAATGCCTATGCATAGGAAGTATGTTAGACTTAAATGTGTTTGTCACATGTTTCATGATACTCTCTTTATGTTTCAATTATTATCTTTCGGGTGAGCATCGTCGAAATCTCAATGCCTAGCTTAGGGCGTTAAACGATAGCGCTTGTTGGGAGGCAACCCAATTTTATTTTTGTTCTTTACTTTTTGCTCCTGTCTAATAATAAATTATTCATCTAGCCTCTTGTTAGATGTGGTTTTATGTTTTAATTAGTGTTTGTGCCAAGTAGAACCTATAGGATCAACTTGGGTGATAGTTAATTTGATCTTGCTGAAAAACAGAAACTTTTGCGTGCATAAGAATTATTTTAATAAATCACAGAAACGTGTTGCTGAGTTGATTCTTTTTGAAGAAGATTAATAGAAAAATTGCATAGGACTTCCTATTTTGGTAGGATTTTTAGGGTTCCAGAAGTATTTGAAAGTTACAGACTACTACAGACTGTTTTGTTTTTGACAAATTCTGTTTTTAGTGTGTTGTTTGCTTATTTTGATGAATCTATGGCTAGTATCGGGGGGTATGAACCATAAAGAAGTTAGAATACAGTAGGTTTAACACCAATATAAATAAAGAATGAGTTCATTACAGTACCTTAAAGTGGTGGTTTGTTTTCTTGCACTAACGGAGCTCATGAGATTTTCTGTTGAGTTTTGTGTTGTGAAGTTTTCAAGTTTTGGGTAAAGATTTGATGGATCATGGAATAAGGAGTGGCAAGAGCCTAATCTTGGGGATTCCCAAGGCACCCCAAGGTAAAATTCAAGGACAATCAAAAGCCTAAGCTTGGGGGTGCCCCGGAAGGCATCCCCTCTTTCGCCTTCGTCTATCGGTAACTTTACTTGAGGCTATATTTTTATTCACCACATGATATGTGTTTTGCTTGGAGCGTCTTGTATGATATGAGTCTTTGCTTTTTAGTTTACCACAATCACCCTTGCTGTACACACCTTTTGGAGAGACACACATGAATCAGAATTTATTAGAATACTCTATGTGCTTCACTTATATCTTTTGAGCTAGACAATTTTGCTCTAGTGCTTCACTTATATCTTTTTAGAGCACGGCGGTGGTTTTATTTTATAGAAATTATTGATCTCTCATGCTTCACTTATATTATTTTGAGAGTCTTTTAGAACAGCATGGTATTTTCTTTGGCTATAAAATTAGTCCTAATATGATAGGCATCCAAGTTGGGTATAATAAAAACTTTTATATAAAGTGCATTGAATACTATGAGAAGTTTGATTCCTTATGATTGTTTTGAGATATGAGGATGGTGATATTAGAGTCATGCTAGTGGAGTAGTTGTGAATTTTAGGAATACTTGTGTTAAAGTTTGTGATTCCCGTAGCATGCACGTATGGTGAACCGTTATGTGATGAAGTCGGAGCATGATTTATTTTTTGATTGTATTCCTTATGAGTGGCGGTCGGGGACGAGCGATGGTCTTTTCCTACCAATATATCCCCCTAGGAGCATGCGTGTAGTACTTCGTTTCGATGACTAATATATTTTTGCAATAAGTATATGAGTTCTTTATGACTAATGTTGAGTCCATGGATTATACGCACTCTCACCCTTCCATCATCGCTAGCCTCTCTTGTGCCTCGCAACTTTCGCCGGTACCATACACCCACCATATACCTTCCTCAAAACAGTCACCATACCTACCTATTATGGCATTTCCATAGCCATTCCGAGATATGTTGCCATGCAGCTTTCCACCGTTCCGTCTATTATGACACGCTCCATCATTGTCATATTGCTTTTGCATGATCATGTAGTTGACATCGTATTTGTGGCAAAGCCACCTTTATAATTCTTTCATACATGTCGCTCTTGATTCATTGCATATCTCGGTACACCGCCGGAGGCATCCACATAGAGTCATATTTTGTTCTAAGTATTGAGTTAAGTAAATAAAAGTGTGATGATCTTCATTATTAGAGCATTGTCCCATGTGAGGAAAGGATGATGGAGACTATGATTCCCCCACAAGTCGGGATGAGACTCCGGACTTTATGAAAAATAAAAGAGGCCAAAGAAGCCCAAATAAAAAAAAGAGGCCAAAGAAGCCCACCAAAATAAAAATAAAAAAAATAAAAAATGAGAGAAAAAGAGAGAAGGGACAATGTTACTATCCTTTTATCACACTTGTGCTTCAAATTAACACCATGATCTTCATGATAGAGATTCTCCTATGTTGTCACTTTCATATACTAGTCGGAATTCTACATTATAGAACTTGGCTTGTATATTCCAATGATGGGCTTCCTAAAAATGCCCTAGGTCTTCGTGAGCAAGCAAGTGTGATGCACACCCACTTAGTTTCTTTTGATGAGCTTTCATACACTTATAGCTCTAGTGCATCCGTTGCATGGCAATCCCTACTCACTCACATTGATATCTATTGATGGGCATCTCCATAGCCTGTTTGATACGCCTAGTTGGTGTGCGACTATCTTCTCTTTTTTTGTCGTCTCCACAACCACCATTCTATTCCACATATAGTGCTATGTCCATGGCTCGCGCTCATGTATTGCGTGAAAATTGAAAAAGTTTGAGAACATCAAAGTATGAAACAATTGCTTGGCTTGTCATTGGGGTTGTGCATGATTTAAATATTTTGTGTGATGACGATAGAGCATAGCCAGACTATATGATTTTGTAGGGATAACTTTCTTTAGCCATGTTATTTTGAGAAGACATGATTACTTTGTTAGTATGCTTGAAGTATTATTGTTTTCATGCCAAAATGAACTTTTGTCTTGAATCTTATGGATCTGAACATTCATGCCACAATAAAGAAAATTACATTGAGAAATATGTTAGGTAGCATTCCACATCAAAAAATCTGTTTTTATCATTTACCTACTCGTGGACGAGCATGAATTAAGCTTGGGGATGCTTGATGCGTCTCCAACGTATCTATAATTTTTGATTGTTCCATGCTATTATATTATCTGTTTTGGATGTTTAATGGACTTTACTATACACTTTTATATCATTTTTGGGACTAACCTATTAACCGGAGGCCTAGCCCAAATTGTTGGTTTGTTTTTGTCTATTTCAGTGTTTTACAGAAAAGGAATATCAAACGGAGTCCAAACGGAATGAAACCTTCGGGAGAGTTATTTTTTGAACAAACGCAATCCAGGAGACTTGGAGTGGATGTCAAGGAACAAACAAGGCGGCCACGAGGTAGGAGGGCGCGCCCAGGGGGGTAGGCGCGCCCCCACCCTCGTGGCTCCCCTGACCGACTTCTTTCGCCTATATATATCCATATACCCTGAAAACATCGGAGAGCACCACGAAACACTATTTCCACCACCGCAACCTTCTGTCATCGTGAGATCCCATCTTGGGGCCTTTTTCGGCGCTCCGCTGGAGGGGGAATCGATCATGGAGGGCTTCTACATCCACACCATAGCCTCTCCGATGAATTGTGAGTAGTTTACCACAGACCTTCGGGTCCATAGTTATTAGCTAGATGGCTTCTTCTCTCTCTTTGAATCTCAACACATAGTTCTCCTTGATCTTCTTGGAGATCTATTCGATGTAATTCTTTTGGTGGTGTGTTTGTCGAGATCCAACGAATTGTGGGTTTATGATCAAGATTATCTATGAACAATATTTGAATCTCCTCTGAATTCTTTTATGTATGATTTGTTATCTTTGCAAGTCTCTTCGAATTATCAGTTTGGTTTGGCCTACTAGATTTATCTTTCTTGCAATGGGAGAAGTGCTTAGCTTTGGGTTCAATCTTGCGGTGTCCTTTCCCAGTGACAGCAGGGGCAGCAAGGCACGTAATGTATTGTTGCCATCGAGGATAAAAAGATGGGGTTTATATCATATTTCTTGAGTTTATCGCTCTACATCATGTCATCTTGCCTAATGCGTTACTCTGTTCTTATGAACTTAATACTCTAGATGCATGCTGGATAGCGGTCGATGTGTGGAGTAATAGTACTAGAAGCAGAATCGTTTCGATCTACTTATCGTGGATGTGATGCCTATATACATGATCATGCCTAGATATTCTCATAACTATGCACTTTTCTATCAATTGCTCGACAGTAATTTGTTCACCCACCATAATACTTATGCTATCTTGAGAGAAGCCACTAGTGAAACCTATGGCCCCTGGTTTATTTTCCATCATATAAGTTTCCGATCTATTTTATTTTGCAATCTTTACTTTCCAATCTATATCATAAAAATACCAAAAATATTTATCTTAGTATCTCTATCAGATCTCACTTTTGCAAGTAGCCGTGAAGGGATTGACAACCCCTTTATCGCGTTGGTTGCAAGGTTCTTATTTGTTTGTGTAGGTATGAGGGATTTGCGTGTAGCCTCCTACTGGATTGATACCTTGGTTCTCAAAACTGGAGGAAATACTTACGCTACTTTGCTGCATCACCCTTTCCTATTCAAGGGAAAACCAACGCGGTGCTCAAGAGGTAGCAACACGCCATGGAAGTGTTTTCATCAATGGTAATCAAAACATGGCAACCATGTTAAGCTATCGTGGGTGGGTTTCAGATCTGATACCCGTTAACAACCCAGAATGACATCCATGAAAAATATTTGAATAACTATTTGAAACTTGTTCTTATTTTACAGTTTGGTCGAGAAAAAGAGGGCGAAGCAGTTGTTCTTCAAAATGGTGTCCTCGTCACACATGTCTCTGATGTCGTAACAACTTGGGTGCTAGAAAAATACGAACAATTAGTAGAAGAAAGTAGTCGGACCTGATTTGGACGATATTAAGAAGGATACATGGTGATTTATCTCTATTTCATGAACTGCAAGTTGCAAAGGCAACATACACGATTAGCGGCAGTAGCTGCAGTCCTTGCCGACACTTGTAGCCATGGACTTCCAGCAACCGGTGACAACAATGTCTGGAAGGAGTCTGAAGAGAGCAAATATACAACATGGAAGTAGAAAGGAACAAGACTAGGGGGGAAGAGGAACGAGAAAGAAGTTGAGGCGTTTGCGCACTACAAAAATAAATGTTAGGTAACTCGGCATAACGAGTAATTGGCTGTGCGCAATAATAAATCTGGAAATTGGGTAGCTCATCATGCATAGCGTTCACCCAACCCGGATCATCAAGAGCTTCTTCAACCTTCATAGGTTTAATACTAGAAATGAATGAGTAATGTTCACAAAAGTTAGCTAAGCGAGTTTTAGAGAGAGTAATTCTCCCGGTTTGAATGTCATCATAGATTTGTTCAATGGGATGATCTCTTGAGACTCTTGCTCTAACTCGTGAGAGCTTTTGTTTGGGTCGGGGTGGAACATCCTCTTCATTGTCTTCTTCTTCTTCTTCTTGTCCTTCTTCGTTGTTGTTGACGTTGTTGTGCTCTTGTGGAGGTGGAGAAGGAGGTCGATGAGGTTCATCTTGTTGTACTTCCTTGTTTTTTTCATCTTGACGTGTTCCACTTGTGGATGCTTCCATGTCAACTTGTGGTTCACCTTGTCGTGAGGTTGAGGCTTCCACTTGAATGGACGAGGTACTCTCCTTCACCTCTGTTGGACGAATCTTGCCAATAGACAAGTCTTGAATTGCTTCCAAAGGATCTTTGTCCCTACATCAATTGGCAATTACTTTACTTGCGAGCCGTTAGATTCATCAAACTTCACATCTACCGTCTCTTCAACCTTTCGGGTGAAATTGTTGTAGACACGGTAAGGCCTTGTTCGGTTGTGTATGAATCCGAGTGGATTGAAGGGGTTTGAGGGGGATTTAAACCTCTTCTAAGTCAAAATACGAACCAATCCTTGCCAATCCCCTCCAATCCTCTTGGGGAGAGGATTAACCGAACAAAGCCTAAGTGTGAGAGTTTGAGCCATAACAGAGTAGGAAACCTTCTTGAGATTTAGGGGAAAATTTCAAACGACGATGCTTACCAAGAATGTAGCACTTTGAGACAAATACTCGAAAGTATCCAACTTGGGGTTTGTTACTGGTGAGAAGCTCGTATGTCGTCTTGCCAAGAAGCTTATGAAGATATAGTCGATTCGTAGCATGACAAGTGATACGTCTCCAATGTATTTATAATTTATGAAGCATTCATGCTATTTTATTATCTGTTTTGAATGATTACGGGCTTTATTATACACTTTTATATTACTTTTGGGACTAACCTATTAATCGGAGGCCCAGCCCATATTGTTGTTTTATTGCCTATTTCAGTATTTCGAAGAAAAGGGATATCAAATGGAGTCCAAACGAAATGAAACCTTCGGAAGCGTGATTTTTAGAAAGGATATGATCCGGGAGACTTGGAGTTCAAGCCAGGGAAGGTTCAAGGAAGCCAGGAGATAGGAGGGTGCGCCCACCCCCTGGGCGCGCCCCCTGTCTCCTGGGCCTCTCGAGGCTCCCCCGACCGACTTCTCTCGCCTATATAAGTCCACGTACCCTAAAAACATCAAAGACGAAGATAGATCATGAGTTCCACCGCCGCAAGCCTCTGTAGCCACCAAAAACCTCTCGAGAGCCCGTTCTGGCACCCTGCCAGAGGGGGAATCCATCATCGGTGGCCATCTTCATCATCCCAGCGCTATCCATGACGAGGAGGGAGTAGTTCACCCTTGGGGCTGAGGGTATGTACCAGTAGCTATGTGTTTGATCTCTCTCTCTCGTGATCTCTCTATGGCACGATCTTGATGTATCGCGAGCTTTGCTATTATAGTTGGATCTTATGATGTTTCTCCCCCTCTACTCTCTTGTGATGAATTGAGTTTTCCCTTTGAAGTTATCTTATCGGATTGAGTCTTTAAGGATTTGAGAACACTTGATGTATGTCTTGCCGTGTTTATCTGTGGTGACAATGGTATATCACGTGATCCACTTGATGTATGTTTTGGTGATCAACTTGTGGGTTCCTCCCATGAACCTATGCATAGGGTTTGGCACACATTTTCGTCTTGACTCTCCGGTAGAAACTTTGGGGCACTCTTTGAAGCACTTTGTGTTGGTTGAATAGATGAATCTGAGATTGTGTGATGCATATCATATAATCATGCCCATGGATACTTGAGGTGACAATGGAGTATCTAGGTGACATTAGGGTTTTGGTTGATTTGTGTCTTAAGGTGTTATTCTAGTACGAACTCTTGAATAGATTGATCCAAAATAAGAACTTTGAGGTGGCTTCGTACCCTACCATAATCTTGTTCTCCGATATTAGTGACTTTGGAGTGACTCTTTGTTGCATGTTGAGGGATTGTTATATGATCTATCTATGTTATTATTGTTGAGAGAACTTTCACTAGTGAAAGTATGAACCCTATGCCTTGTTTCCTATGATTGCAATACTGTTTACGCTCACTTTTATCATTAGTTACCTTGCTGTTTTTATAATTTCAGATTACAAAAACCTTTATCCACTGTCCATATTGCACTTGTATCACCATTTCTTCGCCGAACTAGTGCACCTATACAATTTACCATTGTATTGGGTGTGTTGGGGACACAAGAGACTCTTTGTTATTTGGTTGCAGGGTTGTTTGAGAGAGACCATCTTCATCCTACGCCTCCTACAGATTGATAAACCTTAGGTCATCCACTTGAGGGAAATTCGCTACTGTCCTACAAACCTATGCACTTGCAGGCCCAACAACGTCTACAAGAAGAAGGTTGTGTAGTAGACATCAAGCACTTTTCTGGCGCCGTTGCCGAGGAGGTGAGTGCTTGAAGGTATATCTTTAGATCTTGCAATCGAATCTTTTTGTTTCTTGTTTTATCACTAGTTTAGTATATAAAAGAAAACTACAAAAAAATGGAATTGAGTTTGTCTCATACGCTTCACCTTTTTAATATCTTTCGTGAGAATGATGAAAAGGAAAATTGTGCTCAATTGCTAGAAGAAGAATGCATTAAAATGATTGGCACTAAATCTTTGTATGATGAGCATGATTGCAATATTGTTAGTATGAATTTCTTTAATATCCATGATGCTAATGATATGCAAAGCCACAAGCTTGGGGAAGCTATGTTTGATGAAGATGATATTTTTTGTCCCCCAAGTTTTGATGAGCATATTTATTATGATGAAAGCATGCCTCCTATTTATGATGATTATATTGATGAAAGTGGGTTTGGAAGAGTGTCAACTTTAGGAAGTAATGATCCCACTATTTTTGAGGATGTTGAATATTATTGTGATAATTATGAAAGTGGAATTGGAGAGGTCATGACTTTATTTAGTGATGAATCCACTATTTTGGAACAGGTTCCAATTGATTATAAACAAAGTTGCTATCTATGATGATTATTGTGATGACTTAAATGCTATTAAGAATAATGATAACCATGTAACTTGTCATCATGATTTTAGTTTTGAATTGGATTATGCCTCACATGATAATTATTTTGTTGAGTTTGCTCCCACTACTATTCATGAGAAGAATTTTGCTTATGTGGGGAGTAGTAAAATTTGTATGCTTGTAGATCATGAAAATAATGCTTTAGGTGCTGGTTACATTGTTGAATTCATTCATGATGCTACTGAAAATTATTATGAGGGAGGAACATATGCTTGTAGGAATTGCAATAATATCAAGTCCCCCCCTATGTGCTTAAAATCTTGAAGCTATGCTTGTTTTACCTTCCCATGCTAGTTGATTATTGTTCCCATAAGTTGTTTGCTCACAAAATCCCTATGAATAGTAAGTGGGTTAGACTTAAATGTGCTACTCATATTCTTCATGATGCTCCCATTATTTTTCAATTCTTATCTTTTATGTGAGCATCATTGTCATCATCATGCCTAGCTACAAAGGCATTAAAAAAAAGCGCTTGTTGGGAGACAACCCAATATTTATCCTTACTGTTTTTGTGTGTCCACATTATTATGCTACTGTAATAATCATGTTTTATAGCTTTTTTTTCAATAAAGTGCCAAGTAAGACCTTTAGGATAGCTTACGGTGATAGTTGTGTTGATCTTGCTGAGAATCAGAAACTTTTGCACCCAGTAAATTAGTTTTGTTAATTAACAAAAATGTGCTTTTGATCTGATTCCTTTTGCTATGGATTGGTACACAAATTTCTTAGGACTTCCTAATTTGGTAGGATTTTTGTTGTTCCATAAGTATACGTTTGGTACAAATTACTACAGACTGTTCTGTTTTTGACAGATTCTGTTTTCTATGTGTTGTTTGCTTATTTTGATGAATCTATGAGTAGTATCGGAAGGTATGAACCATAGATAAGTTGGAATACAGTAGGTTCAACACCAATATTAATTTATAATGAGTTCATTACAGTACCTAAGTGGTGGTTTTATTTTCTTATACTAACGGAGCTTACGAGTTTTCTGTTGAGTTTTGTGTTGTGGAGTTTTCAAGTTTTGGGTAAAGATTCGATGGACTATGGAATAAGGAGTGACAAGAGCCTAAGCTTGGGGATTCCCAAGGCACCCCAAGGTAATATTCAAGTAAACCAAGAGCCTAAGCTTGGGTATGCCCCGGAAGGCATCCCCTCTTTCGTCTTCGTTCATCGGTAACTTTACTTGGAGCTATATTTTTACTCGTCACATGATATGTGTTTTGCTTGGAGCATCATTTTCTTTTGTTAGTATTTGCTTGATGTTATTTAGAATAATGTTTTTCATCTTTATTTTCAATAAAAATGTCAAGGATAGCCTTTACCATACTTATTTTGCTAGTTTACACGTTGCTGTTTGAAAATAGAAAGTTTACCGCTGTTGCAAAAATTCTCTAGAGAAGTCAGAGAATGGTATAATGTTGAAACTTTTTGCATCTTGAGCTCTGATAAATTTACTACAGTGGGAATTTTCTTTCATAATTTTTAGAGTTAGGAAGTATTGATACTCTTGCATTCTTTACAGACTGTACTGTTTTGGCAGATTGCTGTTATGGTTGCATTGTTTGCATATGTTTGCTTGTTTAATGATTCTATTTGAGGATAGGTGTAACATCCCAAATTTTCAATTTGGAATGTTATACATAGATCATCAATGCATATCATATTTTATTGCATTTCCATTCCGAAATCCTCGAAAATCCTAAGCAACTCAAGGACCCTCGGAGAGAGTTGGGGATTTCCCAATTTTTTTTCATATTTGATTTTGTATCAAATAGTGAAACAAGGATTTTTGGATTTTAATTATTTTTCTATCTGAAAAATATTTCTTATAAAGATATATGAGAGGAGATAATATGACTTCTCCAAAACAATTGAAATATTGGAGGAAAAATGTTAAAATCATTTGTTAGATTTTATTTGAGTTTATTTGGATTTTATTTGCATTACAAAAATATGCACGTTTTCAAATTTTCATTTTAGGGGAAAATGTTCATCCCGTTCTAAATATTTTATTTAGACGATGAAAATTTGTTTTGGCATTTTTAGGTCTTTATTTTATTTTCTAGGATTTTATTTCTGTTGGCGTAAT
Source organism: Triticum aestivum (assembly GCF_018294505.1). Lineage (NCBI taxonomy): Eukaryota > Viridiplantae > Streptophyta > Magnoliopsida > Poales > Poaceae > Triticum > Triticum aestivum. The sequence continues at coordinate 258,788,511 of NC_057798.1, read as the reverse complement.
TATTTATTTAAAAAAAAACTTTCCCCGCCCGACTGGGCCTAAGGCCCAGCCGAGCAGGCCGGCCCAGCGGCCTCCGCCTCCCCCGCGCGCGCGCGCCGCCCCGCTGCCGCTCCGACCGGAGTCCGAGCCGGACTCCGTCTCCGCCGCCGCCTTGGCCCCTCCTCCAAGTCGCCCCCCCCCCTTTATATACGCCGCCACCCCGCCCCCAAACCGCCACCACCACCAGCCCCACCGCCGCACTCGCCGCCGCCGCCGCGCAGCCGAGCGCCGCCGCGCTGCCGCTTGCCGCCCCGCCGCCGCCAAGCCCCGCCGCCCCGAGAGCCGCAGCCCCACCGCCCAACCCCACCTCGCCGGAGCCACCTCGTCGAGGTAACGCGCGGAACCGTCGCCGCTGGTTTTTTTAAAACCCGTACGGGTTTTTTAGAAACCCTATATCGTTTTTTAGTTTCGGTTCGCCGGTTTTCTCGGTTCGTTTATTTAACGGATGTTCGTCCGTACGTTTGTTTAAATGAACGGTTTTCTTCTGTTAGTTACAGATAACGAACGTTCATTCGTTAGTATGTTCGTCAGATTTCTTTTATCGGATTTATCCGCGATTATTTTTCAGTCGCGATTTCTGATCCGATCTTAGATTCTGTTTTTCTTCGCCCTCGTTAGTCGGAATCAGATGATTCAAACGCCTAGAGTTTCATCTCGAGACCCTCTTTCTGTTTAATCAACTTAAACAAAGTTTTGGTACTGTAAAATTTGACTTTAGTTCAGATTAGTAAACAGATCTTGTTTCTTTCGCCGTTTGAGTTTCGTTTCTCCGTTTGATTTGATTCTTTTCGCAAACCGGAGTTCTTAAGTTGAACTTTCTGGTTAAGCTCTTTTATTTGGAGTTTTACTTGTGCATCTTTGCTAGTTGCTTATGTATGTTATTGTTTGTTGGCGATAGAATTCCCGGAGTGTGAAGTGTGTTACTACGAGTCTCTAGGATTCACGGATCGTCAGCAAGGCAAGTAACAAATTGATCATACTCTTTCCATACCCAGTTTTCATTGCATTAGTTCAATCCTCGAACATTGCATGATTAGGATGTCTTTAACTTGTGGGTTGGGAAGTAGTTGCTGAGGTAGTACCTATTGCCCTGTTTATTATCAAACCCTTGGGAGTTACTTCTACACGTTGCTTATATTGCCATGCTATGCTCGTAGACGTGGATTTGGGTTTGAGTGTATCCATGACAGATGTGAGATTATTAATTAATGGTTTACTTAAGGTGGCAACTTAAATACACATCTGGGTGGATTGAGGCACCTGGGGAATCCAGTGTTGTCTGTTTTATTTTTGGAAATCCCGGGGTATCCGTGTGATCTTCCTATGGACCGCCACCCAGGCTCAAAGGGAACTGAGATTATTCATGCTAGAAACTTCCGTGTGCAGCCACAAGATATTATGGGCTCTAGCATAGTTGAGTAAGTTACGTGAAGCTCTTGAAGAGGTAGATCAGCAGGTAGTGGGTTTTGTAGGTTTGGTATGGTCTACCCGGAGTAGAGAGTTAATGTTTCTGAAAGACTGTGTCTCGGTCATCCGTTTCTCAAACGCCATGTAGTGCGAGAAATCCAACGGAGGCGATCGAGTCTTGTGGGGAAAAGTGCGCAAACCTCTGCAGAGTGTACAAACTAATCATGGTTAGCCGTGTCCCCGGTTATGGACAATTTGAGTATCTAGTACTTGAGTATTCACATGTATCTCAACACTCTTAATTAATATTGTTGGGTTGTTAATGACTTTAATTTGGGATTGAGAGGGGGTTTACCTTCTCAATATTTTATCAACCAACTTTGTAGTTAATTAAAATATATTCCTTTGTTGTAGGGAAAAGTTTGCCTTCCGCAAAACTATAACCCTAGAGCTTTCCACCAACCATATATGCATGTAGTGATAGCATTATTCTGTCTCCACTCTACTGTGTTATTTTGCCAGCATATTCCATGTGCTGACCCGTTTTCGGGCTGCAACGTATTATGTTGCAGACTTTTCAGACGAGGAGTAAGGTTCGTTAGGTGGCCGTGCAGCTCAGCTATGTCGTTGGAGTTGATGGACTCACTTTATCTTCCAAGCCTTCCGCTGTTATCGCATTAGATGGCCTTAAGCCATATTATTGTAATAAGATCTCTTTTGAGACATTCGATGTAATAAGTGTGTGATTGCTACTCTGTTATAAATCCTTCGAGTACTGTGCGTGTCAGCATTACTGATCCAGGGATGACACTGAGGCACAGAGACTTGACCGTTTGAGGTCGGGTCGCTACAAGATGGTATCAGAGCACACGCTGAGTGTAGGACACGACCACTAAGATAAACCATAGGTCACTCTTCTCTACTCATTTCTGACTCCTCTTCCCTTTTCCACTCTTTAGGATGACGGAGAAGAAGAACAAGTTCGCGCAACCGGATGAGGATACACCTTTTGGACGCCACTTGAAGGAAGTCACTAGGTACTTGAACATTGGAATACCTAGTTTCACCGGGACGTACAACGCCACCTTACCAGAAGAAGAGCGCTGGATGATTCAAGTACAAGTTCCAGGAAGAACGTTCTCGCCAACTTCTAAACCCATAGAGTTTTCTTTCGAAGCACCAACCTGGAGTCTAGGCAAGAGCATGGCAGCCCACATTACCATGGGACGCATTGGAGAAGTGTACAACAGGGAACTCAAGGACACTACCTATCAAATATGTGGGTGCCGAGATGAGCAATGGGAGATGATCAACACCAGGAAGGATATATCTGTCGCAGCTTTTATCCAGGAGCTAAACCAACACATTCGACGCCAGGAGAACCAGATGTGCGCCGACATGGTGGAATTGAAGAAGGCAAAGACTAGGATCATCGAGCTGGAGGAAGAACTCAAGATCACACGCGATGGATATGAGGAGGAAATCAAGACACTACTAGAGAAGAACGACGACCTGGTTAATAAGATCGGGATATTCATGGGAGGACTAGCACCGGGAGATGAAGACGACGACCCCACCAGCCCGGACAACTACATCATCATCGACGACACTGATTCTGATCCGAGTGATGATGACTATGAAGACGAAGCTGGAGCAGACATCATGGAATCTTCCACCGATCAAAATTTCTAGATGACCACCATACAATATTAGTATTCCCCCCATGTATCAAGTAGTAGTTGAGCACTTTTGCGATAGTTTTAGACCGATGTATGCCCTTGCTTGATTGATTGAGTAAAATGATTGTGTTTGTCCCATGTGCATATGGGTAGTGCTTTCTCACTAGACCTTTTCCTCTATTCTAATCTCTTCTATCTAAACCCCTCAGATGCCTCCGAGACGTGACACCGGTTTTGCTTTCCCACCGGAGCTCACCCAGTTGATCCAGCAACAGAATGCTTTGATGCAATTGCTAGTTCGAAACCAGGGCAACAACAATAACAACAACAACAACAACAACCCACCACCAATGGACAATCTATCCCATTTTCTAAGGTTACAACTGCCGGTGTTCTCCAGTAGCACCGAGCCAATAGTTGCAGATGATTGGCTACGCCGTATCAGAAGGGAGTTAACCACCACAGGGTGCACAGATGCAAAGAAGGTGTGTTTTGCCGCACACCAACTGGATGGACCCGCAGCAGCATGGTTGGAAAATTTCACAACCACCTATCCCGTCGACACTGTCACATGGGCTCAGTTTCAGCAGGCCTTTCGTACTGCCCATGTTTCCACTGGAGCTATGCAGATGAAGAAGCGGGAGTTTCACAACTTATGCCAAGGGAACCGTACTATTGGCCAGTACGTGGATGATTTTAGCAAGTTATCACGCTATGCCCCTGATGATGTGGCCACAGATGCCGCAAAGCAGGAGAAGTTTATGGAAGGGTTGAATGATGAGATGAGCATGCATTTGATGGTGGCAACCTTCAACAACTAGCAGGAGTTGGTGGATAAAGCTCTTATGATTGAAGGGAAGTAGCAACAGATTGAGAGCCGTAAGAGGAAGTATGGACAAGGGAAGTATAATTCAGGAGCTCAACAGAAGCCTCGATTAACCCCGAATTCAGGAGGACTCGTTCATAACCATGGAGGTCATAACCACCCTGGAGGAGGATCGCATAATCACAATAGTGCTAAGAACGGAAATGGGAATAGAGCTAACAATAACCACTCCAATCCAGCCACACCCACCAAGAGAGACCTAAGTCAAGTTACTTGTTATAAGTGCGGGAAGACAGGGCACTATGCCAATGATTGTCCTGAAGGAAGGAATGGAAATGGAAACGGGAGCGCTGGAAAGAAGCCTAATCCATTCAACAAAGGACAAGTGAACCACGTTAACATGGAGGAGGTTGAAGACAGCCGGACGCGGTAATAGGTAAGTTTTTGGTTAAGTCATTTACCGCTCTTATTCTTTTTGATACTGGTGCATCGCATTCATACATATCAAGGGGATTCGTGGATAAGTTTAACCTACCAACCCAAACCCTGAGGACCCCTCTTTTAGTGAGCTCGCCTGGAGCAGAGTATATGGCTAGCCGATGGTGTAACCAGATACCCCTAACCATTGGGACGCATGTTTTTCCGTCTGACCTAATTATCTTGGAGTCACAAGGATTGGATGTGATATTAGGTATGGACTGGATGTCAAAGTATGGAGGAAGTATTGACTGTGCTAGTAAGTCAATTTATCTCACCACCCCGGAGGGAAAAAGGATTAAGTACGTATCTAGGCATGTTCCTAGGAGGACCCAAGTGAATGCCCTCACGGGAGTTGTGCAGGAGGAAGTGCCTGTAGTAAAGGATTACCCGGATGTTTTTCCAGAAGAGTTACCCGGCATGCCACCGGATCGAGACATTGAGTTTTTGATAGAGCTATTGCCAGGTACAGGGCCCATATCCAAGAGACCCTATCGGATGCCCGCAAATGATCTGGAAGAAATTAAGAAGCAGATCAAGGAGTTGTTGGAGAAAGGTTATATTCGAAGGAGTTCATCACCTTGGGGAGCTCCAGTACTTTTGGTGGAGAAGAAGGATAAATCCCTAAGGATGGTTGTTGATTATCGAGCCTTGAACGAAGTAACCATTAAGAACAAGTATCCACTACCGATGATCAATGATCTGTTTGATCAGCTGCAAGGAGCTAAGGTGTTTTCGAAGATTGATCTGCGATCAGGATACCATCAGTTGAAGATCCGAGAGAAGGATATACCAAAAACAGCGTTCACTACGCGGTATGGATTATACGAGTATACGGTCATGTCGTTTGGACTGACAAACGCCCCTGCCTATTTCATGAGTATGATGAACAAAGTGTTCATGGAGTATTTGGACAAGTTTGTTGTGGTGTTTATCGATGATATTATGGTATACTCGAAGAATGAAGAGGAGCACAAGGAGCATTTGCGATTAGTTCTCGAGAAACTCAGGGAACACCAGTTATACGCCAAGTTCAGCAAGTGCGAATTTTGGTTGAAGGAGGTTGGATTTCTTGGGCATGTTATATCAGGAGAAGGTATAGCAGTGGACCCCAGCAAGGTTCAGTCGGTCACTGAATGGTTGGCACCCACTTCAGATGGCGAGATCCGCAGTTTCCTTGGACTCGCGGGATATTATCGGAGATTCATTGAGAATTTTTCCAAGTTGGCAAAACCAATGACTGAACTGTTGAAGAAGGATAATAAGTTTATATGGACAGAAGATTGCGAGGCAAGTTTCCAGGAGTTGAAGAAACGTTTGACTACAGCCCCAGTACTAACGTTGCCAGATATACATAAGGAGTTTCAAGTATATTGCGACGCCTCACGATTGGGACTGGGATGTGTGCTTATGCAGGACGGAAAAGTTGTTTCGTATGCCTCACGACAACTGAAGCCCCACGAGTTGAACTATGCCACCCATGATTTGGAGTTAGCAGCTGTAGTGCATGCATTAAAGACTTGGAGACATTACCTTATTGGGAACCGTTGTGATGTGTACACGGATCATAAGAGTTTGAAATATATCTTCACCCAAAAGGAGCTGAACCTTAGACAGAGAAGATGGTTGGAACTTATAAAGGACTACGATATGAAGCTACACTATCATCCAGGGAAGGCCAATGTTGTAGCAGACGCTTTAAGCCGGAAGAGTTATGCTAACATAATTGAAAGTAAGGGATTGCCAAAGGAGTTAGCCGAGGATATCATGGAACTTCGATTGGAGATTGTTCCACGAGGTTTCGTTGCAACAATGGAGGTTCAGTCGACCTTGTTAAACAAAATTCGAGAAGCTCAGAAGGAGGACAAAGAGATTGCGGAAATAAAGGAGAAGATGAGCGAAGGAAAGGCCAAAGGTTTTCGTGAGGATGAGCATGATACCTTATGGTTTGAGGACCGAGTTTATGTGCCCAACAACCCAGAGATCAGGAAGTTAATACTTCGGGAGGCTCATGACTCACCATACTCGATACACCCCGGAAACACCAAGATGTACTTGGATTTAAAGGAACGTTTCTGGTGGACTGGTATGAAGAAGGATATCGCTGAGTATGTAGCCGTATGTGATGTATGTAAAAGAGTGAAGGCAGAGCATCAGAAGCCAGCAGGACTGTTACAGCCTATGCTGATACCCGAGTGGAAGTGGGATAAACTTGGCATGGACTTTATCACTAGACTACCCAGGACCAAGGCAGGATATGACTCAATATGGGTAGTAGTGGATCGCTTGACCAAAGTGGCACATTTTATTCCGGTGAAAACCACTTATACAAGTGCAAAGTTGGCCAAAATATATATGTCCAGGATCGTATGTTTGCATGGAGTTCCGAGGAGTATCGTATCAGATAGAGGGACGCAGTTTACTTCAAAGTTTTGGCATCAGTTACACCAAACTTTGGGTACGAGATTGGATTTCAGTACAGCATTCCACCCGCAGACAGATGGACAGACCGAGAGAGTCAACCAGATACTGGAAGATATGTTGAGAGCTTGTGCGCTAGACTATGGATCTAGTTGGGATGACAATTTGGCCTACGCTGAATTCTCATACAACAATAGCTACCAAGCCAGTTTGAAGATGGCACCGTTCGAAGCTTTGTATGGACGTAGATGCAGAACACCATTGATGTGGGATGAGGTAGGAGACCGACAGCTGTTTGGACCAGACTTGATCAAAGAGTCTGAGGAGAAGGTTAAGTTGATTCGGGATAGACTGAAGATAGCTCAGTCCAGGCAGAAAAGTTATGCAGACTCGAAACGCAAGGAGGTTACCTATGAGATTGGAGACAGAGCATATCTGCGAGTATCACCCTTGCGAGGGGTGAAACGATTCAGAGTTAAGGGAAAATTAGCCCCGAGGTTTGTAGGACCATATCGTGTTTTGGAAAGGATGGGAGAAGTTGCCTACAAGTTGGAATTACCTGAAGGATTGTCAGGAGTTCACGATGTGTTTCACGTCTCACAGCTGAAGAAGTGTCATGTTGAGATGGCCGATATACTGTTAAGAGATACCGTACCCTTGGAGGCAATTCAGCTGGACAGTGATTTGACGTATGAGGAGAAACCAGTTAAGATTCTTGAGTTTTCCAGCCGAGTCACTCGCAGCAAGGTTATCAAATTTTGTAAAGTTTAGTGGAGCCACCATACCGAGGATGGAGCCACCTGGGAATGAGAGGATGATCTTTGCAAGGACCACCCGCACCTATTTTCTGACCAACCCAAATCTCGAGGGCGAGATTCATCTTAAGGGGGGTAGGTTTGTAACATCCCAAATTTTCAATTTGGAATGTTATACATAGATCATCCATGCATATCATATTTTATTGCATTTCCATTCCGAAATCCTCGAAAATCCTAAGCAACTCAAGGACCCTCAGAGAGAGTTGGGGATTTCCCGATTTTTTTTCATATTTGATTTTGTATGAAATAGTGAAACGAGGATTTTTGGATTTTAATTATTTTTCTATCCGAAAAATATTTCTTATAAAGATATATGAGAGGAGATAATATGACTTCTCCAAAACAATTGAAATATTGGAGGAAAAATGTTAAAATCATTTGTTAGATTTTATTTGAGTTTATTTGGATTTTATTTGCATTAGAAAAATATGCACGGTTTCAAAATTGTATTTTAGGGCCAAGAAAATGTTCATCCCATTCTAAATATTTTATTTAGACGATGAAAATTTGTTTTGGCATTTTTAGGTTTTTATTTTATTTTCTAGGATTTATTTTCTGTCGGCGTAATTATTTAAAAAAAAACTTTCCCCGCCCGACTGGGCCTAAGGCCCAGCCGAGCAGGCCGGCCCAGCCGCCGCCGCCTCCCCCGCGCGCGCGCGCCGCCCCGCCGCCGCTCGGACCGGAGTCCGAGCCGGACTCCGTCTGCGCCGCCGCCTTGGCCCCTCCTCCAAGTCGCCGCCCCCCCTTTATATATGCCGCCACCCGCCCCCAAACCGCCACCACCACCAGCCCCGCCGCCCCGAGCCAAGCGGCGCCGCCGCACTCGGCCCCGCCGCCTCCGCGCCTCGCCGCCGCCGCAGCCGAGCGCCGCCGCCGCTTGCTGCCCCGCCACCGCCAAGCCCCGCCGCCCAACCCCGCCTCGCCGGAGCCACCTCGTCGAGGTACCGCGCCGAACCGTCGCCGCCGTTTTTTTAAAAACCCGTTCGTTTTTTTAGAAACCCTAGATCATTTTTTTTAGTTTCGGTTCGCCGGTTTTCTCGGTTCGTTTATTTAACCGATGTTCGTCCGTACGTTTGTTTAAAGAAGGTTTCTTCCGTGAGTTACAGATAAAGAACGTTCGTTCGTTAGTCTGTTCGTCAGATTTCTTTTATCGGATTTATCCGCGATTATTTTTCTGTCGCGATTTCTGATCCGATCTTAGATTTTGTTTTTCTTCGCGCTCGTTAGTCGGAATCAGGTGATTCAAACGCCTAGAGTTTCGTCTCGAGACCCTCTTTCTGTTTAATCAACTTAAACAAAGTTTTGGTACTGTAAAATTTGACCTTAGTTCAGATTAGTAAATGGATCTTGTTTCTTTCGCCGTTTGAGTTTCGTTGCTCCGTTTGATTTTATTCTTTTTGCAAACCGGAGTTCTTAAGTTGAACTTTCTAGTTAATCTCTTTTATTTGGAGTTTTACTTGTGCATCTTTGCTAGTTGCTTATGTATGTTATTGTTTGTTTGCGATAGAATTCCCGGAGTGCGAAGCGTGTTACTACGAGTCTCTAGGATTCACGGATCGTCAGCAAGGCAAGTAACACATTGATCATACTCTTTCCATACCCAGTTTTCATTGCATTAGTTCAATCCTCAAACATTGCATGATTAGTATGTCTTTAACTTGTGGGTTGGGAAGTAGTTGTTGAGGTAGTACCTATTGCCCTGCTTATTATCAAACCCTTGGGAGTTACTTCTACGCGTTGCTTATATTGCCATGCTATGCTCGTAGACGTGGATTTGGGTTTGAGTGTATCCATGACAGATGTGAGATTATTAATTAATGGTTTACTTAAGGTGGCAACTTAAATACACATCTGGGTGGGTTGAGGCACCTGGGGAATCCAGTGTTGTCTGTTTTATTTTTGGAAATCCCGGGGTATCCGTGTGATCTTCCTATGGACCGCCACCCAGGCTCAAAGGGAACTAAGATTATTCATGCTAGAAACTTCTGTGTGCAGCCACAAGCTATTATGTGCTCTAGCATAGTTGTGTAAGTTACGTGAAGCTCTTGAAGAGGTAGATCAACAGGTAGTGCGTTTTGTAGGTTTGGTATGGTCTGCCCGGAGTAGAGAGTTAATGTTTCTGAAAGACTGTGTCTCGGTCATCCGTTTCTCAAACGCCATGTAGTGCGAGAAATCCAACGGAGGCGATCGAGTCTTGTGGGGAAAAGTGTGCAAACCTTTGCAGAGTGTACAAACTAATCATGGTTAGCCGTGTCCCCGGTTATGGGCAATTTGAGTATCTAGTACCTGAGTATTCACATGTATCTCAACACTCTTAATTAATATTGTTGGGTTGTTAATGACTTTAATTTGGGATTGAGAGGGGGTTTACCTTCTCAATATATTATATTAACCAACTTTGTAGTTAAATAAAATATATTCCTTTGTTGTAGGGAAAAATTTGCTTTCCTCAAAACTATAACCCTAGAACTTTGCACCAGCCATATATGCATGTAGTGATAGCATTATTCTGTTTCCACTCTACTGTGTTATATTGCCAGCATATTCCATGTGCTGACCCGTTTTCGGGCTGCAACGTATTATGTTGCAGACTTTTCAGACGAGGAGTAAGGTTAGTTAGGTCGTTGCCGTGCAGCTCCGCTATGCCATTGGAGTTGATGGACTCACTTTATCTTCCAAGCCTTCCGTTGTTATCGCATTAGATGGCCTTAAGCCATATTATTGTAATAAGTTCTCTTTTGAGACATTCGATGTAATAAGTGTGTGATTGCTACTCTGTTATAAGTCCTTCGAGTACTGTGCGTGTCAGCATTACTGATCCAGGGATGACACTAAGGCACAGAGACTTTACCGTTTGAGGTTGGGTCGCTACAATAGGAGTATTAAATATACAGAGACATTTAGTATTCAATGTTGAATAATAATTTTAGTGATTTGTTACAGTAGAAAATGATAAGGTTTTGCATTGGTTTATACTAACCTATCTCACGAGTTCTTGTTGAGTTTGTTGTGGATGAAGCTTTTTTGAGAAATAGAGAAACCATGAGATGAGAGGAATTAAGGAGACACAAAAGTTCAAGCTTGGGGATGCCCAAGGCACCCCAAGATAGTATTTCAAGAAGACTCAAGCATCTAAGCTTGGGGATGCCCCGTGAGGCATCCCACCTTTCTTCTTCAACAACTATCGATTAGTATCGGTTGAGCCTAAGTTTTTGCTTCTTCACATGAGTTATGCTATCCTTACAATGTCATTTTGTTTTGTTTTGCTTGCTGTTTGAATAAGATACCAATATATGAAATTCTTTAATAAGAGAGAGTCTTCACATAGTTACATAATTATTTAGTTACTCATTGATCTTCACTTATATCTTTTTGGAGTAGTTTTTCATTTACTCGTGTGCTTCACTTATACCCTATGAGTAAATGGTTGAATGAGTTGATTGTCATAAATCTGAAATTATATATGTTTTATCTGCTTATCCCATGGGGAGTAATGACTTCACATCTAAGAAGTAGAGGTTGTAAATTTATTGAAGGTTAGCAAACATTGTATAGGTCATTTGAACAATTCATGAAAGAATATTGAAGGAAGAGAGATTTCACATTCAAATATACTATCTTAGACATCTTTTATAATTGTGAGCACTCATTAAGTATGACATGCTAAAGAGTTGATGTTGGACAAGGAAGACAACGTAATGGGTTATGTTTTCTCACATTTCAGTTAAAGTATATTGTCATGGATCATTTAAACATGTTGAGCTTGCCTTTCCCCCTCATGCTAGCCAAAATTCCTTGCACCAAGTAGAGATACTACTTGTGCTTCCAAATATCCTTAAACCCAGTTTTGCCATGAGAGTCCACCATACCTACCTATGGATTGAGTAAGATCCTTCAAGTAAGTTGTCATCGGTGCAAGCAATAAAAATTGCTCTCTAAATATGTATGATCTATTACTGTGAAGAAAATAAGCTTTATACGATCTTGTTATGGAAGCAATAAAAGCGACGGACTGCATAATAAAGGTCCATATACAAGTGACAATATAAAGTGACGTTCTTTCGCATTAAGATTTTGTGCATCCAACCCTAAAAGCGCATGACAACCTCTGCTTCCCTCTGCGAAGGGCCTATCTGTTACTTTATGTCTTTTACTTTATGCAAGAGTCAAGGTGATCTTCACCTTTCCCTTTTTCATTTTATCCTTTGGCAAGCACCTCGTGTTGGAAAGATCCTTATATATATATATATATATATATATATATATATATATATATATATATATATTTATATATATATATATATATATATATATATCCAATTGGATGTAAGTTAGCATGAACTATTATTGTTGACATCACCCAAAGGTGAATACGTTGGGAGGCAACACTATAAGCCCCTATCTTTCTCAGTGTCCGATTAAAACTCCATAACCATTAGTATTGCGTGAGTGTTAGCAATTGTAGAAGACTATATGATATTTGAGTATGTGGAGTTTGCTAAATCAAAGCTCTGACATAGACCCTTCCCGAAAATAGGATGAATTGTAATTGTTTGATGATTGAGTATGAAGTTTGCTAGTTTTCAAGAAAGTTTATGGTCTATGCTTTAACATGTGAATTGCTTGTTACTTGTTCATGAGAAGTTTTATGATATGAACTACTATTATGACATATAATCATGCTAGAAATAGGTGGTTGAAATTATCATCGATCAAACTTGTGCACCTGCTAGCATTCACACTTCATAAATTCTTTCATTTATCATTTACCTACTCGAGTACGGGCAGGAATTAAGCTTGGGGATGCTGATACGTCTCCAACATATCTATAATTTATGAAGCATTCATGCTATTTTATTATCTATTTTGAATGATTACGGGCTTTATTATACACTTTTATATTACTTTTGGGACTAACCTATTAACCGGAGGCCCAGCCCATATTGCTGTTTCATTGTCTGCTTCAGTATTTTGAAGAAAAGGGATATCAATCGGAGTCCAAACGGAATGAAACCTTTGGGAGCGTGATTTTTGGAAAGGATATGATCCGGGAGACTTGGAGTTCAAGCCAGGGAAGGTTCGAGAAAACCAGGAGATAGGAGGGTGCGCCCACCCCCCTGGGCGCGCCCCTGTCTCCTGGGCCCCTCGAGGCTCCCCCGACCGACTTCTTTCGCCTATATAAGTCCACGTACCCTAAAAACATCGAAGACGAAGATAGATCGGGAGTTCCGCCACCGCAAGCCTCTGTAGCCACCAAAAACCTCTCGAGAGCCCGTTCCGACACCCTGCCGGAGGGGGAATCATCACCGGTGGCCATCTTCATCATCCCGGCGCTATCCATGATGAGGAGGGAGTAGTTCACCCTCGGGGCTGAGGGTATGTACCAATAGCTATGTGTTTGATCTCTCTCTCTCTCTCTCGTGTTCTCTCTATGGCACGATCTTGATGTATCGCGAGCTTTGCTATTATAGTTGGATCTTATGATGTTTCTCCCCCTCTACTCTCTTGTGATGAATTGAGTTTTCCCTTTGAAGTTATATTATCGGATTGAGTCTTTAAGGATTTGAGAACACTTGATGTATGTCTTGCCGTGTTTATCTGTGGTGACAATGGGATATCACGTGATCCACTTGATGTATGTTTTGGTGATCAACTTGCGGGTTCCGCCCATGAACCTATGCATAGGGGTTGGCACACGTTTTCGTCTTGACTCTCCGGTAGAAACTTTGGGGCACTCTTTGAAGTACTTTGTGTTGGTTGAATAGATGAATCTGAGATTGTGTGATGCATATCATATAATCATGCCCATGGATACTTGAGGTGACAATGGAGTATCTAGGTGACATTAGGGTTTTGGTTGAGTTGTGTCTTAAGGTGTTATTCTAGTACGAACTCTTGAATAGATTGATCCGAAAGAATAACTTTGAGGTGGTTTCGTACCCTACCATAATCTCTTCGTTTGTTCTCCGCTATTAGTGACTCTGGAGTGAATCTTTGTTGCATGTTGAGGGATTGTTATATGATCTATCTATGCTATTATTGTTGAGAGAACTCGCACTAGTGAAAGTATGAACCCTATGCCTTGTTTCTATCATTGCAATACCGTTTATGCTCACTTTTATCATTAGTTACCTTGCTGTTTTTATAATTTCAGATTACAAAAACCTTTATCTACTATCCATATTGCACTTGTATCACCATCTCTTCGCCGAACTAGTGCACCTATACAATTTACCATTGTATTGGGTGTTTTGGGGACACAAGAGACTCTTTATTTGGTTGCAGGGTTGTTTGAGAGAGACCATGTTCATCCTACGCCTCCTACAGATTGATAAACCTTAGGTCATCCACTTGAGGGAAATTTGCTACTATCCTACAAACCTGTGCACTTGCAGGCCCAACAACGTCTACAAGAAGAAGGTTGTGTAGTATACATCAACAAGCTGTCTCAACTACTTCCTCCCAAAAGTGTCTTGGCGTCTTGTAATTATCAAGCATCATTCTAGCCATCTCAATAAGTGTCCGGTTCTTCCTCTCAACAACTCCATTTTGTTGAGGTGTGTTGATACGTCTCCATCGTATCTACTTTTCCAAACACTTTTGCCCTTGTTTTGGACTCTAACTTGCATGATTTGAATGGAACTAACCCGGACTGACACTATTTTCAACAGAATTGCCATGGTGTTATTTTTGTGCAGAAATAAAAGTTCTCGGAATGACCTGAAACTTCACAGAGATTATTTTGGAATTTATAAAAAATACTGGTGAAATAATCAAGACCAAGGGCCCACACCCTGTCCATGAGGGTGGGGGCGGGCCTACCCCCCTGGGCGCGCCCCCTGCCTCGTGGGCCCCCTGATGCTCCACCGACCTCAACTCCAACTCCATATATTCACGTTCAGGGAGAAAAAATCAGAGAGAAGGATTCATCACATTTTACGATACAGAGCCGCCGCCAAGCCCTAATCTCTCTCGGGAGGGCTGATCTGGAGTCCATTTCTGGGCTCCGGAGAGGGGAATCCGTCGCCGTCGTCATCGTCAACCATCCTCCATCACCAATTTCATGATCCTCATCGCCGTGCGTGAGTAATTCCATCGTAGGCTTGCTGGACAGTGATGGGTTGGATGAGATTTACCATGTAATCGAGTTAGTTTTGTTAGGGTTCAATCCCTAATATCCATTATGTTCTAAGATTGATGTTGCTATGACTTTGCTATGCTTAATGCTTGTCAATAGGGCCCGAGTGCCATGATTTCAGATCTGAACCTACTATATTTTCATGAATATATGTGAGTTCTTGATCCTATCTTGCAAGTCAATAGTCACCTACTATGTGTTATGACCCGGCAACCCCGAAGTGACAATAATCGGGACAACTCCCGTTGATGACCGTAGTTTGAGCAGTTCATGTATTCACTAAGTATTAATGCTTTGGTCCGGTACTCTATTAAAAGGAGGCCTCAATATCCTTTAGTTTCCAATAGGACCCTGCTGCCACGGGAGGGTAGGACAAAAGATGTCATGCGAGTTCTTTTCCATAAGCATGTATGACTATATTCGGAATACATGCCTACATTACATTGATGAACTGGAGCCAGTTCTGTGTCACCCTATGTTATAACTATTGCATGAGGAATCGCATCCGACATAATTATCCATCATTGGTCCATTGCCTACAAGCTCTTCACATATTGATCTTTGCTTAGTTACTTTACCGTTGTCACTGTTACAATTATTACAAAACTGCTACTGTTACTTTTGCCACAGTTATCGTTACTTCCATACTACTTTGCTACTAAATACTTTGCTGTAGATATTAAGTCTTTCAGGTGTGGTTGAATTGACAACTCAACTACTAATACTTGAGAATATTCTTTGGCTCACCTTGTGTCGAATCAATAAATGTGGGTTGAATAATCTACCCTCGAAAACTATTGCGATCCCCTATACTTGTGGGTTATCAAGACTATTTTCTGGCGCCGTTGCCGGGGAGCATAGCTCTATTCTTTGAGTCGCTTGGGATTTATATCTGCTGATCACTATGAGGAACTTGAAAGACGAGAAAACCAAGAATTTTCCCTCAACTACGAGGGGAGGTAAGGAACTGCTATCTAGCTCTGCACTTGATTCTCCTTCTATTTTGAGTAAACTTGTGACACCTAAACCTGCTTCTGTTATTAATTCCGATATGTCGCATGTTATTGATGATGCCACTTCTGCTATGCATGATGCTTATGATGAAACTACTTCTATGCTTGATAATATTGTGCCATTAGGTGAATTTCTTGATGAACAACTTGCTAGGGCTAGAGAGAATGAAATTATTGAAAATGATAATATTGACGAAAGTGATGATGAAGATTCTCCCCCTAGATATGAATTGCCTGTTGTGCCTGAGGGTTATGTTATGGATGAAGAAACTGCTAGAGATTTTCTTGCTTGCAATGATAGATATGATCTTAAGAAATTATTAGCTAAGCTGAAAGAAAAGTCTCTGAATGTTAGAATGGAATATGACCCTGCTTTTGCTACTTCATCTATCTGAATTACTTATAAGGATTATGATTTATCTATCGATCCTGAGATAATTACTTTGGTTGAATCTGATCCTTTTTACGGCTATGAATCTAAAACTGTTGTGGCACATCTTACTAAATTGAATGATATAGCCACCCTATTCACTCACGAGGAAAAAATTCGTTACTACTATATCCTTAAGCTATTTCCATTCTCATTAAAGGGTGATGCTAAAACATGGTTTAATTCTCTTGATCCTGGTTGTGTGCGTAGTCCCCAGGATATGATTTATTACTTCTCTGCTAAATATTTCCCCGCTCATAAGAAACAAGCTGCCTTAAGGGAAATATATAATTTTGTGCAAATTGAAGAAGAGAGTCTCCCACAAGCTTGGGGGAGGCTTCTCCAATTACTTAATGCTTTGCCTGATCATCCTCTCAAGAAAAATGAAATACTTGATATCTTTTATAATGGACTAACCGATGCTTCCAGAGACCACCTGGATAGTTGTGCTAGTTGTGTTTTTAGGGAAAGAACTGTTGATCAAGCTGAATTGTCATTGAATAATATGTTGACTAATGAAAACAATTGGACACTTCCTGAACCAACTCCTAAGCCAACTCTGAAGAAAAGGGGTATTCTATTTCTCATTCCTGAAGATATGCAAGAGGCAAAGAAATCTATGAAAGAAGAGGGTATTAAAGCTGAAGATGTTAAGAATTTACTGCCTATTAAAGAAATACATGGTCTTGATAACCAGACAAAGGTAGTAAAGGTAAATTCTCTCTATAGATTTTATGAAGGTGATATTCCTCGTTATAAGTCTGCTAGTCAATGCTTGGATGAGTTTGGTAGTTTTATTGTTAAACAAGAAAACTTAAATGCTTATGTTGGTAGACAATTGAAAGCAATGCTCGTATGATTGAACACTTGAGTGACTATATGTCTAGAGTTAAAGGTGAACTTAAACTTATTAGTAAACATGCTTCCATGGTTACCACTCAAGCAGAACAAGTGCTTAAAGCTCAAAGTGATTTGCTCAATGAATTAAATAATAAGAAAAATGATAATGCTGTTAGAGTTATGACTAGAGGGGGTAAAATGACTTAGGAACCTTTGTATCCTGAGGGACACCCTAAGAGAATTGAGCAAGATTCTCAGAGAACTAATGTTGATGCACCTAGTCCTTCTAAGAGAAGAAAAAGAAAAATTATAGGACTTTGCATGCTTCTAGTGAACTTGTTGTTGACACACCTGAGAATCCCAATGATATTTCTATTTCTGATGCTGAAACACAATCTGGTAATGAACATGAACCTAGTGATAATGTTAATGATGATGTTCATGTTGATGCTCAACCTAGCAATAACAATGACGTAGAAATTGAACCTGCTGTTGATCTTGATAACCCACAATCAAAGAAACAATGTTATGATAAGAGAGACTTCGTTGCTAGGAAGCACGGTAAAGAAAGAGAACCATGGGTTTAGAAACCCATGCCTTTTCCTCCTAAACCATCCAAGAAAAAGGATGATGAGTATTTTGAGCGCTTTGCTGAAATGATTAGACCTATCTTTTTGCGTATGCGTTTGACTGATATACTTAAAATGAATCCTTATGCTAAGTACATGAAAGATTTTGTTACAAATAAAATAAAGATACCAGAAGTTGAAATTTCCACCATGCTTGCTAATTATACTTTTAAGGGTGGAATACCAAAGAAATTAGGAGATCCAGGAGTACCAACTATACCATGCTCCATTAAAAGAAACTATGTCAAAACCTCTTTATGTGATCTTGGAGCCGGTGTTAGTGTTATGCCTCTCTCTTTATATCGTTGACTTGATTTGAATAAGTTGACACCTACTGAAATATCTTTGCAAATGGCTGATAAATCAACTGCTATACCTGTCGGTATTTGCGAGGATGTGCCTGTTGTGGTTGCAAATGTTACTATTTTAACGGACTTTGTTATTCTTGATATTCCCGAGGACGATAGTACATCAATTATCCTTGGTAGACCCTTTTTGAATACTGCAGGGGCTGTTATTGACTACAACAAAGGCAATGTCACTTTTCATGTTAATGGTAATGAGCATATGGTACACTTTCCGAGGAAACAACCTCAAGTCCACAGTATCAGTTGTATTGGAAAATTTTCAACGATTACTATTGGAGGTTTTGAATTTCCTCTTCTTACTATCAAGAAGAAATATGATATTCTTATTATTGGGGACATGCATATCCCCGTTGAGGTAACTTAGTGCTATTCGAAGATTCTCCGGTTTCATGCGATACAGAATGAGTTTGTTAACAAGACTTGATCAACCTTGTTAGTGGATTCCTTTTGATAAGCATGAGATGGATGAAGTTAGAAAGCACAACTCTCTGTACCCTCCTTTTACTTTCTGTTATTTAGATTAAATAAAGCAAAAATAGTATTTTTCTGTCTGTTTTTTGATTTATCCTTGCAATAAAAAATACCCCGAAAGTATAAGTTCTCCAAATATCCCGAAAATGAAATATGATTTTTTGTAGAATATTTAAGAATATTTGGCACTAAGAGCACATCAGGGGGCCACACCACCTGGCCACGAGGGTCCAGGGCGCACCCTCCCCCTGGGTGCGCCCCCTGCCTCGTGGGCCCCACGTGGCCCCCTCCACTTATTCCTGCACCCACACACTTCGTCTTCCTCCAGAAAAAATCACCACACAGCTCAAACTCGTGTCCTAGCTTGTTTTGCTGCGATTTTCGATCTCCTTGCTCAAAGCTTCATTCACGAAACTGTTTTGGGGGATTGTTCTTCGGTATGTGACTCCTCCAATGGTCCAATTAGTTTTTGTCTAGTGCTTTATTCATTGCAAATTTTTGTTGCTAAGGTGACCCTGTTCTTGAGCTTTCATGTCAAATTTATATGGTCCAAAGTAGTTTTAATGCATGATATAGTCTCTAGGCACTTGTGGGAATAGTTGCTATCAATTTTGTTGAGTTTGGTTCACTTTTATTTTGAGTCACTAAAATTTCAGAATTTTTTTAGAGAAAGAAAAATGCATAGGAAAACATACCAAGGTGGTTCCTCGAGAAAGCAAGGACCAGGGCTCGCGATACGTGAGCCGGACTATGAACCACCAAGGGAATCTCAAATGCACCCTTGTGAATGGCCGTCAGAGGAGTTTATGGTCCACACAGTCATTAAGGATGAATTTGACGCGTATGTGTGTAATGCTGATCTTGAGGACTTCGCGTCAGATAAGTGCTCCCAATACCTACTACCTAACTGATGAAGGAAATATGCCCTAGAGGCAATAATAAAGTTATTATTTATTTCCTTATATCATGATAAATGTTTATTATTCATGCTAGAATTGTATTAACCGGAAACATAATACATGTGTGAATACATAGACAAACATAATGTCACTAGTATGCCTCTACTAGACTAGCTCGTTAATCAAAGATGGTTGTGTTTCCTGACCATAGACATGAGTTGTCATTTGATTAACGGGATCACATCATTAGGAGAATGATGTGATTGACTTGACCCATTCCGTTAGCTTCGCACTTGACCGTTTAGTATGTTGCTATTGCTTTCTTCATGACTTATACATGTTCCTACAACTATGAGATTATGCAACTCCCGTTTAACGGAGGAACACTTTGTGTGCTACCAAACACCACAATATAACTGGGTGATTATAAAGGAGCTCTACAAGTGTCTCCAAAGGTACATGTTGAGTTGGCGTATTTCGAGATTAGGTTTTGTCACTCTGATTGTCGGAGAGGTTCTCTGGGCCCTCTCGGTAATGCACATCACTATAAGCCTTGCAAGCAATGTAGCTAATGAGTTAGTTATTACGGAATGATGCATTACATAACGAGTAAAGAGACTTGCCGGTAACGAGATTGAACTAGGTATTGAGATACCGACGATCGAACCTTGGGCAAGTAACATACCGATGACAAAGGGAACAACGTATGTTGTTATGCGGTTTGACCGATAAAGATCTTCGTAGAATATGTGGGAGCCAATATGAGCATCCAGGTTCCGCTATTGGTTATTGACCGGAGACGTGTCTCGGTCATGTCTACATAGTTCTCGAACCCGTAGGGTCCACACGCTTAAAGTTAGATGACAGTTATATTATGAGTTCATGTATTTTGATGTACCGAAGATAGTTCAGAGTCCCGGATGTGATCACGGACATGTCGAGGAGTCTCGAAATGGTCGAGACATGAAGATTGATATATTGGACGACTATATTCGAACAGCATAATGGTTCCGGGGGTTATCGGATATATACCGGAGTAGCGGGGGGTTACCGGAACCCCCCCCCCCCCCGGGGGGGGGGGGGTTAATGGGCCTCATGGGCCCAAAGTGGAGCAGTGGAGGGGCGGCCAGGGCAGGCCGCGCCCCCTCCCCCTCTAGTCTGAATAGGAAAGGAGGGGGGGGGGGCGGCGCCCCCCTTTCCTTCCTCCCCTCTCTCCCTTCCTTCCCCCTCTCCTACTTGGACAAGGAAAGGAGGGAGTCCTACTTTCGGTGGGAGTAGGACTCCTCCTGGCGCGCCCCCTCCTGGCCGACCGCCCCCTCCCCCTTGCTCCTTTATATACGGGGGCAAGGTGCACCTCTAGACACAACAACAATTGATCCCTTGGATCTCTTAGCCGTGTGCGGTGCCCCCCTCCACCATAGTCCTCCTCGATAATATCATAGCGGTGCTTAGTCAAAGCCCTACGTCGGTAGAACCTCATCATCGTCACCACGCCGTCGTGCTGACGGAACTCTCCCTCGACACTCGGCCTCGGTAATACATGTGTGAATACATATACAAACATAGTGTCACTAGTATGCCTCTACTTGACTAGCTCGTTTATCAAAGATGGTTATGTTTCCTAGCCATGGACAAAACAGTTGTCATTTGATTAACGGGATCACATCATTAGGAGAATGATGTGATTGACATGACCCATTCCGTTAGCCTAGCACTTGATCGTTTAGTATATTGATATTGCTTTCTTCATGACTTATATATGTTCCTGTAACTATGAGATTATGCAACTCCCGTTTACCGGAGGAACACTTTGGGTGCTACCAAACGTCACAACGTAACTGGCTGATTATAAAGGAGTACTACAGGTGTCTCCAAAGGTACATGTTGGGTTGGCGTATTTCGAGATTAGGTTTTGTCACTCCGATTGTCGGAGAGGTATCTCTGGGCCCTCTCGGTAATGCACATCACTATAAGCCCAAGCAATGTAGCTAATGAGTTAGTTACGGAATGATGCATTACATAACGAGTAAAGAGACTTGCCGGTAATGAGATTGAACTAGGCATTGGATACCGACGATCAAATCTCGGGCAAGTAACATACCGATGACAAAGGGAACAACATATGTTGTTATGCGGTTTGACCGATAAAGATCTTTGTAGAATATGTAGGAGCCAATATGAGCATCCAGGTTCCGCTATTGGTTATTGAGCGAGAATAGTTCTAGGTCATGTCTACATAGTTCTCGAACCCGTAGGGTCCGCACGCTTAACGTTATGATGACAGTTATATTACGAGTTTATGAGTTTTGATGTACCGAAGGAGTTCGGAGTCCCGGATGAGATCGGAGACATGACGAGGAGTCTCGAAATGGTCGAGACATAAAGATCGATATATTGGACAACTATATTCAGAGTTCGGAAAGGTTCCGAGTGATTCGGGTATTTTTCAGAGTACCAGAGAGTTACGGGAATTCGCCGGGGAGTATATGGGCCTTATTGGGCTTTAGGGAAAGAGAGAGGAGAGGTTGGGCGCCCCCCCAAGGCCTAGTCCGAATTGGACTAGGGGGAGGGGCTGCGCCCCCTCCTTCCTTCTCTTCTCTTCCCCCTTTCCTTGACTCCTACTCCTACTACTTGGTAGGGGGGGAATCCTACTCCCGGTGGGAGTAGGACTCCTCCTTGGTGCGCCTCCTCCTAGGCCGGCCACCCCCTCCCTTGCTCCTTTATATACGGGGGCAGGGGGGCACCCCATGACACACAAGTTGATCTACGGATCGTTCCTTAGCCGTGTGCGGTGCCCCCCTCCACCATATTCCACCTCGGTCATATCGTCGCGGAGTTTAGGCGAAGCCCTGCGCCGGTAGAACATCATCATCGTCACCACACCATCGTGCTGACGGAACTCATCCCCGAAGCTATGCTGGATCGGAGCCCGGGGATCATCATCGAGCTGAACGTGTGCTGAACTCGGAGGTGCCGTACGTTCGATACTTGGATCGGTCGGATCGTGAAGACGTACGACTACATCAACCGCGTTGTCATAACGCTTCCGCTTACGGTCTACGAGGGTACGTGGACAATACTCTCCCCTCTCATTGCTATGCCATCACCATGATCTTGCGTGTGCGTTGGAATTTTTTTGAAATTACTATGTTCCCCAATAGTGGCATCCGAGCCTAGGTTTTATGCGTTGATGTTATATGCACGAGTAGAACACAAGTGATTTGTGGGCGATACAAGTCATACTGCTTACCAACATGTCATACTTTGGTTCGGCGGTATTGTTGGATGAAGCGGCCCGGACCGACATTACGCGTACGCTTACGCGAGACTGGTTCTACCGATGTGCTTTGCACACAGGTGGCTGGCAGGTGTCAGTTTCTCCAACTTTAGTTGAACCGAGTGTGGCTACGCCCGGTCCTTGAGAAGGTTAAAACAACACTAACTTGACGAACTATCGTTGTGGTTTTGATGCGTAGGTAAGAACGGTTCTTGCTCAGCCCGTAGCAGCCACGTAAAATTTGTAACAACAAAGTAGAGGACGTCTAACTTGTTTTTGCAGGGCATGTTGTGATGTGATATGGTCAAGACGTGATGCTATATTTTATTGTATGAGATGATCATGTTTTGTAACCGAAGTTATCGGCAACTGGCAGGAGCCATATGGTTGTCGCTTTATTGTATGAAATGCAAACGCCCTGTAATTGCTTTACTTTATCACTAAGCGGTAGCGATAGTCGTAGAAGCAATAGATGGCATAACGACAACGATGCTACGATGGAGATCAAGGTGTTGCGCCGGTGATGATGGTTATCACGATGGTGCTTTGAAGATGGAGATCACAAGCACAAGATGATGATGGCCATATCATATCACTTATATTGATTGCATGTGATGTTTATCCTTTATGCATCTTATCTTGCTTTGATTGACGGTAGCATTTTAAGATGATCTCTCCCTAATTATCAAGAAGTGTTCTCCCTGAGTATGCACCGTTGTGAAAGTTCTTCGTGCTGAGACACCACGTGATGATCGGGTGTGATAGGCTCTACATTCAAATACAACGGGTGCAAAACAGTTGCACACGCGGAATACTCGGGTTAAACTTGACGAGCCTAGCATATACAGATATGGCCTCGAAACACGGAGACCGAAAGGTCGAGCGTGAATCATATAGTAGATATGATCAACATAGTGATGTTCACCATTGAAAACTACTCCATCTCACGTGATGATCGGACATGGTTTAGTTGATTTGGATCACGTGATCACTTAGATGACTAGAGAGATGTCTGTCTAAGTGGGAGTTCTTACGTAATATGATTAATTGAACTTAAATTTATCATGAACTTAGTACCTGGTAGTATTTTGCAAATTATGTTGTAGATCAATAGCTCGCGTTGTTGCTTTCATATGTTTATTTTGATATGTTCCTAGAGAAAATTGTGTTGAAAGATGTTAGTAGCAATGATGCGGATTGGATCCGTGATCTGAGGTTTATCCTCATTGCTCCACAGAAGAATTATGTCCTTGATGCACCGCTAGGTGACAAACCTATTGCAGGAGCAGATGCAGACGTTATGAACGTTTGGTTAGCTCATTATGATGACTACTTGATAGTTTAGTGCACCATGCTTAATGGCTTAGAATCGGGACTTCAAAGATGTTTTGAACATCATGGATCATATGAGATGTTCCAGGAATTGAAGTTAATATTTCAAGCAAATACCCGAGTTGAGAGATATGAAGTCTCCAACAAGTTATATAGCTAAAAGATGGAGGAGAATCTCTCAACTAGTGAGCATGTGCTCAGATTGTCTGGGTACTTCAATCGCTTAAATCAAGTGGGAGTTAATCTTCCAGATAAGATAGTGATTGACAGAATTCTCTAGTCACCATCACTAAGTTACTAGAACTTCGTGATGAACTATAGTATGCAAGGGATGACGAAAACAATTCCCGAGCTCTTCGTGATGTTGAAATCGACGAAGGTAGAAATCAAGAAAGAGCATCAAGTGTTGATGATTGACAAGACCACTAGTTTCAAGAGAAGGGCAAAGGGAAAGAAAGGGAACTTTAAGAAGAATGACAAGCAAGTTGTCACTCCCGCGAAGAAGCCCAAAGATGGACCAAAGCCTGAAACTGAGTGATTACACTGCAAAGGAAATGGTCACTGGAAGCGGAAATGCCCTGAATATTTGGTGGATAAGAAGGATGGCAAAGTGAACAAGGGTATATTTGATATACAGGTTATTGATGTGTGCCTTACTAGTGTTTATAGTAGCCCCTGAGTAATTGATACTTTTTTAGTTACTAAGATTAGTAACTCAAAACAGGAGTTACAGAATAAACAGAGACTAGTTGAAGGGGAAGTGACGATGAGTGTTGGAAGTAGTTCCAAGATTGATATGATCATCATCGCACACTCCCTATACTTTCGGGATTAGTGTTAAACCTAAATAAATGTTATTTGGCATTGGCGTTGAGCATGAACATGATTTGATTGTGTTTATTGCGATACGGTTATTCATTTAAAGTTAGAGAATAATTGTTATTCTGTTTACATGAATAAGACCTTCGATGGTCATACACCCAATGAACATAGTTTGTTGGATCTCGATCATAGTGATACACATATTCATAATATTGATGCCAAAAGATGCAAAGTTAATAATGATAGTGCAACTTATTTGTGGCACTGCCGTTTGGGTCATATCGGTGTAAAGCGCATGAAGAAACTCCATAAAGATGGATTTTCGGAATCACTTGGTTATGAATCATTTGATGCTTATGAACCGTGCCTTTTGGGCAAGATGACTAAAACTCCGTTCTCCAGAACAATGGAACAAGCTACTGACTTATTGGAAATAATACATACCGATGTATGCGATCCAATGAGTGTTGATGCTCGTGGCAAGTATCGTTATTTTCTGACCTTCACAAGATGATTTGAGCAGATATGGGTATATCTACTTGATGAAACATAAGTCTGAAATAGTTGAAATGTTCAAAGAATTTTAGAGTGAAGTGGAAAAATCATCGTAACAAGAAAATAAAGTTTCTGTGATCTGATCACGGAGATGAATATTTGAGTTACGAGTTTGGTCTTCAATTAAAACAATGTGGAATAGTTTCACAGCTCACGCCACCTGGAACACCACAATGTTATGGTGTGTCCGAACGTCGTAACCGCACTTTATTGATATGGTGCGATCTATGATGTCTCTTACTGATTTGCCACTATTGTTTTGGGGTTATGCATTAGAGACAGCTGCATTCACGTTAAAAAGGGCACCATCTAAATCCGTTGAGACGACACCATATGAACTGTGGTTTAACAAGAAACCCAAGTTGTCGTTTCTTAAAGTTTGGGGCTGTGATGCTTATGTGAAAAAGTTTCATCCTGATAAGCTCAAACCCAAATCGGAGAAGTGCGTCTTCATAGAATACCCAAAGGAAACTGTTGGGTACACCTTCTATCACAGATCCGAAGGCAAGATATTCGTTGCTAAAAATGGATCCTTTCTAGAGAAGGAGTTTCTCTCGAAAGAAGTGAGTGGGAGGAAAGTAGAGCTTGATAAGGTAATTTGTACCTTCTCCCGAATTGGAAAGTAGTTCATCACAGAAATCAGTTCCAGTGATTCCTACACCAATTAGTGAAGAAACTAATGATGATGATCATAAAGCTTCAGATCAAGTTACTACCGAACTTTGTAGATCTTCCAGATTAAGATTCGCACCAGAGTGGTACGGTAATCCTATTCTGGACGTCATGTTACTAGACCATGTTGAACCTACGAACTATGAGGAAGTGATGATGAGCCCAGATTCCGCGAAATGGCTGGAGGCCATGAAATCTGAGATAGGATCCATGTATGAGAACAAAGTGTGGACTTTGGTGGAGCTGCCCGATGATCGGCAAGCCATATT
This sequence comes from Triticum aestivum, assembly GCF_018294505.1. Lineage (NCBI taxonomy): Eukaryota > Viridiplantae > Streptophyta > Magnoliopsida > Poales > Poaceae > Triticum > Triticum aestivum. The sequence goes on along the minus strand of NC_057798.1, from coordinate 258,762,129 downwards.
GTATAAATGGATCTTCAAGAGGAAGACAGATGCTGATAGTAGTGTTACTATCTACAAAGCTCGACTTGTCGCAAAAGGGTTTTCGACAAGTTCAAGGTGTTGACTACAATGAGATTTTCTCAACTGTAGCGATGCTTAAGTCTGTCCGAATCATGTTAGCAATTGCCACATTTTATGAAAACTGGCAAATGGATGTCAAAACTGCATTCCTTAATGGTTTTCTTAAAGAAGAGTTGTATATGATGCAACCAGAAGGTTTTGTCAATCCTAAAGGTGCTAACAAAATATGCAAGCTCCAGCGATCCATCTATGGACTGGTGCAAGCATCTCAGAGTTGGAATATACGATTTGATAAGTTGATCAAAACATATAGTTTTATACAGACTTGCGGTGAAGCCTGTATTTACAATAAAGTGAGTGGGAGCACTACCGCCTTTTTGATAAATATATGTGAGTAACATATTGATTGATCAGAAATGATGTAGAATTTTTCTGGAAAGCATAAAGGAGTATATGAAAGGAGTTCTTTAAAAGAAAGACCTCGGTAAAGCTACTTACATATTGAGCATCAAGATCTATTGAGATAGATCAAGACGCTTGATAAGATTTTTCAATGAGTACATACCTTGATAAATTTTTGAAATAGTTCAGAATAGAACAGTCAAAGAAGGAGTTCTTGCCTGTGATGCAAAGGTGTGAAGTTGAGTAAGACTCAAGACCCGACCATGGCAGAAAATAGAAAGAGAATGAAAAGTCATTCCCTATGCCTCAGTCATAGGTTCTACAAAGTATGCTATGCTATGTACCAGACCTATTGTATACCTTGCTCTTTATTTGGCAAGGGAGTACAATAGTCATCTAGGAGTAGATCACTAGACATTGGTCAAGAATATCCTTAGTGAGAACTAAGGAAATATTTCTCGATTATGGAGGTAATAAAAGAGTCCGTCGTAAAGAGTTACATCGATGCAAGCTTTTACACCGATCTAGATGACTCTAAGTCTCAATCTGGATACATATTGAAAGTGGGAGCAATTAGCTAGAGTAGCTCCGTGTAGAGCATTGTGGACATAGAATATTTGCAAAATACATACGGCTCTGAATATGACAGACCCATTGACTAAACTTCTCTCACAAGCAAAACATGATCATACCTTAGTACTCTTTGGGTGTTAATCACATAGTGATGTGAACAAACCCTTTGGGTGTTGATCACATGATGATGTTAACTATCGGTATTAATCACATACAGATGTGAATATTAGTGTTAAATCACATGGCGATGTGAACTAGATTATTGACTCTAGTGCAAGTGGGAGACTGAAGGAAATATGCCCTAGAGGCAATAATAAAGTTATTATTTATTTCCTTATATCATGATAAATGTTTATTATTCATGCTAGAATTGTATTAACCGGAAACATAATACATGTGTGAATACATAGACAAACATAGTGTCACTAGTATGCCTCTACTTGACTAGCTCGTTTATCAAAGATGGTTATGTTTCCTAGCCATGGACAAAAGAGTTGTCATTTGATTAACGGGATCACATCATTAGGAGAATGATGTGATTGACTTGACCCATTCCGTTAGCCTAGCAGTTGATCGTTTAGTATATTGCTATTGCTTTCTTCATGACTTATATATGTTCCTATAACTATGAGATTATGCAAGTCCCGTTTACCGGAGGAACACTTTGGGTGCTACCAAACGTCACAACGTAACTGGGTGATTATAAAGGAGTACTACAGGTGTCTCCAAAGGTACATGTTGGGTTGGTGTATTTCGAGATTAGGTTTTGTCACTCCGATTGTCGGAGAGGTATCTCTGGGCCCTCTCGGTAATGCACATCACTATAAGCCTTGCAAGCAATGTAGCTAATGAGTTAGTTACAGAATGATGCATTACATAACGAGTAAAGAGACTTGCCGGTAACGAGATTGAACTAGGTATTGGATACGGACGATCGAATCTCGGGCAAGTAACATACCGATGACCAAGGGGACAACGTATGTTGTTATGCGGTTTGACCGATAAAGATCTTCGTAGAATATGTAGGAGCCAATATGAGCATCCAGGTTCCGCTATTGGTTATTGAGCGAGAATAGTTCTAGGTCATGTCTACATAGTTCTCGAACCCGTAGGGTCCGCACGCTTAACGTTACGATGACAGTTATATTATGAGTTTATGAGTTTTGATGTACCGAAGGAGTTTGGAGTCCCGGATGAGATTGGGGACATGACGAGGAGTCTCGAAATAGTCGAGACGTAAAGATCGATATATTGGACGACTATATTCGAAGTTCGGAAAGGTTCCGAGTGATTCGGGTATTTTTCGGAGTACCGGAGAGTTACGGGAATTCGCCGGGGAGTATATGGGCCTTATTGGGCTTTAGGGGAAAGAGAGAGGAGAGGTTGGGCGCCCCCCAAGTCCTAGTCCGAATTGTACTAGGGGGAGGGGCTGCGCCCCCTCCTTCCTTCTCTTCTCTTCCCCCTTTCCTTGACTCCTACTCCTACTACTTGGTAGGGGGGAATCCTACTCCCGGTGGGAGTAGGACTCCTCCTTGGTGCGCCTCCTCCTAGGCCGGCCACCCCCTCCCTTGCTCCTTTATATACGGGGGCAGGGGGGCACCCCATGACACACAAGTTGATCTACGGATCGTTCCTTAGCCGTGTGTGGTGCCCCCTCCACCATATTCCACCTCGGTCATATCGTCGCGGAGTTTAGGCGAAGTCCTGCGCCGGTAGAACATCATCATCGTCACCACGCCGTCGTGCTGACGGAACTCATCCCCGAAGCTTTGCTGGATCGGAGCCCAGGGATCGTCATCGAGCTGAACGTGTGCTGAACTTGGAGGTGTCGTACGTTCGGTACTTGGACCGGTCGGATCGTGAAGACGTACGACTACATCAACCACGTTGTCATAACGCTTCCGCTTACGGTCTACGAGGGTATGTGGACAATACTCTCCCCTCTCGTTGCTATGCCATCACCATGATCTTGCGTGTGCGTAGGACTTTTTTTGAAATTACTACGTTCCCCAACAACTGATTTCTTTGTGAGAAGGTTTAAATTTACATCCTCGCACAATTCTCACACTGTTTTATTTGATCTTTATGATAAATCATATACCATGGACTTGGAAGATTTTAATACTGCTTGTAAACTCCCGCAGTGGGGCAATGTTAGTGAACCTCGCAAATCTGAATATAAAGACTTTCTTGCTAGTATCACTGTGGGGGAATCTAGAGAAATCACACAAGCTACCATAGGGAGCATTCATTTCCCTTCCATACATTATTTTGCTCTCTTTATAGGTAGATGCATTAACGGTAAAGATGAATCTTGTCATATGTGCGTTCCAGATCTTAGTGTCCTCATGAGTGCGGTATTAGGTGATAAACAATATAACTTGGGGGCCATTGTTGCACGAAGGTTGCATCTCAACGGTATAAGTGGAGATTGGTTTGGTGGAATTTATGCAACTCGTGTAGCTACTTATCTTGATGTACCCATACATGAAAATGATATAGAGTTACGTCCTGCTTATCTAGATTATAGTCCTATGGTTCTCCATCAGTTTCTTGAGAGGAATGAACAGTCCATCCAATACCGACTAATCTTTGACAGACAGCACACTGTCCATGTTGCCCTTCCCCCTCCTGCTTTCTTTGACTTTCAGGCAAAAAGGAGATATGTTATAACTAGGGAGGAGGCGAACGAATATGAGAGGAGGACGAAGGCAGCTCGCCTCAGAGCTGCAGCTCTTGAGGCAGTAGCTGCTGCATCTCAGTACAACCCCAACTACAACTTTGGATATCCTCCAGGCCAGCAGTGGCCATAGACCAACTTAGGCCAAAAGCCTAAGCTTGGGGGAGTATGTATTTCTCACCGACATTACGTTCATGTTCACACACTCATTCTAGTTGTCGGTGCTCATACTTTTTTATTGTACTATCCATGCTATTTTATTTTCTTTTCTAAGCCTTCTTCTTGTGTGTTTGAAAAACCTTAAGAAAAACCAAAAAAATAGTCATAGCTTTTAGCTAGTTTAATTTCCATGCCTGTAGCAGTAATAACTAAAAGAAAACTCAAAAAGATTTCTCGTTCTTCTTTTGCTTGTTGGGAGCTTTCCCGTGTAAATAGTTTTATTTCTTTTCTTTTCTTTGGGGCTCGAGAGGAGAAGACCATGATGAAAATGTTGAGTGGCTCTCATATGCATTATTGTTGATTTAACCAAGAGCCCATATTACCTTGTCTTGTCCCTTGTATTAAATGCTTGCAGATTCCAGCTTAGTCCAATGCACGTGCACTATTATTATTATCCACACCGTTCGGTCGTGCAAGCGAAAGGCAATAATGACGATATATGATGGACTGATTGAGATGAGAGAAGATGGTATGAACTCGACCTATCTTGCTTTTGTAAATATGATTAGTTCATCGTTCCTGATTCATCCTATTATGAACGAAACATGTTTGCAATGACAATTAGAGATTATAGTTGCTCATGCCATGCTTAATTAGCTAGGAGTTTATAATGGTTTACCTTGCGTGCCAACATGCTATTAAAATGGTTGTGATGTGGTATGATAGGGTGGTATCCTCCTTTGAACGATTCGAGTGGCTTGACTTCGCACATGTTCACGCATGTAGTTGAAACAAAATCAACATAGCCTCCACGATATTTATGTTCATGGTGATTTATATCCTACTCATGCTTGCACTCAGTGTTGATTAATTTTAATGCATGTTCATGACTGTTGTCGCTCTCTAGTTGGTCGCTTCCTAGTCCCTTTCTAGCCTTCACTTGTACTAAGCGGGAATACTGCTTGTGCATCCACTTCCATAAACCCCAAAGTTATTCCATATGAGTCCACCATACCTTCCTATATGCGGTATTTACCTGCCGTTCCAAGTAAATTTGTATGTGCCAAACTCCAAACCTTCAAATGAAATTCTGTTTTGTATGCTCAAACAGCTCATGTATCAACTAGGGCTATCTATATCTTCCATGCAAGGTGGGTTATTCTCACGAGGAGTGGACTTCGCTCCTCACTCATGAGAAAATGGGCGGTAACCGGGATGCCCAGTCCCATGCTCAAACCAAAATAATTGCAAACAAAACTCCCCCAGGATTGTTGTTAGTTGGAGGCACCCTTTGTTTCAGGCAAGCCATGGATTGATGCTTGTTGGTGGTGGGGGAGTATAAACTTTACCATTATGTTTGGGAACCGCCTATAATGTGTGTAGCATGGAAGATATTGAGATCTCTTGGTTGTTATGTTGACAATGAAAGTATGCCACCCAAAATATTATTTATCTCTGTTTCAAAACTCGAGCTCTGGCACCTCTACAAATCCCTGCTTCCCTCTGTGAAGGGCCTATCTATTTACTTTTATGTTGAGTCATCATTCTCTTATTAAAAAGCACCAGTTGGAGAGCATCACTGTCATTTGCATCCATTACTATTAATTTATATTGAGTATGACTATGACTGGATGTCTTTTACCATGAATTACAGTGTCTAGTCAGTACTTGATCTTCAGAGGTGCTCAACATTTATGTTTTGTGGTCTAAGAAAGGGCTAGCGAGATACCATCTTGTTATATCATATTATGATTGTTTTGAGAAAGTGTTGTCATTCGAGATTTGTTATTATTGCTCGCTAGTTGATTATGCCCTTGATATGAGTAAATATGAGACCTAGATGTTATTGTGAATGTGGTTAGTTCGTAATCTTTGTTGAAAACTTGAATGCCGGCTTTACATATTTACAACAACAAGAGCAAACATAGTTTGTAAAAGTTTTTCTTTATCACTTTCAGTTTGTCAACTGAATTGCTTGAGGACAAGCAAAGGTTTAAGCTTGAGGGAGTTGATACGTCTCCATCGTATCTACTTTTCCAAACACTTTTGCCCTTGTTTTGGACTCTAACTTGCATGATTTGAATGGAACTAACCCGGACTGACGTTGTTTTCTGCAGAATAGCCATGGTGTTATTTTTGTGCAGAAATAAAGGTTCTCGGAATGACCTAAAACTTCACGGAGATTATTTTTGGAATTTATAAAAAATATTGGCGAAAGAATCTAGACCAGGGGGGCCGCACTCTGTCCACGAGGGTGGGGGCGCGCCTACCCCCTGGGTGCGGCCCCCTGCCTCGTGGGCCCCTTGATGCTCCACCAACCTCAACTCCAACTCCATATATTCACGTTCAGGGAGAAAAAAATCAGAGAGAAAGATTCATCGCGTTTTACGATACGGAGCTGCCGCCAAGCCCTAATCTCTCTCGGGAGGGCTGATCTGGAGTCCGTTCGGGGCTTCAGACAGGGGAATCCGTCGCCGTCGTCATCATCAACCATCCTCCATCACCAATTTCATGATGCTCACCGCCGTGCGTGAGTAATTCCATCGTAGGCTTGCTGGACGGTGATGGGTTGGATGAGATTTACCATGTAATCGAGTTAGTTTTGTTAGGGTTTAATCCCTAGTATCCATTATGTTCTAAGATTGATGTTGCTATGACTTTGCTATGCTTAATGCTTGTCACTAGGGCCCGAGTGCCATGATTTCAGATCTAAACCTATTATGTTTTTATGAATATATGTGAGTTCTTGATCCTATCTTGCAAGTCAATAGTCACCTACTATGTGTTATGATCCGGCAACCCCGAAGTGACAACTCCCGGTGATGACCGTAGTTTGAGGAGTTCATGTATTCACTAAGTGTTAATTCTTTGGTCTGGTACTCTATTAAAAGGAGGCCTTGATATCCCTTAGTTTTCAATAGGACCCCGCTGCCACGTGAGGGTAGGACAAAAGATGTCATGCAAGTTCTTTTCCATAAGCATGTATGACTATATTCGAAATACATGCCTACATTATATTGATGAACTGGAGCTAGTTCTTTGTCACCCTATGTTATAACTATTGCATGAGGAATCGCATCCGACATAATTATCCATCATTCATCCATTGCCTATGAGCTCTTCACATATTGATCTTTGCTTAGTTACTTTACCATTGCCACTATTACAATTACTACAAAACTGCTACTGTTACTTTTGTCGATGTTATCGTTACTTCCATACTAGTTTGCTACTAAATACTTTGCTGCAGATATTAAGTCTTTTAGGTGTGGTTGAATTGACAACTCAACTGCTAATACTTGAGAATATTCTTTGGCTCCCCTTGTGTCGAATCTATAAATTTGGTTGAATACTCTACCCTAGAAAACTGTTGCGATCCCCTATACTTGTGGGTTATCATGTGTACGCAGCCGAGAACTCATGCAAAATTCCTTCTTCATCAAGAAAGTTATCCATATTGGTGTTCTTTAACTCTGTTCCATTGTCGCTTCAAACCTTCTTGCTCTTCACTGCAAATTGATTTTGGGCCTTCCTATTGAAGTTCTTGAAGATCTTTTAGACCTTCAATTTATTATTAAGAAAGAACATCCACGTAAATTTGGAAAAATCATCAACAATGACTAAACCAAATGAGTTACCACCGAGACTCTTGTAGGTGTTGGGACCAAATAGATCCATGTGAAGTAGCTCAAGCGGTCTTCTCGTGGTCATGATGTTCTTCACAGGATGACTTCCTCCAACTCATTTTCCCACTTGATAAGAACGACAAAGTCTATCCTTGTCAAATATGACATCTTTTACACCAAGGATATGATCACCTTTGATAAGCTTATAAAGATTTCACATGCCCACGTGACTTAACCTTCTATGCCATAACCAAACTTTAGAAGATTTAGCAATTAAGCAAGTTCGAGGTTGATCTCTCTTAGTGAAATCAACAATGTATAGATCACCTCTACATTACCGGTAAAGACCATATTATGATTATCTCTTCGAAACACTTGGCAATCTACTTCAGTGAATAGAACATTGAAACCGAAATCGACTAGTCTAGATACGGAAATTAAATTGTAGCCAAGAGATTCAACAAGCATAACATTTTGGATAGAGCTGTCATGGGAGATGGCCACCTTACCAAGGCCAACTACCTTACCCTTTGATTTGTCACCAAAAGTGACATACTTTTGGGGACCGTTTTTTCAGCAAGCTCTCGGAACATATCTTTGTCTCCGATCATATGATCAGTACATCCACTATCAAGAACCCATTCCTTTCCTCCTGCCATGTAACCACGAAGGTTAGCCATAAGACCAAATAGTCTCATCAACTCATCAAGATCAAAGTCAGTATCGTCATCCTCATCATAGTATCCATGTTCAACATCATCATGTGAATGATCATCACCTAGAGAAGGTGATTCATTAGATGTATGACCATAACAATATGCATCTTTATGGATTTTAATGACTTGTGAGATGATGCTACTAATGACTCCAACATATCCTTTGGCACGCATGAGTTCACGAAGTTCAAATAGACAATCATCAAATTTAGGATCACTAGGATTCATTTTATGAAAAACAATGGACTTTTGAAGAATCTCATCTAGGTTTTCCAAGGAATAATTTGGAAAACACTCCTCAAGATATCTCCATATAGTATAAGCACATTCAAATGTAGTCAAGAATATAAGCAAATTTCTAGGCAATCCTCTTATGATAAGATTAATGGTTATAAGATTGTGGGTCATGTCAAGATACTCATCGTGGGTAGGATGCAAGGGATCAATATGAGGTGCACAAGGGCTAGTAATATACTTGTTCAAATCATATTCATTGAAAATCTCAAGCATCTCATTTTTCCAGGTACTATAGAACTCTCCGTCAAGCATAGACACTCTACGTCTAATACTCCCAACAGTGGACTCATCCATCTTCCTCCAATGGTGATTAAACCAAAGAAATGGAGACCAATGTTCTGATACCAATTTAAAGGATCGATAAGAGGTGTCTAGAGGGGGTGATTAGACACTCAACTAGTAAAGGTGTCAATTCTTAAGTTTATTCAAGTTGAGGTGGAGTTTTAGCACAAGTTCAAACATTCACAATACATTTCAAGCAAGCATGGCAAGAGTATGAGCAGAGGAAAGAGTAAAGCATGCTAATTGCAAGAAAGTAAAGGGATGGGATTGAAGTGTGCAAACGAAATGAAGACACGAAGATTTTTGGCGTGGTTCTGATAGGTGGTGCTATCGTACATCCACGTTGATGGAGACTTCAACCCACGAAGGGTAACGGTTGCGTGAGTCCACCGAGAGCTCCACCCACGAAGGGTCCACGAAGAAGCAACCTTGTCTATCCCACCATGGCCATCGCCCACGAAGGACTTTCCTCACTCGGGTAGATATTCACGAAGTAGGCGATCTCCTTGACCTTACAAACTTCTTGGTTCAACTCCACAATCTTGTCAGAGGCTCCCAAGCGACACCTAACCAATCTAGGAGACACCCCTCTCCAAAAGGTAATAGATGGTGTGTGATGATGAACTCCTTGCTCTTATGCTTCAAATGATAGTCTCTCCAACACTCAACTCTCTCTCACAGATTTGGCTATGGTGGAAATATGATTTGAGTGGAAAGCAACTTGGGGAAGGCTAGAGATCAAGATTCTTGTGGTTGGATTGGTTTGTATTGGTCTCAACACATGAGTAGGTGGTTCTCTCTCAGAAAATGAGTAGTGGAAGTGAAGGCACGTTCTGATGGCTCTCTCACAAATGGAGATGGGGGTGGAGGGGTATATATAGCCTCCACACAAAATCCAACCGTTAGACACATTTGACCCAACTCGGTCAGACCGAATAGAAGAACTCGGTGGGACCGATTTAGTTCAAAATGTGAACATTAGGAATCTCGGTGGGACCGATGAGATCAACTCAGTGGGACCGTTGTGCTAGGGCTTAGGGCAAACATCGACTCGATGAGGCCAATTGCCTGAACTCGGTGAGACCGATTTCAGCAAAGAGCAAACAGAGAGTTGGTCAAGCAAACTCGATGGGACCAGTCGCTCATTTCGGTGAGACCAAAATGTTATGAAGGCAAATAGAGAGTTTTTAGGGCCATCTTGGTGAGACCGAGATCCATATCGGTGTGACCGAATTGTCTAGGGTTTCTGGTAGTGGCTATGTCAACTTAACTCGGTGGCGCCGGATGGATCATTTTGGTGGGGCTGAGTTTGACTTTGAGGTTTTGGACATATGTGGAAATGAGAAAGTGGCTGAGGGTTTTGGAGCAATATCACTAAGCACTTTGAGCAAGTAGACCATTAAGCAACACCTCATCCCTTTTTAATAGTATTGGCTTTCGTATGGACTCAATGTGATCTTGGATCACTAAAATAGAAATGAAGAGTCTTGAGCTTTTGCCAATCTTTGTCCTTAGTATTTTGAAGGGTCCACATCCTCTTGTCCTTGTCATGCCATTTTGAACTTATCTGAAATATACTGGATAAAAGTATTAGTCCAACAAGAGATATGTTGACATTAATTACCAAAATCACCCAGGGAGCACTTGTGCTTTCAATCTCCCCTTTTTTGGTAATTGATGACAACATACATCAAAGCTTTAGATAAAGATATGAAGAGTAACAAGTAAAGCTTTGGAAAGACATGTAACATGCATAGGCTCCCCCTACATGTATGCAATCATGTAAAGATAGAATATAAGAACATGTGAATGCATAAACATGACAGAGCAAGCAATGAGTTACATGTATCTTGGCTATATGCATCAGAGCAAATGATGTAGATAAAAGGAAGTGTACCTTCATGTTCATGAATCCTTCTTGCAAACAATATGTACATCAACAAGAGATCATCATGCACATGAGTGTGATGTGTATACTTACCTTGTGGTCTTGAGTTGGCTTTGGAATAAGTGAACTTGAGAAAACATGGTTAGATAACACAAGAACACTCTAGTTAAAGCAATTTCAGGAAACCACAACAGTACCAAGACTGGGATGACATGTAATGAGTGAGTACTTAGTACTTCATTTGGATGTAGACATGTCCCCAAAGATTTAAAGATATGCAATGAATTCCAAAAGATTGTCTTCCCTAGATATAAACTCTTTCTCCCCCTGAATCTGATATTGGATAATGGGAGAAGGTAGGGTAATAGAAAATCAGAGCAAGAAAAATCAGAGCAGGAAATGGTGCAAAGCAACACGGATGTTTGGAATAGCTAAGATCAACCAAATATCGACATGTCTTTCCCCTCAAAAATACATGTGACTTCTCTCTTCTTTGTAAGTGTGCATCTTTTCAGAAGAGGCTTTGATGCTCTCTCTATCTGATAAGCTTTAATTAAGCTTTGATGTTCTCTCTCTCCCCCTTTGACATCAATTTCCAAGAAGGGTTTCTTCAGGAATTTGAGTCAAGTAGGTTTCGTCCTGGAGAGATACTACAAAGTAGCGTGTAGCTTGAGATGCAGGTAGAGGACAAGAATCATTGAGTGGAGTTGAAAGAAAATGTGTAGAAGGCAATGGCAAAAAGTTTTCTCGGCAGTGAAATCAGTAAGGACGATCTGTTTCCATCGGTGATGCCGAGTTGGCGGTGTCATGGATGATGCATATCAGACATACCGGGTTAGTCCATGTCGGTTGTACCGATGAACTGTCCACAAGATATCCTTGTAGTTCGGTCTAGCCGATAGGCTTGGATCAGTGAGTCCGAGTTCAATGCAGAAGAAAAGTTTTGTCAACTCAGATCTCTTGGCAAATGAGATTTCACAAAGATTTGCAAGGAATTAACTGGAAGATTTGCAATGAATGAGACACAGAAGATACAAGAAAAACATAAGAAAAGAGATACATATGAAGTTTTTTTTAAAGAAGGAAAATACTCTAGCAAGAAAACATGCAAAGAAAATACAAAGGGCACAAAAACACTAGAGAACTTCATCTAGATATGGTCAGCGACAAAATCACCTTGTTAGAGTATATTGACTTAGGAGTCAAGTGAGATCACTTGATCATAGGTCATACTCATCGTTTAAGCTCAAAATGGGGTTACCATTTTTCGTTTGAGCATTTTGATGTAGTCACATCTTGTTGAGTTGCTTTGACTCATGAATTGGGTCACAGCTTCTCTAAGATGGAGGGACATACCTAGGGTTGTGATGTTTATCTTGATCATGTAGTCAAACTTGTGTTGGATGCTCAAGGTTGATGTAGTCCAACAAGAGTTTGGAGCACCCCTTATAGTTTGAGTTCATCTTCCTACATGGGTTAGTCTTGCAAGGAAAAGCACTTGTGTATCCAAGATGACAATCATGAAACTTGATATCAAATGAAATTTGATATATTGAAATTGTCAAAGGATATGTTGACTGAGTTCATGTTTCCTTGTCTTCAACATCAATATCGCAGGGACTTGGTGATGTAGAGATCGCTCAAAATGTGAGTGACTTGCAATATCATAGATTTGGGCTTCATCCAAGTACCTACAAGGGTTAGATAACATGCAAGGGTACAAATATAGATCCAAGACATATGGTCATCATCCTAAGAGAAATATCAAGGATTAGTCATAAAAGGCTTATGCCTTGCATGTATCCAAATGGAGTTTCTACTCCAAGTTTGAGGCATCAATGATATTCAATTCACCTCTCAAATGGCAAAATACTTTCTCATCAAGCGGTTTGGTGAATATATCCGTCAATTGCTTATCGGTACGAACATGCTTAAGATTGATGTCACCCTAGCAACATGATCTCAAATGAAATGATGACGAACTTCAATATGCTTAGTTTGAGAGTGTTGCACGGATTGTGAGAAATCTTAATAGAACTTTCATTGTCACAATGCAATGGAACATGTTTCACATGTATCCCATAATCCTTAAGAGTTTGGGTCATCCAAAGTAATTGGGCACAACATGAACCGGCGACAATGTATTCCGCTTCGGCGGTGGATAAGGATACAGAGTTTTGTTTCTTGGAGGACCAAGACACAAGGGATCTACCAAGAAATTGACAAGTACCCGAAGTGGACTTTCTATCAACCTAGTCACTAGCATAGTCCAAATCGGCATAGCCAACAAGATCAAAAGAAGACCTCTTAGGATACCAAATGCCAAAGTTTGGTGTATGAATTAAGTATCTCACTATCCTTTTCACAGCCTTAAGATGGCATTCTTTAGGGGCCGCTTGATGTCGTGCACACATGCACACACTTAGCATAATATCGGGACGGGAGGCACATAGATATAACAACGAACCAATAATAGAGCGGTAAACCTTTTGGTCAACCGGTTTGCCATCCTTAGTCAAGTGAAGGTGTCCACTAGTAGGCATGGGTGTTATCATACCTTTGCTTTCTTGCATGTTGAACTTCTTGAAAAGATCCTTGGTATACTTTGTTTGAGAAACAAAGGTACCTTCCTTAGTTTTCTTGATTTGCAAACCAAGGAAAATTTTGAGTTCACTCATCATAGACATCTCAAACTTCTCCGACATTAGCATTCCAAATTTTTCACTAAAATGGGGGTTAGTAGAACCAAAATGATATCATCAACATAAATTTGGCACACAAATAATTCACCATTAACCCTTTTAGTAAAAAGTGTAGAATCAATCTTCCCAATTTCAAAGCGTTTTTCAATAACAAACTTGGTCAAGAATTTATGCCATGCTCTATGAGCTTGTTTAAGACCATAAAGAGCTTTGTGAAATTTGTAGAAGACATGATTAGGTTTCTTAGGATTGACAAAGCCAGGAGATTATTTAACAAAGACTTCCTCCTCAATTTCACCATTAAGAAAAGCACTTTTAATGTCCATTTGATACAAACTGATGTCATGGTGATTGGCATAAGCAAGTAAGATGTGTGTGGACTCAAGTCTAGCAACAGGGGCATATGTCTCACCATAGTCCATACCTTTGAATAGAGTGTAGACTTGGGCGACGAGACGAGCCTTGTTGTGCACAACTTGTCCATCCTCATCTTGCTTATTCTGAAACACCCACTTGGTTCCAATGACGTTGTGGTTATCGTTTGACTTTTCAACCAATGTCCACACTTGATTCCTCTCGAAATTGTGTAGCTCTTCATGCATAGCGTTCACCCAATTCGGATCATCAAGAGCTTCTTCAACCTTCATAGGTTCAATACTAGGAATGAATGAGTAATGTTCACAAAAGTTAGCTAAATGAGTTTTAGGGCGAGTAATTCTCCCAGTTTGAATGTCGATTTGTTCAACGGGATGATCTCTTGAGACTCTTTGTAGGATCAAAAGTATGTCTAGGGGGTGATTAGACTACTTGACCAAATAAAAACTTAACTTTTTCCCAATTTTAGTTCTTGGCAGATTTTAGCAATTTAGCACAAGTCAAGCAATCATAATACAATTCAAGCAAGCATGCAAAGAGTATATGAGCAGCGGAAAGTAAAACATGAAACTTGCAAGAAATTAAATGGGGGGAGTTTGGAGGGAGCAAACGCAATGTTGACAAAGAGATTTTTGGCGTGGTTCCGATAGGTGGTGCGATCATGCATCCACGTTGATGGAGACTTCAACCCACCGGGGGTAACGGTTGCGCAAGTCCACGGAGGGCTCCACCCACGATGGGTCCATGAAGAAGCAACCTTGTATATCCCATCATGGCCATCGCCCATGAAGGACTTGCCTCACTAGGGTAGATCTTCACGAAGTAGGCGATCTCCTTGCCCTTACAAAGTCCTTGATTCAACTCCACAATCTTGACGGTGGCTCGCAAGTGACACCTAACCAATCTAGGAGACACCACTCTCCAAAAGGTAATAGATGGTGTGTTGTTGATGAACTCCTTGCTCTTGTGCTTCAAATGATAGTCTCCCCAACACTCAACTCTCTCTCAAAGATTTGGCTATGGTGGAAAGATGATTTGAGTGGAAAGCAACTTGGGAAGGCTAGAGATCAAGATTCATATGGTAGGATTGGAATATCTTGGCCTCAACACATGAGTAGGTGGTTCTCTGTCAGAAAATGAGTAGTGGAAGTGTAGGTTTGTTCTGATGGCTCTCTCCATGAATGAAGAGTAGGTGGAGGGGTGTATATAGCCTCCACAAAAAATCTAACCATTACACACAGACTCCCAAACTCGGTGGGACCAAATCAGCAAACTCGGTCAGACCGATTTAGTTCAAAATGTGAACGTTAGGATTTTCGGTGGGACCGATATAGTCATCTCGGTGGGACTGATATGCTAGGGTTAGGCCATAAAATAATCTCCGTGTGACCGATCGCATAAACTCGGTGGGACCGATTTCAGCAAATAGGTACATAGAGGGTTGGTCAGGCAAACTCGGTGGGACCGATCCGCTCACTTCGGTGGGACCGAAGTGTTACGAAAAGGAAACAGGGAGTTTGCAATGCAGACTCGGTGGGATCGATTTGCTCATTTTGGTGAAACCGAAATGTTACAAAGGGGAAACAGAGAGTTTGCAATCCCATCTCGGTGAGACCGAGATCCCTATCGGTGAGAACAAAGTAACTAGGGTTTGTGGCAGTGGCTATGTCAAGTGAAACTCGGTGGCGCCGGATAGATAAAATTGGTGGGGCCGAGTTTGACATTTAGGTTTAGGACATATGTGGAAATGAGAAAGTGGTTGAGGGTTTTGGAGCATATCACAAAGCATTTTGAGCAAGTAACTCATTAAGCAACACCTCATTCCCTTTTAATAGTATTGGCTTTCCTATGGACTCAATGTGATCTTGGATCACTAAAATGAAAATGTAGAGTCTTGAGCTTGTTGTCAATATATGTCCTTTGCATTTTGAGGGGTCCACATCTCTAGTCTATGCCATGCCAAACATTGAACTTTCTGTAATGATTATCTTGAAATAGCATTAGTTCAATGAACTATATGTTGTTAAGAATTACCAAAACTACCCCAGGGATTAGTTGCACTTTCATCTCCCCCTTTTTGGTAATTGACGACAATATATAGATCAAAGCTTCAACAAATGATAATAATAATAATTGAAGTACATTGTCGCTTTGAGAAGTATGTGATGAGTAAGAGCTCCCCCTAAATTTGTGCATTGTTAAAATTTTCTTTGGACTGCAAATGCACAATTTGTTAGGATCATGGGTTACTCTCCCATGTCACATACATCTTGGTGGATTGCTCAAAATGGTAATAAGTAGGAACAAACACTCATCACCAAGGCAAAGTGAATGATCATACATGAGATAGATAATGTCAACATCCAAGCATATGCATAAAGAGTGATCTGATCAAGCACATGATCATACAAAGTATCTCACACACATAGACATAATGTATCTCAAACAGGCAAGCAAAGCAAATAAGTAGCAAAAGAAAGAAAACTCTCTCTCTCTCTTTGAAGCCTATGATCTATACACTTTCTCCCCCTTTGGCAACAAGTTACCAAGAAGCTCGAAAGTGCATAGTGCTATGCGTCTCTCTAGGCTTGATCTTCGGGAGGTGGTGTTGATATGACTCCAAGGACGAATGCTTCTGTAGATGTTATTGGAGCTGGAGGGGTTGCCACTGGAGAGGCAACAGGAGTTGTGGGAGCTGTGGCTGCAGGTGCTGAAGTTGTAGCTCTAGTGTCTGTCACTGGCACTGCTGCAGACCTCTGTGCCCTAGGCACCCAGTGGAACACCTGTGTAGTAGCTTTGCCCTCTCTCTCCCGAGCCTCTTCCTAGAGTTCTTCAATAGTTGTTTGAATCTCAGTTACTTTCAAGTCTAGAACATAGAATTTTGTCTCTATTATCCTCTCCAAGCTCTCCTGGTTCCGAGTCAGGGTAGCTAGTCCTTTCTCAACCCTCAGGATTGATTGAATTAGAAACCCAAGATGGTCTTGTTTGGACTTGAGAAAGACTTCTAAAGCCTCTGCTGCACTTGGCATCTTTGCTACTTTTGCTGCCCTGACCTTCTCCTTCTTCTCATGAGCTGCAACTGAAGATGGATCATTAGCATCCATGACAACTGTGTTGTCCTCAAATTCAGGCAGCAAAGGAAGGTGTTCTTTGTCTGAAAGATACACTCCTTACTTCATCTTGGAATTGATTAGCTCTTGGATGTGTGGAGCATATATCCACAAGATCTCTTCTGGTCAGCTGTTGTCCTTTTGATTGTCTCTACAATTAGGATCATGACCTTGAATTTCTGTGGCACAACATCAAACAACTGCAACAAGTTGATGGAATGGCCTCTGATCATCCTGTGATCTCCAGATTTGGGCAACAAAGTGTGCCTTAAGATAGTGTTTATAGTGGCCAAATCAGATAGCAGATAGTAGACTGATCCAAACTTGTGTGTTTCCAAGGCCTCATCTAGAATTTCCTTATAAATATTTGTTGGGGAACATAGTAATTTCAAAAAAATTCCTACGCACACGCAAGATCATGGTGATGCATAGCAACAAGAGGGCAGAGTGTTGTCCACGTACCCTCATAGACCGAAAGCGGAAGCGTTAGCACAACGCGGTTGATGTAGTCGTACGTCTTCACGGCCTGACCGATCAAGCACCGAAAGTACGGCACCTCCGAGTTCTTGCACACGTTCAGCTCGATGACGTCCCTCGAACTCCGATCCAGCCGAGTGTCGAGGGAGAGTTCCGTCAGCACGACGGTGTGGTGATGATGATGATGTTTTACCGACGCAGGGCTTTGACTAAGCACCGCTATGATATTATCGAGGAGGACTATGGTGGAGGGGGGCACCGCACACGGCTAAGAGATCCAAGGGATAAATTGTTGTTGTGTCTAGAGGTGCACCCTGTCCCCGTATATAAAGGAGCAAGGGGGAGGGGGCGGCCGGCCAGGAGGGGGCGCGCCAGGAGGAGTCCTACTCCCACCGAAAGTAGGACTCCCTCCTTTCCTTGTCCAAGTAGGAGAGGGGGAAGGAAGGGAGAGAGGGGAGGAAGGAAAGGGGGCGCCCCCCCTCCTTGTCCTATTTAGACTAGAGGGGGAGGGGGCGCGGCCTGCCCTGGCCG